>NW_026947488.1:72267500-72830000 GCF_034190915.1 Cavia porcellus | reverse complement strand
TTTTCTTTCTTTCTTTCTTTCTTTCTTTCTTTCTTTCTTTCTTTTCTTTCTTTCTTTCTTTCTTTCCTTCTTGTTAAAATCTAAGTCTGTAAATTCTCCAGGGTGAATTTCAACCTTCCATCCTCCTGCCTCTGTCTCCCCCAGTCCTTTGATTATAAATTGCAGCGTCACAACCTGTTTTAGGGGTCCATATTTTTGTGCCCTACCTCATGGGCTCCTAGAAGTTTTTGTTTTGTTTTGAGTTTTGGTTCTGGAGATTGAACTCATAATTTTGTACTTATTTTAGAAGTTCTTGAAAATTAGGGTAAAGATAAAGCCTATAAATGGGAATTTAGAGAAAAGTCAGTCCTCTAGGCTCTGCCTTTCCAGATCCCATTTTAAATCACTTCTGTATGTTATAGTTTTGTTCTTTTTCTTTATAAAAACAGGTTCAGATATTTAAACAAATATTTGAAAGATACCTGACTAAATAATGTCTGAAGAGGATGAGGATATAGCTTATCAGTACAAGGACCTGCCTGGCAAGTGCAAGGTCCTGAGTTCGATTCCTGGCACCACCCCCTGCAAATATCTGAAATCTCAACAAGATCTAAATGGTGATCTCCTAAATTCTGATCTGCCCTCTATTGCAGAGGTAAAACAACAACAAAAATCAAACATATACATAGAAAACTCTTATTGTAAGGTACTTTCATTGTCGATCCCAGGTGTATGGTGTAATTTAGTAACAGAAGATATCTGTCTGAGAAAGTTCAAAAAAAAATCTGCAAGTTGGACAGTGAATACAATATGTAATGGTCGGTGAACATAGGAATAGGTCTTTTAAAAGTGAAATTATAGTGAAAGGTAGACTACAGCTTAATTGGTCTCTAAATATCATCAGTGTTAGGTCTCATCTTTACCAGTGCCATTTTTCATTAAATTTTTACCTTTAGTAACCATGCTCAGAGTGTGATGCTTTCTATAGGTCTTAGAAATTTGCCCTGTGAGACTGATTGCTTTGAGTTTAGTTTCAAAAAAAGAATTCAATAACATTTTGGTGATATATTTTTAAGTATTGGATAATTTAGCTCCAAATGCCTACACGATCTTCCTGTGTATAAGCTGTAGATTCAGTTGTCTCATAAATAAGTAGAATTGTCATCATAAATCATTTTACTTATCAGTTTATGTTCAAGAAGTGACTACGAGATGTGAGTCCTCTTAGTTTATTCTTTTTTCACCTTTTTCACTAGAGCCAACTAAAAATTTTTATGAAATCTAAAAGCCAACAAGAAAACCACCTGTGATTTTCATGTCTGGTCGGGATTGTATGCAGCTTTTGGCATGAATCATAAACAAACAAACAAGAGCAAAATACATTAAGAATATGACCTATATCAGAGGAATTTCTAGTCACTTCCATAGTCTTCTAACCCACTGAAGACTACAAAGTCCATATAGAATTTTATAGAATATAGAATTCAGCATACAGAATTTTTTCCAGGTAATGCCTTTGCACAACGTTGAAAAATGAAGTGACAGAGTACTGACACACTTACAATTAGACATAGCAATGAACCTGTCCTATCTTGTCCTTTAACAAAGGTTTGAGATTTGCAATGAGAGAAAACAATTTGCCTCCTGTACCTTAAAAGGATGCAGTGCTTCCTGAGTTTCTTCTGCAGACAATCTTCTACAATAAGCTTTTTCTAGTTTATTTTTTTCAAAGATAACCATATTGTTTCTCACTGGCTAGAAAGGAAATTTCCAGCCATGTAAAACTGAATGTATACTCAGATATAATATTTCTCCTTCTTTGACAAGAAACCTTCATATCAAAAATCTAGTAATTCATTACAATTTCAACTATGCAACAAAACATTTTTTAATATGTAACTATTTATGTATAATGCTTTGTACTTTCCATCAGTCTAAAGGGTTGAATAAAAAATTTCTGTAAAATTTAGGTGCTCTAGAAAAGAATACAGAGTCATTGTTTTATTACTCCTACTATAAAATGTGCCATTATGAAGACAGTCAGTTTGTGTGTGTGTGCGTGTGTGTATGACAAAGATCAGGGTTCAGAAGTTGCTCACAAAAATATTGATATTAGAAAAATATTCAAAGTAATATAAGCAAATCAAGATGTGCACTGCAAAGATGATAAATGCTTACCTTGTGATTTTTTATATTGAAGACATTTCAATATTTCAAATAATATTGCACTCTGTCTCTGCATTTCTTTACTTTTTAGCCATACAAAGGTTTGGAATACATAAAAAAACCTGACATTTATCAAACTTTCAGAGACTCTAGTTATAAGCACATTTGTTGTATCATAAGTGGGTAATGCCTAATTTTCTACACTTTAAACCTGTTACCTATCCCAACATCCACAAATTTAACAGACAGATGACCATGTTTGTTTATTTGTATTGATTTGTTTGTTTTACTCTTTAATAAAGCAAGTAAAAAAAGACCAGAAATCAAATTGAGAAGCAAATCTCCAATACAGAACGTTAATACAATGTGGGTAGTAGTCATTGGATTGAAATGTAAACCATATTGAACATTTTATTGTGGTTAGAGAGATGCAAAGTATTGAGTACAGATAGATGTGCAACTTAGAGGTATAATTATTAAAGAACTGTCATCACTGATGACAGTAGCCCTATCATTCAGCATATCAGTTACTTTTGTTTCTTAGATGAAGGTAATTTCTTCTGTCTATAAACCAGGAAATTCTAAATGTCTATCAAAATCTGTGAGTAAGGAAAACAATAGAAGTCTCTCAGAATCTCCTCAGTTTTTTTTTATGTAATGAATGAGCTTTCATTATAAAAGAGAGAGGCCAGAAGCTATCAAGCAGCCACTGAGCATAGGTCAACTCTGGCCTGTCATTTATGTAATCATGCAATTTTGTCTAAGGAAGCTGCTACTCTGGACAGAGCATTGGTTTCTCCCTGCCAAAGCAGAGATACACACATAATCATTCATTACTCATAGAATGACTGAATAAGTGAACAAGGCAATAGCGCATTACATGCTTGTCCTGAGGGATGCCATGGAAGAAAGTCAGGGGTGTTTTCTGGTTGTTTCAAATGGGATCCAAGTCAGGAGGTGATGAGTGCTAGCTCTTCATTAGGCCTTGCCTAGGGTGTCTGAGAAAGATATCTACAGCCATGACCACTGGGTTGCAGTTGAGGCTGCCTTGAAATGTAGTCTTTCAGGATATTCTTGAATATAAACATTACATTATTTCGAACAAACATAGTTACTGAAATACATTTGTATGTTTTTGAAGTAAGAGAGGAAAGAGTGGAAAAACTAAAGGATGCTATAAGAAACATAGGCTTTGCAGAAAGATACAAGTTCTGAGACTAGCCCTGCTTCCTTGACTTACTAGGAAATACTTATATTTCTAGAATTTCTTAAAATAAACAAGAAGGCACTCAATCATCTCTAATTCTTCCATGTCTATCCGACTACCTAACAGGATGTTTTCACAGAAAAACTGACAAACTGGACTCAGACTATGCTGGGTTCAGGACCTAGGGTGGTCAGGGATCAACCACATAAGCAAAAAGTGAAATAAAACTGCTCACCTTAAGCAGAAGATTAGAGTCAGGTTCACTGCATGTGTCTGAGAATGCAGTGCAGTCTTCTTCCTTTCAAGGAATGCTGTGCAATCTTCTTCCATTTGCTACTACTTCCATTTGCTGTCCTGAGTTTTGGTTGGGAGTAGCTAGCTATAAGCTAAGGGCTACAAAGGATACTGGTATACATGGTGTGATCAACATATCCAGTGAATGTTTAGTTTTTTTAAAAAAATTATAATAAAAGATACATTGCTGTTAGCTCCCCTCAAAATACTCCCCTCATGTTGAACACACATAACCTACCTGCCACTTTCTGAAGTGGTTCTAGAAATCTTGTTCAATGAGTGTACTTATGGTGGTGGTGTGGCTGCCTCAGTGTACTGAACCAAGTCAAAATCTTTATCTTTTATAGTCAGTTTGAAGAAGAGCCAAAACTGCCTGATGTCACATCTGATGAATAAGGTAGATGAGGACAATTGCTTTTACTTGATAGAAAATACCAGAGATGTACTCACAGTTTGTAATCCACAGCTTAGGTAAACCACTGTTGAATGAGAACGCAGATCTACAAGCGCTTCTTGTCACGATGGTACACTCTGATTTGCCTCCTAATACCTGGCTGGACACAAAGCTTAGTGCAAGAGCTCTTGCGAAGCATATACGAGGTCCTTAGTTTGACGTCAAGCACTGCAAAAAATGAATCAAACACATGAATAGCAACAACAAAAAGATCTAGTTCCAGGTGGTGGGCACCGAGAGTTGTTAGAAGGAGGTGTTAATCCTGCAGATGCAGGGAGAGTGGGCACAGGTGAAAACTGATGGAGAAAAATAAATTAAGAATCTTCTACACAAAAATTAATTTCCAATGTAAATTGTAAAGCACACGAAAAAAGTCTAACCCTAAGAAAGACAAAACAAAATTAGCTATAGGTAGTGGATTATATTTCAGGCAAATTCAGATTTTTGCAGAAAAATCTATCCAAAACTTCAAAATGATTATGTTACAGATTTCCAAATAAGTGAAAGAAAGCATTGTTTCCTTTAAAAAAGAGTGACAACTTATAAAAATATAGTCAAAATAAATTTGTGAAATTGACAGCATTTAAAATCTTGAAAACTGAATATATAATAATTATAATGAAAACAATGTAACATGTGGCACAACATGGTAAAAGAGGAAATCAGTAAACTAAAATATATTACCACCGTGTGTTAACCACTAAGAAGGGAAGAACAGCTAAGACATATCACAGATTAAACTGAAGTGCTCCAATATTGATCTAATAAGTATTCTAAGGTATCAGATTGGAAGAAATGACAAAAATATCCATGTTTGGAGAGGTAATTACTGGTACCATTAAAGTAAATCTTTAACTACAAGGAGAAAAAGAAACATAAATCTATATCTAGATAAATTATGAGAAGAGCCAGAAGGTGCTCTTCAGATCATTGACTATTTAAACAGATCACCTAAAATATGGCCAGATACAGAAAATATATTTTGCTTTTAAGGGAATGACATATGAATTAAAAGCATCAATAGTATGCAGAATTATTTGGCATTGATTCATGCCAGAGGTTAGTAACACTGCATCTTCAGTGACAGATGGAAAATATTTATCAACATAGAATTTCATTCTTAGAAATATTCTCCTTTAAGAGTAAGAAAAATGGTATTTATAAATACAAATATAAACAGCCCCTCGCAGAATATCACTCAAATAGTTACTAAGAAATCTACTTCTGGCAGAATTAAAAGAAATATAAATAAAATACATTAAATATATGAAATTACGGTGTATATAACATTGATAAAATTTATTTTAAAATCATTAAACTAAATCATTTTTTTTATTAAAATAGAAAGGCAGGATAAGTAATGTATGCCTGTAGATCAACTCAGGGGCAGAGGCAGGAGAATCACTTGAGTCCAGGAATTTGTTTTGAGTCACCCACCAAGATTTGCCTAAGTAGACAGATGGACAGACAGAGAGACAAACCGAAGGAAAATTCCATTTCTGAACATCAATATGATGGATACAGTAGTTGTTAGATTGTAATACAAAACATACTATTATGATTTGCTTATAAAGTAGCACATATAAAAGCAAAGCCATTCTGAAAGACTGAATAAAGTGACAGAAAAAAAATGGTAATGTTCCTGAAAATTAGTAATCACAAAGTAGCATGATAATATAAATATCTATCAAATACATTTATAAGAAAATTTAGATAAGTCAAAATCATAAGTTATAAAAATTGCAAATTTATATGCACTTAAACAGCATCATGTCAAGATATATAAAGTAGTAAGTGAAATGGACTAATCTACATTCACAGTGTATTATTTTTAAACATATAAAAACTGGTAGATAAAGCAAATTAGTAATGATATGGTGGCTCAGGGAAAGGTTCCTACCTGGCCTATTGTAATAATCCCCTACACGTCTTTCTATTTCCATGCTCAACCCTATTTTACTTTACACTATTTTAATTTAATGGTACCGTGTGACATACTTCATTACTAAAAATATAAATTTCTCTTTGTTGCTATCTATTTTAATAAATATTAGCAAATATATTTTTGATTTAAATTTGTCTTTCAAATTCCAAAAAATAATTATTTTCATAAACCTCAAGAAATGTGCTATTCACAGATTAATTTGCGGAGAGCTGACATTTTCCTCCCATGAATCTTTCCATGCAGCAAGAGTGTATCTGTTCCCTATTCTGGTTCACTGGAATGCCTTCACAGCGTACTTATTAAACTGCCTTCATAAAATTAATGTGCTGTCTAGCAGGGAAGTATTCAACCTAAAAACTGCAAGTGTTTAAAAATGTGACATAGCAACTTGTTCTACTTTGACTAATTATTGATTTTGATTAATAACACTCTAAGTCAGAGTTCATTGGGTTTTTCAGTTAGCTACACTGTGAAGTTGCCACTATAGTCTTTCATTTGTCATTATTCATTCAATCTTTCAAGAAGTATTTGGAATACAATCAGCACATGTTCCTTGGGATGGAAAAGAAAGCAAAACCTAACCCTAAAAGACATCAATCTGAGATAAAGTATAACAATAAAAGAATATATATATACATATATATACAAGAAAATATAGGCAAAAGCTACTCAACGAAAGAAAAAAAAAACTTACACAGATAAAACCATAGATTGCAAGTTTTGAACCCCAAAGTAATTCCTAGATTTTTTCTCAATTGAGAAAAAAAGTAAATTTTACTTTAGAAATAAAATAATTCTGCTAGCTAATTATTAAGTAGATAATTAAAATGCTGTCATGATAAAATGGGGATGAACAGCTTCTGAATTCATTTTGAATTAAGGAACACTATCATCTCTAATTTCCAAAATAATTAATTTTGGAAATTTCTGATGCTTATATTTTGTCAAACATGGTTTAATGTTTTGTGGTTATTTTACTGATTTGTACTATGAGAAACCAGTACTATAAATAAAGAGCAAAATAAATGTTAGAAAGTATGTAGTTAGCTCTCTCTAAAAGAAGGGGATCAACCATTGGAGGGAGTGGTGCTGGAGGGGAGGGAAAGGGGATTAATAATACTAAGTTGTGTTACGTACCTGTGCCAACTGTCCACAAAAAATATAAACACTGTATACTGCAAACATAAACATAAACTAATAAAAATTAAAAATTCAACAAATACTTATCTATCAGACTTCTGGTTTACGAGAAGGATTATAATCCACAGTAAAATGAAACTATTTTTTTACATTTTAAAATGATTTATTTGCTAAGATGTTTCCAAGGACTTTCAAAAATCAAATTCTGCAAAAAGCAGCTGGCAGTAGGTGAACAGAAATAATTTGCATTACTCAAAAAGACATTTTTCATTTAATACCTAGGGTAAACTAATTGAAATCTAAAATTATACTGCTTTCCTGTAGAGTACGAAAAAGGATTATAACATGAAAACATTTAAATCTGAATGGCCATACATTTCTAACTCATGCTTTCATGGAATCTCTTCCTATCAGGTGACATTTAGGTCTGAGTTAATGGATTAGAGTCCATTGATCTCAGCTGGAAAGTATGAGTCACTTTTGCTGATCACTGTGCACTATTGCCAAAACCACACTCTTTCCTGAGCAAAGTATGATTCTATTGAAGTCTGTTCCAAACAATCATCTGTATAAACAATGATATGTAGTTTTAAACTTGAAGCATATTTTCTAAGCAGCTGAAATAACTATTTTATTTAACTTTTACTTAAGAGCCAGGCTACATGCTGTGACTTTTCTTGTGTGTGTGTGAGAAAATAAATTTTGCTTTAAAATGGAGTATAGTGATCATTTATTGGATCAGAAGCTGGGTATTTAGCATAGGTAGTTTAATCCCAAAATTTGGCACTACAGCATGCTAGTTTCACAGGAACCTTTTAAAACATATTTTAAATGAGAGGTGAAATCAGAATAATAATTTGCCCACTTATTTAATAAAACTTTTTAGAATACATGAGAAAGAGGTTAGTCAGTGAAACAGGACAGATGTGCTTGAGTAGCTTTCACTCTAGAAGTAAACACATGCATGAGAAAATACTTAACCACAACTACTGCTGCTGACCTCCACAAAGGAAGCAAACATGGCAGAAAGTGGAGTTATATTTCATGGAGTATCCCAGAAAGCCTTTGTGGAGACAAAGATGCTGAATCTGAAACCGAAGAGTGGGTTATGGAGGGCTCCGGGGAGGAACATTCTGCCCAGAATGGTGTCTACACACAAGAGCCACATGGAGACTAATGCTGGAGCATGGCAAGTGAAAGGCAAACAGGACCAGTGGAGATCACCAGGCAGGGCCCAGAGCATGTCTACTTAAAATTAATTCTCTGCATTTCCAAATCACTCACAATTTTAAAGTCCTGTTATAATCAGAACATGCAACATCTACATATGCAGGCAGATTCTCTAAGCACACTTTCATTTTATGTTTCATAAAAATAGTCAGAACAGACCTCTTCTCTCCCAAATTCAAGCTACCAGCTTTTCTTCTTCTTCAAATTTCCTTTTAGTTTCAAATCTTTTACTAAGGTTTTTCATTATTGAAATGTTTTAATAAGCCTAAAATCTTTTCTTTCCCTGTTGCATAGTAGAAATTGAACCCAGCATCTTCACACTGAGTTAAGCCACAGCTCCTTTTGAAAAATATATTTTTATTTTGAGATAGTGTTGAGTGAGCTTGCTATGTGGCCAAATTTGAGATCCTCCTGCTTCACCTTTCCCAATCATTGAGTCACCACCAACCAGGACTAAAAGCTTATAAATAAGAAACATGTTATTGAGGGATGGGCACATCGTTGTTTTAATCAGGAAAACATGACAAAATTTTTGCTTAGAAAAATTGCATTATGTTACTATTTGGAGACTGGACACTCAGTTTCTCCCTCATAATTATATAGTGTATTTTTGAAATCTCAAATTTCCATTGTTATATTTTAACCAAATCTGATTGATACTGTGAAGCCTAATATGTAGTCTGAAAAAACTTTCCACTGAGTTTTTATAAGGAGTAAAACCAGATTCTCTTAGAGGGAAAAGTCTTTATTCAAATTTCTTTACCCAGTTTTTCTTTACGAATTTTAGCATAATGTTTAATTTTAACATTAGTGTGTAAAACAGTAAAAACTTATTAAAGTTGCTAGCAGTGAAAAATACTAACATTTAGAAATTGTCAGGATCTTGGTTTTTAAAACCAAGCTTTTCCAAAACTTAGTTTTTAACTGCTGATTCTAGACAGTTTTATATGCCAGTAATTATACACACACACACACACACACACACACACACACACACACACTCACACACTCACACACTCACACATGCATATGCTTTTATGATGGAACTTTTATTTTCCTATGGTACTAAGGATTGAACCCAGGACTGCATGCTAGGTAAGCACTCTACCATTGCGTTGTACTTCCAGCTTTTCTTAAAAATGTTTAGAGAGACGACCTCACTGAAGTTGTGCAGGCTGGCTTAGACTTGTTACTCTCCTGCTTCAGCCTCCTGAGCAGCTGGGATTACAGGCATAAGCTGCCCTGAACTCTGTGAGATAACGTAGTTCTATGTATTTTTCCGTATTTATACAGTAGAGCTTTCTCTTTATTGTAAGTTGTTTTGAAGCTTTTATGTTTCTGGGGAAAAAAAATCACTCTGGATGTGTGGTCACTCCTTTTTAACAACACTATTTTTCTAATTTTAAATTTACCAGTTAAAGTGAAATTCAGATGATGCATTTTTGAACTAATATCTGTCTTGATTTTTTAGTAAGTATAGCCCCAAATCATCAACACTCACCTTTGATGTTCTGGTTCCCTACATTTGTGTCTGTACTGCATGTTCTTTATGTGTATGGGTCACATCTCAAGTAGTCACAGGGAACTGACTATTCTTTCTTCCTCTGATACAATAGAAAAGAGAAACAACTTCCACAATTGTTTTATTAGCCGAAATAAATCTAACAAACTACAAGAAAGCTGATAAATGTTGGGACCAAAGAGAGTGTTGGAAGTGTCATACAAACCAATTGCATCTTTATTTTAATTAACAAAATAAAATGCTGTGTGCATAATTATATGACCTTAGCATTAATTTTCAGATTATTGTATGCTTACTGCTACTAGTTACGATCATGTCCTATCTACCTCTTTAACTTTATGGAGAAGAGAGATAACAAACAACGTCCCTAGAATCTCAACTTAACTCTGAATTTTTTTTTTTTCATACAACATCACAAAATGGAAAGAATAAAAATTACGGAAATATAATTCAATTTTAAAGAAAATGATGGAAAATGAGATGTATATATTTCCTTCTCAATAAAATGTGTTTTTCTAGAAACAAAGAACCAGTTACTTATTTCTTTTCCCATTGCACTGTGTAGCTGATAATTGTTTAAAATATCCTCTTACATTCACTTCAGTGGGCAGTTTCTCCCTACTGTAAGTCTGAGTTTGGCGTTATGCTTCTTATTCTGGGTTTTTACTTCACAGGACTTAAGCTGAGGCCTGCAAACTGCTGTAAGACTGGGTTTGAACATTTCTGTAAAATACAGCATATACTGGGACTGTGCTGGGCTCTTTGAGTTAATAATTGACCTATATATTCCAAAACTGCCTGCAAGTAAATGGAGTGGCTTTTTTTATTACTTATTGATAAGTGTGTGAAGTGCAGATTCACATGCTAATTAATTCTCTCTTTAGAGAGATTCTTTAATATTTTGTATCAAGTTCTTGATTAGCCGAGTTTTCAAAGAAGAGATATGAAGATTAGGAAAATTTGAACTCAAGTTTGAGTCCCTTTCAAAGACAAATTGCTTATATCAATGTATGCATCTTTTTAAATGTTCAATAATCTGATGCTTTATACTTAATATAAATAAACTTAAATTTTGCTTCCTGTGTATTTTAAAACCCTAAGCAGAATAAGAGTTTAATACAAAATTAAATTCTAAGTACAAATTGCTTTCATTTTCTATTCTAAATGGTTAAAAACTCTAGTTAGCTAATGATTTGCCTCGCAACTTGACTCTTTTTTTCAATGCTGCTCACTCCATCCTCACAGGGACTTTTCAAAGACTGTAGTCCATTTTATCCTGCTCTTTAAAGTAAAGGGGTGAAAAGCTTTCTCAGCTCATCCTAGCTACTCTGAGCTCTGTAAGACCTCCCTTCCCAGGGGACAGATTTCTAAATTCCTCCCAATCTAGGTCAGGCAGGGCCCATTATTCTCTGTCTGCCTACCGGGCGTTTATTTTTCTCTACAGAAAAGGGTCAGATATTCTCTGACTGTGGCATGTTTGTTGTTCATTTTCATTGTTAAGCTAAATCTGTTTAAACAACATAGAAAAGGTGTGAGTCTCTCTCCTGGCAGAATGGAATGTAAGATGATGTTGGCAGCCTTTGCTGTGTGTGCTCTGAGATTGTTTCCACACTCACTTTCCCTACACATCCTGGTGGTTTAACTCCAAGTACCTGCAACTCTCTCCCCCAGGCTGTATCTGGCGGTAGCACTGTGTACTACTGTGTATAGGGCAGGTATGAACACTCGGAGCTAAGCCCCCTGAAAGCAGTTGTCAGCAAGGGTGTTTAGAGGTGGTAGGTGAATAGCCCAGCTGTCTTATTTTTCTGGTGAAACCACTCTGAGACACGTCCTATTCCGTCCCCCAGAGCTCTCCAGAGACTCACAGCAATAACCTGATCACTTATCTTATGTATATTCTCTCTCCTTTATCTATCTTATGCACTACAAACTCACAGAAGTTTTCTGGATTTCTCTTCCAAATAAATTATTTTTTAAAACATATATTGTAAGTTTAACATCTTAAGGAACTAGGTATAAGATAGTACCTAAATCAAGACAAAAATGAAAAAAGTGGGAGGAATGATAGGAAAGGAGAAAGAGCAAGAAAGAGAGAAAGCAAGAGAGAGAGAGGAAAGGACAGAGGGAGGAAACTTAAGCATGCACTAACTGAATCATTTAGAGAAAACATTCAGCTCAATACAATCAGTGAGAACTCTTACATGCATATATGCAAGTTGGACAAAATTTTTAAAATAAGCACTGTTTTGTGAAAGGACAGTAGAGATATTAGAACAATTTGGCTTTTATATCTCTTAGGGGAAAAGCATGGATAGTGACCATGCATGGCTCTGGCACCCTGGCTCCTCCCTGGGGCCTGGGATCCTCCCATTTCCTGAGGCTCAGACTCTTCAACTGTTAAGTGAAGACAGCAGTGACAGCATCACCTATTGGCTAAGACTGAGATAATTTACATAAAAAGTAAATGCTAAGAGTTCGCTGTGGCTATGCTGGTGTGGCATAGTCACTCTTACTTCTTCCATTCAATTTGTTATATTCATGCTCTTTTTGAAAATCAATGAAACTGAAACAAACATTGGATAAATGACAGGCTTGTCAGGACTTCAGAGCTGGAATTGAAGACATTATTAGAGAGATACACTTTCTGTATTCTTTATTAGAATTTTTTCTTACTAAATGGAGTCAGAAATTTATTAAAAATTTAAAACATGCTTAATGGTCGAATGAATTATCTTCAGTTATGATTTAAGACCATAATTTCCAATTTCTCCAAGCAATTCTCTTTTTTATTTGTATTTGTGACTGTCACTGTTGGCAAAGTTTTCTTTTATAGTACTGGAGACTGAACCCAGGGCCTCAAATATACTGGGCAAGCACTCTGTCACTGAGTTATGGTCTCAGCCCTTCCTCTCTCCCCAAAAAACTTCCTTGAGATAGTGCCTAGCTAAATTATTCAGAATGACCTTAAACTAGGTCCTCCTTTCTAAGCCTACCAAGTAACTGAAATTATAGGCATGCACCACCCTAGTTTTTAAAATGTACCTCCAAACAGGAATTTGAAACACAGTTCTCTTCTATAAACGAGATTTTCTAAGAGGAGCTAGACAACTGCTATCAACTAATACTTTGGTTGTATTTAGAAATTTTAGATCTATTCTAATGTCAGAATAAGAAACTATTCATCCTATAAGTACATTCTTCTAAATATTACTAATTAAATCAACAAAATTGATTTGATAGATTGCTTCTTAGAATTAATAGATGTGTGGAAAATTCCATAGAGCACTACATAGAATCTTTTTTTAGTGTCATATTTTGTAGGTAACTCTATCGGTTGGTCTCAATAGCAGACAAAAAGGTCTTATTGCACCATTTTATAGATAAGATGATTCAGTCCCACAGAGTACTACTTGCCCAAGGCTCCAAACCAAACAAAGGCAGAGTTTTCTGTCTAATACATTTTCCTTAGGCGTGCTATTTTGCTGTTTGAAATACATTTATGAAAAACGTGTGAAATCCTTCAAAGCCTAACACATTTTTTAATGGACTGTTTTTATCAAAATGAAGTAGAAATTCAGGTTTCAGTATCTGATGACAATAGCCAGTATTATTTTAGGGATATTAAAAATGATGAGAAAGTGCCTGATGGGTTGGGGGTTGTTTGGTTGGCAGTTCCAGCACCACCATTTCTGATTTCACACTCACAGCATCTGAAATCTGATTAGCTTTTAAGCAGAGTAAGAATTTGTTTTTTTAATCTCACTGGTTTTCTTCTTGAAAACTGTGATGTGAGGAATTACCAGAAATAACTCAAAATGTTTTTAGATGTCTTCTGTATGGCCACACAGGCCTCCTGTCATTTTTAATCATACATTCTATATGTATTTCAACTCACGCTCTTGAGTTTTAGGACATTACTCACTGGTGAATCTTGTCAGTCCATTCTCAATGCTTGAACTGAAGTAAAAGGCAATAAGGAAAAGTATAGTAAACATAGCAGGATCGCTATAGAGGAGAATAAGAAATGGGTCTTTATCAAGAGCTCCAGATTAGGGGTGTGCCCTGTGCAAAGTGGGAGCACAGTGAGCCTTTCTTAGCCAACCTTCAGTCTGGTACTCTTCAGGCAGTGTTACGTGATCACAGCTGGATAAAAATGCATAGCCAAGGACGATCTGTAAACACTGGCTTAATCTGCATGGGAAGAGACACTGCCATCTCCTCTGACAGGAAAAAGCCCGTAGGACACAATTCTAGCAGTGACAGTTACCTCAGTGCCTTAAAATCTGGTCACAGAACCATTAGAAATATTACAAAGCTATGTTGCTGGGAAAACAATGAGTATTCTCTTTTAATTTTACATCTTCCATTTAAAATTAGCCTTTAATCTACATTATAATTAAAATAAAAATAGTTTTATAATTCCAGAAGCTGCAATGCCTTCAACATTAAAATGCAATGGGATCATGTTTTTATACTGTTATGTCTCCAAGCAATTGGACCACTGTGTACTTGAGCATCTTTGATGGTAAACCAGAGATAATATTATCATCCCAACATTTAACTGAGTTCCTTAGTGTATATCATTACATAGCACACAAGAGGATTTAGGGTGATATTTAAGGGCAGACATAAGCAGACTTACAGATACTTGGAAAAAATTTTGGTAAAAATTAAACTGTAAAGTAATGATACCTAATCAACTCATAAAGCTCATTTTTTCCAAGTACTGGATATTTTGTGCATACATCTTCAGGATACTAACTATAATGAGAGATAATAACTATTTACTCCATCTTACCCTTCATCACGCACAAAAATCCAGAGAAACTGACCATGGAAATCTTACTTCTGCATGATATAAGAATTGTTACTATTTAGATTTTGTGGTGATAGCATAGTCAAAGTCATCTCATAGGATTTGATGGATGCTATCGACTTTCTTTTCAGAAAAAAATATACAGTTAAAAGTTGGTATTCAGTTTCAGGGGATTCACCAACTCCCTACAATCCTACTACTATGAGTTAAGAACCTCTAATGCACACATTCAAGTGAATGATCGGTTCTGACTATGGCCAAAGTACTAAGGAGGGATGGACAATTCCCCAAATCATTCTGAGCTGTCATCACAGCTGGAAAATGTGGACTTTAAATTTCATCTTAATGCCCTGCCTAAGTTCACCTGAGAATTGCTTAACTTTCAGCTTTACTTTCATTTAATTCAA
The DNA here is from genome assembly GCF_034190915.1 of Cavia porcellus. Taxonomy (NCBI): domain Eukaryota; kingdom Metazoa; phylum Chordata; class Mammalia; order Rodentia; family Caviidae; genus Cavia; species Cavia porcellus. Next base: position 72,814,840 of record NW_026947488.1, on the reverse strand, counting down.
CATCCTAGCTAATTCCTGGGTAAACATATGTTTGACTATATATATATGGAGAAAAACATATTGAAAACATTAAGTGTTAAAAAATGGCCTACATTAGTTACTACCATATATGTTCATTTGAATAAGGTGAAGTATCAAGAAAACTAGTTATGAGAAGCCTTATTTATCCAAGATGAATACCTAGAGATGTTCTTTGGTATTAGTGTCAGCGTTTGTAAGAAAAAATTATCCCATTAAAATAGCCTTCATGAATAATTCACAGAGTTCAATTTAATGGAGAAGGGGGAGACAGAAACAGGTTATCAAATTTGTTGGAAACCCATGTTGCTGCACAGCATTTTTTTATGAGCAGTTATAATATACACTATTCTTTGTTCCGTATCTACATGAAGTGGTAGATCTAAACACATAAATTTCTGTTCTTTAATTTCCTGCTTTTCAGTGTTCACAAATATGGTTTTTTTCTAAATAAAAATTTCCAAAAGATGTGTTCTAAACTATGGATTTTGATTTTTTAATAGAAAAGGTTTATGTTCAAAGAAAATAGAACCAGAATGGGAAACTCTGCTTGATTAAAATGATGTCTCAGGTGAATTAGTGAACACTGGTTATCTTCTTTATTGACCAGAAAACAGCAAAAAAAAAAAAAAAAAAAAAAAAAAAAAGTAGGATTCAGTCCAAAAATACCAGTTATGAAGCACACATCATTTAGCACAAAGGATCATAGACCATATACTTTAACAGGGCTCTGGCTACATGATTTCAGGAAGGGAAAAGGAAAGATTAAAGAGAGGACACAAATGGTTTGAGCATTAGCAAGAGCATCTCTTCTTCACGAAAATTCGGTGAACACAGTGAGGAGAAGATGAATGTGAGCAAAATGTTTCAACATCTTTTTGAGTTTTCAACTATTAATTAGCAATTGGCATTTTTATTGTGTAGGTAGCATGATATGATATACTCTGAGAAAAACAAAAATGTATTTCCACTTTTTTAATAATTTGGGTGCCTACTATGTACCATATTAACCACCTACTTGGATTTTTAAAGGTAATAATAAACACTTACATGTTTAAGTCACAGTGGTTGTATCTGAAATCCCTAAAGCCAGGTGCAAATCTTGTTGATAAGCAATGGTTTCATAGTGGATAGAACTTTGATCAATATATGACTTTGACTGAGAGTAAACATTTTTACCCTCAAAGGAGCTATAATTGAATTAGCAACACCCTACTTCTGCTTTGAAACACTAGTGAAAGTGATGTACAACTAAGCTCCTACTGAATTTCATACTACATAAGATATGGCGTATAGGCTGGGCTTCAAAAGAGAGGAGATTCAGAAGGCCTTGGTAATCTCAGAAGACTCTTCCATGAAGGGAGGACATGACCAAAACCTTGAGCCATAGTTAGATTTCAATAGGAAAAGAAGGTGATAGAGGATTTAGCGAGAGTAAAGCCATTGAGTTGGGTATGTAGATGACATGCTTTATAAAGTAAGGTGTTTGATTTTTTTTTTAAAGAAATGAATAACTACTGTCATAATAACATAGTAGAAGACTGACAAGCACACTGGAAAAGTTGGATTTAAAATAGAAGAAAGGAAGGAGCTAGTGAAAGTGTATGGAATGTAAGTCATTTTGAAGATTGTGCATGCAACTTGGAAGCAATCAGACAATATACTACAGAGGGGATCCTGAAGCAAGGTGATGAGGGTGTGAGTGACACTGTGCCAGTGAGACAGTGACACTGTGCCAGGCGGAGATGGCATGGATGCAAGAGATCTTTCTGTATTGTACTAGTTATTAAAATTTACCAAGCAATGATCAAGAAAATAGGAGCCAGTCACAAACAATATCCCAGCACCAATTGTCCTGTTGCTCCTGGTAAAAGCTTTCACAGCTCTTTGTTGAACCTCGAGACCACAGAAAGCCTTCATCAAGAAACACATGTAAGAAAATAGTGTCTTGTCTCTCACTGCTTGAATTTTCCTTGACTTCCAATAGTATTTGACAGCTAAATTGACTTCAAATTTTCTTAATGTATTGCTAGTCCTGTTGTTCTTATTTTTATAATACTGTTGTGAAAAATGTGAGCTCCAGATTTGTATTACTTGGGTGTATGCCTCACCTTTTATGTGTTTCAACTGTACGGACAAGACAAACTTTAAACTCTGCTTGCCTCAGTTTCCTTCATCTAAGGATTAAATAAATACATTTGAAGAATCTAGAAGTCTTAAAATACAAATTCCCAAAAAATCAGCTCTAATTTGTTTTGTGGAAGAAAAGACCTATAGTATTTAATAAATTATGCTAGCACAATAAGCAAAGTACAATAACATTTTTGAGAATACAGTATTTTCCAACTCTTATATCTGTCTCCTCAATAAAATCAATGTTTTCACACTGTCTGGCCTTGGAAACACAGAGTCACGTCTGTATTATAGCTTCTGCTTGGATTTAATGTCCATTGGGCAGCCCATGACCGCCATACAACAGCAGTTCAGGTTTTTCAGCACTGCAATATGGGAACACTGCAAGTGGATGTTTTCTAACATCTCTCAAACCAGTGACCATTTTAAAGACATTTATGTTGTTTCAGTCTTGAATTGCCTTGCTGTAAAATGTGGATCTGAGTTCATTTTGAACCTATCTCACTTACCACCAGGTTCAAAAGTGCAATACTTAATACAATACTTAAACTAGCTATTTTAGGCACCTTTCTTTCCTTGCTGAAACAAAACACCTGACATCCAAAGTTAAAGGGGGAAAGGTTTGTTTAGCTCACAGTTTGTGGAAGTTTCAGTGCATAATCAGGTGGCTCCAAAGCAGAGTGACAGGCATTGTAGAGGAGAAACAGTTCATGGCAGGCTGAAGGTAGCAAAGCAAAGGCACTGTAGTCGCTTTTTTCTGCCCCTTTTATGATCTAAACTACTGGGATTACAGTTGTGCCACACCAACCAGGGCACTGATTTATTAATCACACATCCTTAATCCTCCGCATCACACTCTTGATCCAGTCACCTCTGAAAAACTTCCAACTATGATGGCATGAAGTTTGAGAAGGACATTTAGACACACAATGTAACACTAGTGTTCAAATAAACTTAATTCTCATCAGCAACATCATATCCTCCACTGTCCACCCTTCACGTCTAGTGGTTTGCTTATGGTAAAATAAATTCCATTTTAGCACCTTTTCTAAAAAAGCCAGCTCTGAAAATGTGAAAAATGAGAAACAGGCAAGAATGTGCCGGAAAACTTTCCTTCCCTGGACACTCTGAACACACAGTTCTTTGTTCTCTGACACACTTTTGAAGCCTGCACTGTTTTTTCCACATATACTCCTTCTTTAGCATCAGTGACCTTCTGTTAGAATCCAGCTCCTGAGACACACTTTCCATGTCATTTTCAGAAACGGCAAATGTTGCCCTCAACCATCTGCACAGATGTTTCTCCAGAGGTCCTTATACATCTTGTTCCAGTGTTCTACTTTGAGCAAAGGTCAAAACGAAAAGAGAAGGAAAAAATGGAAGCAAACCTGTTTTTTCTTTTTTTAAATAAGGAAAGAAAGAGGGGTTGAAAGGAGGGTAGATGAATAGGGAAAAAAGGAATCAAGGCATATCATGTACAGGTACAAATTCCCTATAGTGAATGTGATCATTATGTAAACCTAAAATCTACCAATAAACTTAATTAGAAATCTAATAAAAAAGAGAAAAATTAAAAAAAAAAAAAAAAACTTTTTCAGGTCAGTACATGAAGTTCCAGCCTCACTGGATCCCTGAGAATTCCAGAGGTTTTCTCATTGCTAGGAATTCCAAGACTGGTTAGTTCATGGAGTTAGTGATCCCTGCCATGCTAGCATCTACAGAAAACTTTCTGCTGACATTTCTGCCCTTCATACAATTTCGTAGGCCCTGTGAAATTCCAAATTGGACTAAATAGCTCCTCAGCCTCCTGAGGCATTCCCTCCGCCCTTATCCTCAGCCTTAGTTCAAAACTCCCTCTCCAAAGGACACAGCCGCCTCTTACATAGACAACTAAGTTTGACTTAATTTTACCTATGGGGAAACTTGATGGGTTTTAGCTGAGGGAAATGGCCACTCAACAAGGTTTTACTCCACCTTCCTTTCTTATACAAATGTGGTGGTAGTTTTCTCTTTACTTTTTCTGCTATAAAAATCCAAGTCCAATTATGCCTCTTGCAAAGATGGGAAAAAGTAATGATAATATGAAAAACAGAACTTATAATATCAAAGTTTTATGTCTCTATGTCAAATGTCCCAGAAAAATTATTGCATCATAAAATAAGGACTCTTCCTAGGTATTTTCTTATTGATATACTTAAAACAATGAAGAAGAGCCACTATTATTATTGTTCTTTTTTAAAAGTGAAATTGTACCTAAAGAGTGAGAAAGAAAGCCCCTGTTAGACTTCGGTTAGCTGACTCTTGCGTAGTACCTTTTTAAGCAGACGCACTATAAACATCAATTTTAAGTCACTATTTTTTCTTTCTTTCTTTCTTTCTTTTTTAGTACTGGAAAACAAACTCAGGACCTCATACTAACCAGGCAGGCTGTAGGCCTACAAGCCACATCCCTGGCCCTAAAACACCAATTGTAATTCCATAAATATATCATACAAATATGAGGTTTTTAAATGCATGTGATTTTACATTTTTGCTTCATTTTTTGTAACTTTAAGAAAACGGCCTTGCACTGACTTCTTTTCTCGTCTTACATGTAAGTGAAACGACCCTCTCTGAACGGTTTTCTGCAAGCAGAGCTCTCCAAGCTGTCAAGCCCGGGTGCTTGTTTCCCATTTAATGGAGAGGGCTTGCATGGGTGAAATGGTTTTATCTGAACCTAAACCCTTGCTATCAATAAGTGCTGGCCTGAAGGCATGAAGTGACAGAGTAATACTTTCAAAATTAATTTCCTTAACTGGCATTGCTGGTCTTCGGAGACCAGTCTCCTCTATGGGACATTGCTTTAGAAGCAAAAGTGAACATTTTTCAATACAAAATTGCCACTAGTTTTCTTCAGTCTCTTGGGATGAAGTAAATCGCTGTAAGCTTTGTAGTTCCCTGGCTGATACAATATAGTCTCAGAGAAGCCATTGTTTGAAAGTCTAAAGAAAGAGAGACAGAGATAGAGATTGAGACAGAGAGAAAGACACGGAGATAGAGAGAGAGACAGAGACTGAGAGACAGAGAGACAGAGACAGGCAGGGGTGGGGGAGAGAGAGATTTCTTATTTATTTGTTTGTTCTTTGTTTTATTTTAAATAGACCAAATCACCTATCAGGAGAGAGAAGATTCAGAGAACTCACATTTTTGAGATTCTTCACATATTGTTCCATCTTATTCCTTCCAGTAACCCCTCGAAGTTGGATACTGTTCTTCCCAGTTTCTGGATGAGAAAAAAAAAAAAAAAAAATTCAGGAATTCAGTAACCTGAGTTAGCACAAAGAGACAAAAAGTGGTATAATAGTCAGCTCTGAATGCTAGATTTTTTTCCTGCTTCATGGCATAGTTGCAAGGCAAGTCTATATTGTGATTGTCTTCATGGGCATCTGGGGGCAAATAACTAATTTCCTTGAGTATCCTAAAGCCAAACCAAATTCCTAACTTTAAACTTTAGCATTTTAATTATTCTAAGCCTGCAACTGGTGTGTGTGTGTGTGTGTGTGTGTGTGTGTGTGTGTGTGTATTATCCTGTCAATGAACCGCCTCCCTCCCTCTCTCTCCTCTCATTTTTTAGGAGACACTCTATAAACAACATTCTAATTTAGAAAAGAAAGTGTACCTTGAACTTATACTTTATACCAATTTATGTTGTAACATTACTGACAGTGTCACTTAATTTGCCTAGTTGCCTATGGTCTAAATGTAGGTAATTTTCAAACCTTTAACAATTTTCAGCTTTGCTAAATGGTACAGAGAACTGCAATTACATTTAAAATGCACTGGCGCTCTATATGCCAGTAAAAAGCACCTACAAAGACATAATTACAATGTAATTGCCCACAAATTCATGAAGTAAACATACATTATTAGAAGGCACTCGTCTGTTCAACTTAAGTAACATTACAGCTAACATATTGCATAAATAGGGAGCCATTTTGTGACTAGTTACTGTAATAACAGGAGTTTAAATTAAAATGTGTGCCTAAGTATATGTATTCTTAAGATCATTTCAGATATGTTATTCAATATCCAAGTGCTTGCTTTTAACTTTTAAAATTGCATTTTAAATATTATATTCACTTTATGGAAATATTTACAATCAATATATGTGTCAGACTGGGTTGAAAATAGATATTATAGAAAAAGCTTTTCAAAAAGTCTTAAACTTGAGAAAAGATGCCCAAATTTATGTTTGTGATACACATAAGGGAAGCTACATATAATTAGACGGCTAATTAAGATACAATGTATGGAATGCATAAATCAGGAGTTCGAAATTATGAAAACATTTTTACACAACACTCTTAGTTATACACATACTATTTCCAGTTTCATAATTTCATCTCTCATATCCAATGTGCATTACTTATGCCAAAGAACTCAAGTCACACATTTTAGAGAAACAGGATGTACAGAGGTCCAAGAACACAGCTTTGGCTTCAGATCATCTCATGACTCTTAAATTGACTGGCTGGTCTTTGAAATATTGTGGAACAAGTGAGTGATGAAATTAGGCAGGCTGGAAGAGCTGATCACAAAGCTGCAACCTGTACAAACATGATTTATTAATAATAATTATGTCTCCAGGTCCTTGAGTTCTCAGCTCCCCAAGTATTTTGCAAAATGTCTTAACAGTATATTTGACACAAATAGAATCCTGGATTGAAGGAAAAATAGACAGAGAAATAAAATAATTTATTCATTTTCATAGAAAAGACAGATTTTTAGCCTAAACAAAAACAGACAAACAAATATTTGATGAAGTATTCTTATCTTTCTAAATATGTGATGTTCACTGTATTTCAAGATAAAAATCATTTGTTGATTGATCTCCTCCATCTTTGTTCTGCTGAAAGATTAATACCTGTAAAATAGGACTAGTCATTAAAAAGAACATTCTGCTCAGGTTTACTGAACAGAACTGAGCAGATAATTCCATGTGCATATAATTGTTTTGCCATTTCTATACCCACTTTTTATTGATGTACAGAGAATTTAGGCACAATGGTTGAGTCTCATTTGCCTACACTGGGATTTGAGTATCACCACAACTTTATTACAATTGGATCCATAGATTTGTGCCAATATATCATCAGTCTTACACGGGGCAAAAGTCTTTCTCTTTTTCAATAAGTCTTAATAAAAATAAATTTGAACTAATAGAATTGGTAGATTTTATAATAATTGATAAATTATATAAGAAAAAAAAAGCCTGTCTTGAATTTGTTGTGAATAAATTATTAAGCCTACCTTCTGATCAAAATTAACAGTGGAAATTTTGAGAGTTTTCTCTCTTAATGGGAATGTACACAAAACTCAGCAATAAAAGTATGACCTGCCAGTATAAGTTTTGCTAGTTTCTCAGTATTGTTTTACATAGAAAACTTGACAATTGAATACATTTCTTTCATCCTCCATTTCTTCTCACATATTGGCACTAATCTCTTTCACAGCTCTCTGACTTTGTATGGACCCAACTCATTTGAAAACTTCATTTCCATTTGCTGCATATCACATTTATATTTGGAAAAGGTTAATAATATATAGGCCATGACCAACTTGATCTGTGTAGATCAAGTTCTCCATGGTTTCCCAGACTTCTAATGAACCACCAACCTTCTATCCAGAGCACAAACAGAAACAAGCTGATAGCTCTAAGCATGTTGTAGCTCTTGTCCTAGGCCACACAGGTTTTTGTACTTTAAGCTCCTGTCCCATAAGACAAAGTCTTCTTGTACTGGAATTGTGTTTCTTTTTAAGATCTCTTTCTCAACAACCATTTTCTTTGAGAAGACAGGGGTAACTCTTAGACTTTTCTCACTATTTTGATGAATACTGAAGAAGTTATAGTTCCTACAAACCAAGTATGTGGTGAGAAAAGGTTAGGAAGGAGATATATTTATCAATCTTATCGGGTGACAACAACTTCCTCTTTTCTATTGCCCTGACATAAGCTTTAGTGCCAAAGCTTATTGGACTTGCCATTAAGAAATGATTTCCATGCTGCCATGTAAAATTTTTGTGTCTACATATTTTTATTTGTTAAGTATAAAATACACATTTCACATAATAAGTATTATAATGACTATTTTAAGGAAGGATTGTTTATAAAGGATAAAGAATCACAGGATACAAAACTTTAATCCTAACAGGTGTAAAAGTTTGAACACAAAAGCTAGATACCAGATAGTAATGCCTAAAGTGGATGTGTGAGGTATTCCTAAAGAAAAGTTTTATAAGGAAAATTTTCCTTGGAGGTGTAAAAGATACACGAGAATTTGCATTATTCCAAATAAACTGCGAAGGGCAAAAATTGACACAGTATTACCTTGGGCCTTTTTCAAAAGTACCACCTGAATGTTGCAGTGTGACCTGAAGATGATTTTGGATTCTTGGACCTGCAGAATGAATTGCAATGGAGTGCCAAATATAGAATGGTCTCCAGCTGGAGTCAGAGAAACTTAACAAAGTGATCCCATTATTAGTCGTCTCCACAGAACCCTTCAGTACCCACTGTGGATCGACTTCTACCATCTGTCAGAACCAGAAAGTGGAAAACCATACAGCCTACAGAGAGAAATTGATTCTCACCCTTCTGTGTGATGGTGCAGGTAACTCTTAATTGCAGTTATTAACTTTTGAAAAGGAAAGGTTCAACACTGGAAGAAAATTAAAGTTATTGATTGATTCTATTTACTGGGTATCATTAATTATTAAACTAAGATTGTAAAAATTCTTGAAAATAGAATTGCTATTGGCAAAAATTGGTCTGAGTGAATAAATTTTACTTTGTTTCTTATTTTTATTTATTTTTGTTTGTTTTGTTTTGTTCTTGCACTGGCAATTGAACTCACAACCTTGCACTTGCCAGTTAGATGTTGTGCTGCTGAGCTATATGCCCGACCTCAATGAATAAATTTTAAACTGATGGTAAAGTCCAAAGATAAAATTAAAATATACTATATTCAAATTTATATTTATTTGCTATGTATGTGTTATAACCCTTAGTTACTTCTTTGAGCAAATACAACTTTTTCCGAAATATTTTCAAGAAGGTAGTCCTAAGTTTTGGAGTTGAACAGTGAGTGTGGGAGTGACCTGGGAGAAGTTGGAAAAGGCAATTTAAATTGACAGGTGAAAGAATCAAAAGATTTGATGGGAAGAAACAGGAGCTTCAGTAGGAAAATGGGAGCAGACATCGTGTTTGTGCATGTGTATCTTTTCAGAAGGTTGATGCTTCTTTTATTAGGAACCCCAAACACGTGCAGGGTTTTGGTGGATCCTGTAAAAAATAAACAAAAGTAGCTTATTGTGGTGATGCACACCTGTAATTCCACCACCACTCAGGAAGATGAGGCGGGAGGGTCACTGAGAGTTTGAGGCCAGCCTGGGTTACATAGTGAATTCAAGACCAACCTTAACTACATAGTGAGACTCTGCCTCAAAAAAAAGGGGGGGGGGATTTTAATATGTTGTTATTTATCCTTAAAAATACATGAATATTTAAATTAGAGGGTCTTGTTTTATCAAATGCCACATATGGTTATGTAATCCCTCCCTAAAGATTTCAAATTGAAAGTTCCTTTAGAACAAGAACCATATTTTACTTTTCTATATATAGTTATATTTTTACAGTTTTAAAGTACATTTCACTGGAAATGATATTGAGCATCTTTTCAGGTAGTTATTACTATCTATTATTTTCTTTAGTATATTTTCTGGTAACACATTTTGATCACTCTGAAGCATTTTTTTTCTTACTGTGTTTTGAGATTTATTTTTATATTCTAGAGAAAATTTACTATCAAACATATGGCTTACAAATAGTTTATCTCAGTGTATGTAATAGTTAACTGTGTCAATTTAAGGAAGAAATGCCCAACTATGGGGACCAACATTGTTCTGAGTGTGAAGAGGATTTTACTGATAATTTGCTGGAATTGACTAGGTGTCAGTGACAGCAACCAGTGGGCTTGCTACCTAAATGATATTGAAAGGAAACAAAAGAAGGAAGTCTTAGTTTTGTTTTTCAGAGGAGCTCCAGTCTTCACCTTCACCATGGAGCCTTCAGCCTCCTGATACCACCTTGCATGAGATACTACAGTGAGCGCCAGACTTTTGAGCAGGTCCTTCAGATCTCCAGTGTGTAGACAGACCCTCCTCACTCATCCATTCCTGACTCTGTGGACGCCATTGCAAACCAATCTTGTAAATTCCTACATATTCCTGTATCTTGCATTAAATCTGTTTCTCTAGTAAGCACTGACTGATACAGCATATAACTTGTCACCTGTACATCCTCTTGGGGTACTTCAAAGGGTACTCTAAAAGATACAATTTAATTTATTAATCATGTAGCTTCTTTAGGAGACTATAACTTTTGTATTTTAAGAAACTTTTATTTTTAAATTGTTATTGTGTATTTTTTCTAGTAGTTTTATAACTTCGTATTATAATGACTGTTAGTGGCTTTGAATTAAATTTTCCACACAGTATGAAATATGGATTTAAACTTATTCTTTTGCTTATGAAAATCCAACAATTCCAGCTTGTGAAGAAGAGGGTCCCTTATCTATAGAATTTATGCATTGTTATTTGGTTATATATGTTTAGGGCTATCCGCAGGTCCTCTCTTCTGTTCTTCTAATAGGCTTGTTTGTCTTGATGTTGATAGTGAAACATGGTTTCGGCAGCACTATAGAAACCTTGAATTTGAGAAATGTTAACAGTCCAGCTTTGTTCTTTTAAGTATTTCCACTATTCTAAGTTATTTCCATTTGTACATAAAATTTAGAATGTTCTCCAAAGTACTCAAACTTATATTTTTCACCAAAATTGTGTTAAATCTAAAAATTAATTTGAAAAAAAAAATTGTATGCTGTGTGATCAAAATGTACGCTGGATGCTTCAGTTAAAAAATAATTACAGTAAAAACACACTGCTATTGATCCTCCTCAAAAATATTCTCCCTCAGCTAAAACATACTCCATCATTCTTACCACTTTCTGAAGCAATTCTAGCAATCCGCTTTCATTACTGTCTTTTGTGGCTGCCTCTATATACTGGTTTAATTCCAAATATTTATGAAAAAATTTTGTTAAATAAAATCATTATGGTATGTCCTTTTCCACCTTAGTCAGTGGTTCTGGTATGTTGTGATTCTGGCCTTTTACCAGGGTTAAAAACCATGAAAAGTAAACATTTTGAATTGATTCAGAACATTGAGACAGCCATGAGAGATAAACCAAAGACTTAGGAGAGGAGAATTCCAGAGCGGCTTCAGAAAGTGCTAAGAATGGGGGAATAAGAGTGTTTGAAGTGATGGGAAATATTCTGAGTAGGATTAATATCAATATGTCTTTTACTTAATATCAATGTGTCAATGTGATAATTTTTTAAAGATACCATATTTTTCAAACATACCTTGTATCTTAATAACTACTGAATTTTCTGATTCATGAGCACAGTATGTATTTTCTTTATTTATACTTTCTTTAATTACTCTGAGTCACACTTTATAGTTTCAGGGAAGATAGGTTTTTCATATCTTTCGTCAGACTCATTCCTAAGTATGTTATATTTTTGATGGCATTAAAATGACATTCCCATTACAATTTTTACTATTATGTAAAAATCAAATTAAAATTTTATATTTGTCTTATTTTTATCACATTATAATCACATACTACTTCCAGGAGTTTTTACCATAGATTATGTCAGAGTTTCTACATAAAAGATCATACAATTTATGAATTTTTTTCCAATCAGGATAATGTTTTATTTATTTACATACTTCTCTTGACTTATTTTGAACTCAGTATAATGGTGAATACAATTTGCAAAAGTGAATTATTATTGACTTATCCAAGACTTTAGGAGAAAGGCATTTAGTCTTTAAGGATTAAGTATAAAAACTGCAAGGTTTGTTGGTTTCATTTTGTTTAACAGGATGAAAGTCTCCTCTCACTTTGAGTTTGTTGAGCATTTGTAATCTGTAATGAATGTTTAATTTTGTCTACTTTTTCTGTACTCAGCATATTCATTATGATTTTGTTGGTCAATGTGTTGTACTATATTGATCGTATTTTGAGTAACTATTCTTTATATAAAGCAGAATTGCTCATGTATTGAAGACACTGCAAAAGAAGCATGATTGAACAAACTAAAACTATTTATTATTGCTATATGTCTTCAATTCTGATAATTTTGTCTGATAATGCTGTCTTCTGTAATGTCAGTTCAACCTGTAATTGTAGGAAAAAAAAAAAAAAAACTCGCATTCATTAGGCACATCATGTCCTCCTGGTCTCTGATAATGCTTAACCTGCTTTGGTCTACATGGCTTTGTCTGTTTTAGATATTTTATACTTTATACAAGTGGAGTCGTATATGTCTTTTTGTGCTTGACTTATTTCACTCATCATGTTTTCAAGGTTGCAGTATATTCCAGAACTTTGCTCATTTTTATGGCTTGATAATACTACATTGTATGTATGTATGTATGTATGTATGTATGTACACTATGCTATATTTATCCATAATCTGTGGATAAAGCTTTAGTTATCTTTCCATAATTATAACAAATACCTGAGATATTTAACTTATAAACGGATACAATTTACTTTGGATCACTGTTTTGGGATTCTTGTCCTTGACTTGCCCTCCTCATTCCTTTTGGGCTTGTAAGAAGACAGCACATTGTGGTGGGAGAAGATAGCAAAACAAAACTGTTCACCTCATTGCCAGAAAGCAAAAGGAAGAGGAGGAGCTTGCAATCACACTATTTCCTTCAAGGTCTTGCTCTCCAAATCTGAATACCTGCTAGATGGTTCTGTCTTTTAGAGGGTCTACCACTTCCGAGAGCTATCCTCAGACCTAACCTGTGCCATGTAAGATTTCAAAGTGCACTCAAAATCCAAACTATCGCACTTAAGTTGTTACCACCTTTGGAATATGGTGGCTGTGGGTAGTGATATGAAAGTACCTACTTGAAACTGTTTTTAGTTATTTTGGATTGTGATCATTCCAGGTCTTGATAACACTGTTTAAATTTTTGGGAAAAAAAACAAGCTGCATATTATTTTATTTATTTATCTATTTTTTTCTTTATTGTTGTCTTTTAGGATACGCAGTTCAGGCTGGCCTTGAACTTGTAGCAATCCTCTTGCTTCAGCCTCCCAAATGCTGGAATTTCAGGTATCTTTATATTTTATTCTTTCAGTACAGTAAGATTTTGTTACATTGTTCACTAGTTTTCATTGTTTCCAAATTTCAATCATATTTATTTCTGTTCTTTTGTCTGTATGATCCTTTACTCTTTGCTTTTAAAACTTTCTTATGATTACTAATTTTGAACAATTTACTTATAATTGATGAGGTTGTAATTTCTTGTTCTTGGAGTTTGTTGGATTTTTTAAATTTACATTTTATAGTTTTCATCAAATTTAGAAATATTTTGTGATATATTTTGAAATAGTTTCCCCTTTATTATTTTCTTCAAGTATTTTATTTTCATATATATTAGGACTCTTTAACTTATCTTATTTCACATTTATATACTTTATTTTTGTTATTTTCTTTCTTTTTCCTCTGTGTGCTTTATTTTTAAGTTTCTAAAGCCTCATCTTCATTATCAACTATGTTTTCCTTTTCAGTGTCTATCCTTAATCCTGTCCAGTATATTTTGTATCTCTGATATCATAACTTTTATCAGTAGGGACATATTTTCAGTGTCTTCAGTTATCATTTTAAATCTTTTCACTAGCTTAAATATATATAGAATTTATATAGAATAGTACTTGATTTACTTTTCTCATCTATTAATTCTATAATGTGTCTGATGTGGATCAGTTTCTCCTCGTTACACTTGTTTCCTCATTATGTCATGTATCTATAAAGATTGTTTATTGAATGCTAAGTATTGTAAATATCATTCTACTTTGAGGTTTTAATCTGAAAAATGGTGAAGTTCATCAGAAATAGCTTGACTCTTGAATGTTCTCTTTTACCATTTTTAAGAAGAACCAGAACAAGGCTAATTTGACTAGCTAACATGGCTAATTTTGAGTCACAAAACCGTGTCTTTTTGATAACTTACCTAGTGCCTGTGGATTATGCATTTGTCACTTGTAAGTCTAGTGAGAATAGATTTTATTTCCAGCCGTTTGTGCACTCTGAATTTTCTCCTCTAATGCTTTTGGGCTATTCCTTCCCTCATCTCATTTCATGTCCTCACACAGGGACTGCTCTGTACTCAACTTAATTCTTAAGGCATTTCCTGCGGATCTCTGGAATTCTTTCCATGTACAGATTTATTTTCCCTCTTAAGGCAACTATAGACTTTCTAAGTTCCTCTAAAATTCTTGTAAACTTCAAGAGAGTGATAACTCTTTTCTGCATTGCAATCTGGAAAACCTTTCCAAATACTGTAGCAAGCTGAGGCAAAGCTAGTGCTCAGTTCATTCATTTTGCATTTCTCTTGGAGAATTACTATACTTTGTTGTCCAATGGCTTGAACACAGATGTTTCATGTATTTTATTAATATTTCAATCATTTCAGGTGGAATGGTACATCTCTTCCATAGCATTCTGTCTGGATTAGAAACATAAATCAGACCCTTCCTTTTTAACTATTTTAAGATTTACTAATTTTTTTTTCTTGAATGAATGTGAAGGGAAAAAATTCACATCCACTTAGAATACTTACTCTCTTTGTAAATAGACATTGTTTAATAATTTTTTAAAACGATGTAATTTTAGATTAACCCAAATGTATCAAAAAATCAGAGTTGAACTTAAATTAGGCAATCTACAATTTTACAACTGGACATTGAGTATAAAATTTACTCAAAGACATCTTTCCTATGTTGATAATCTCCAGATTTCTGCCTATTTTACACTTGCTCAATCAGGTAAACCTCTATTTTAGAAGTTAACCCATACATCATCCAATGAGCTTTAATCTCCTAAGTGTTTCCATCAGTCATTTATTAAGAACTGGGCAGTCAGTGTTCAAGGAATGGTAGGTACAATAAAAACTAGAATACATATCAGTACCTTAAAGGGCTCACACTATAATCCTGTTGTTGGACATGGGGTCACATAAAGATATTTCAGTGGCTAAGTTCTCTGTATAAGACAGGTTCAAAAATCTATTTTTAAGAAAGGTCTTAGGAATACGGCACAATGCAAACAATTTGGATGGTTCAATAAAAGTCATGTGGAAGAAAAGAAAAAAGGAAAAGTGGAGGATTTTTTTTGTTTGTTTTGTTTTACAGCAGTTTTGAGTGGGATTTTTACTGTGTAGTTCCAGCTGGGCTTGAACTCACTATGTAGCCCAGGTTGTTCAGGAACTCACAATAACCTCCCTTTCCAAGAATTCACAGCAACACCCCAGTCCTTGAGTACTGGGATTATAGGTATGTGCCACCATTCCTGCTTGAAAGAATGAGGTGTCACATAAAGGAGGATTTTGAATTTTATTCTAAGAGAAGTTTTGCCTTATAATGAACAACATAAAGGACCTGAAAGATTGTTAAGAAAAGTTATGCTGTAATCAATTTACTTTTTAATTTAATACCCCTGAAGGAAGCAAAAGAGTGACTAGCTTGATCACCAAATCATAGTCCATGGGTGCAGTCATGCTCACTACATGCTTTTGTAACTACATCCTTATTCAAGCACAGTCTCATTCCTTGTTTACATAATGCCTGTGACTGCCTTTTTTCCACAGGTATAGAGCTGGGCAGTTGTACCTGAGACTATATATTCTGTAAAGCTGAAAATATTTACTATCAAAACATTTACAGACTAAGCATGCCAAACCTTAATTCAAAATGAATCAAGAAATAATGTTCCAACTGTAATTCTAGTAAGCCAATGTTAATAATCTGACATTTAACAGTACTTCTTAAATATTTGACACCCATGGACCACAATTTCCTCCATTTCCTTCCATCTTAAATCAAAATGAGGAGGTATTTTGTTAACCACCAACTGGTCTTGGTGAATAAAGCAGTATGTGGGTAATGTAGCATGTGGGCTGGCAATGGTGCTTTATTCATTCCACAGTGCCTGTTCTAAAGCATGCATTGCTTGTGCACACTCAGAGCTGAGCCTGAAGTACCTTCTACATCAACATCATGGCTCATAAAGTCAGTATCCCTGCTCTTCTGTAGTAAAGTATTGAAACATGGGTATTGCAAAGTTATTGCATACGTTTTGTTCATTGAATATACATCAAGAATGCATTCCCACTCTTTACATAGAGTTTATGTCTGAGAGTAGGTAAAAAATCTAGTCCTGCACAGCCAATGCAGAACTTTTTCCCTATTATTTATTATTGATGTATAAAGTTGAAAACAGTTGACAGAGGGATTTTGCCAACAGCTCGCCTTGTATTATTCTCAACATAATGTTTGTCACTTCGCAAATGGTTTCATATGATTGCTGGCAATGCGTGGATGTCAAATGGTTTTGCAACAAAGGAAAGGAGAAATTTTGGTCATTTTCTATTTTAGCAGAATAATTCGTCAATGCCATTTTTAAAAAATCTGATTGCTTCACCAGTAAAGTTACTCTGATTTTTGAAAATTGTATAAAATTCTTCCCAGGTCTATTTAATAGTTTGATCATATTACATAACACAGTATTTTACGATCAAGATAGTCTCTAGTTGATCAAATAAAACTCACTTTTCAAATATGTTTTAAGTATTATATTTCTAGTTTTTCTTTTTACTTTCATCAAAGATAGGATAGTCTTTTGTTTCTATATATACTGGCTTACATTTTATGATCTCTCAGGAATATTGTCCAATATTTAAAATTATAATTTTTTTCTGAATGCAAGTATTTGATTTTCAAGACATTTATTCTTTCATGGTCCATTTTTGAACTGGCAATAATTGGGAAACAGACACAACCTATTAGTTAAAATAAAATAACATGGATTTGACATATATAATTATATGAAAGATTATCCAATATAAGATCCTCCGATAAGGAGAGAAAAGTCAGCATCGCTGGAGTATCAACCATGATAGAACTTGGGAGACCAACCAAGAAATCAACTAGCCAGCCTTTTTGGTAAGCCGTGCAAGCTGTGTAAGTCCCAGGGAGAGAAAAGTCAGATAGCACATCCTGTGAGCCACCTGCATGCAGGCTGAGAATCAAACACTGTCCATCCGTGTGTCCTCTCAGCTCCCCACGCCCCAAGCAACTGTCTGGTTTGAAGGACAGGCTGAGTTGATAACAACTAAGGTACATAAAGCAACTAATTCCTTGTATTGTTTGGTTGATTTTGCAGGCCTGGGGCCAGAAGTCGGAGCATCTCCTGGGAGATAACAGTATGCTACATGACAAATACAGAGGATTTCCCTCTACCTTCTCTTTGAAGGCAAATAATGTTTTCACTGTTTTGCTTTGTTCTGATTATTTGTTTTGCTTTATTCAATATTCGGTATTGATTGGTCTTATTATATCTGTTTCTGGTTTGTTTTTGTTGTATCTGATGGAATGGACAACTATTGTGAAGATAACAAGCTATACTATGATACCTATTGTTATTTTCCTGGTATCCTGCTTTGAAGTTCTGTACCAATTTTGCTGCATTGTTTCAACTGGCTTTGTTCTGCCTTTTTTGTTGGATTTTACTATCTTTAAAATTAAAAAAAAATCCTCTGATGAACAAGTGTAGCTGAGATAAGATAAAATCACATTCTTTGTAGTATACCCACAGTCTTTAATACAGTATAGATGATTTATCTGGAAAAAATTACTGCTGAATTATCAGTCTTCAAATAAAGATGTAGAAGCCTTTCTGATTGAAGTTTAACTGATAATATTTCTTCCCATACCTTCTTCAGTAACTGAACCATATTTGTCCTCATTCATTGTCTGATGTAATATCACACACAGTAAGTAATAAACATCACAAGATTTATTCATTTACCTGAACTTTGTCTTGCTTCATTTTCATTTTTACTTCTCTTTCTTTCTTTTTCCTTTATGGGGCATTGACCCCAAGGCCTTCACTCAGTCTTCCTTTAAATTCTATCTTAGTTTGAAGCAGGTCTTTCTAAGTTGCATAGAATGGGCTCTAATTTGGATCTTCTTGTCTCAGCCTCCCAGAGTGTTAGATTTACAGATGTGCACCCCTTACTC
This sequence comes from Cavia porcellus, assembly GCF_034190915.1. Lineage (NCBI taxonomy): Eukaryota > Metazoa > Chordata > Mammalia > Rodentia > Caviidae > Cavia > Cavia porcellus. The sequence continues at coordinate 72,796,487 of NW_026947488.1, read as the reverse complement.
AGTTGTGAGCCATTCACCATTATCACCTTCTACTACCTTAATTTATTAATCTGTAAGTATAATAATCGAGCTTTAAGCCATCTTACATTCTCAAAGGTAGATATGTAATACAAGATTATTTGGGTAAAAATAAGAGCAAAATATTGGTGAAAGTGTCATTTCAGATTGGTGTTTTCCAGGTCAGAGACTAAGGAATATTCCTTGAATATAGAAAATATTCTAGTTTAGAGAGGTAGACAGAATTATAATAGTGTAAATATGAATGTAAAATCTTAATACAATGTTTAAAGCAACTTTTACCCCTGTAACCACCAGCTATATAAATATGCAACTTGTAACTTTAAGAAGGTGTGATAATTGCTTCTCGGCCTTTTGGCTAAGATCAAGTGAGAAGGTGTGATAGTCCATTAATAATTACATAAGCATATCATTAAACTCGGAAAAAATACCCAAATGGACATTTGCAGGTATATTAGCTTTTTATATTAAGAATAAGAAGCAGTATGTTAGTAATTAAGTAAATGTTATAGTAAACATAGCTTATACTTCAGATTTATCACTCCCCAGGGAACAGATATTTAATTTGTGTTCATGATAATAACCACCTAATGAACTTTACATCTTTCAGGAGAGCTTAATAAACTTCAAAGAAGACAAAACAAGAATGTATGAGTAAAAGTACATCCTTACCCTTTCATTAGGCAAAATGAGCATGAGTCCTGGCCCAGCATGGCTTCCAAAGTTAGCACTCCCAACTACAAAGCAAATGTATGCAGAGAAATGTACAACAAAAGGCATAGCTTTTAAAGCTCCAGTTGAGTTTTCACAAATGTTGCTTACAAAAGCCACCATTCTCTGTGCTAACAAAAAGTTGTGGATCCGTTCTTCACTAAATCCTCTTTTCTTGCATAATCCACCTTGTGCACTTTAGCTTGAGTGTGTTTTATCTGATCTAATCCTGGGCTCATTCACTCTCAGAAGCAACAGGATTATTACACACTTAAATGAGGTTCAATTTTTATGTGATCCCTAAGAGGACACCTGGCTGATATAGAATTTAAGCGAAAGATTAACCAGGTGCTTAAGGCACATAATGATTTTAGATATAATAACAGTTTATCATAGAAAGAATTACTATCAAACCATACCAAAATGCATTTGAAAATATGCACATCTCGATCTATGCAAGCCTATTATATAGATATTTGATGCATGTATTGTTAACATACTTACATATAGGAAATTATTCATTGGAGGAACAGAATCTACATTCTATTCGGAATTTTATACTCCAAAGAAAGTGTTCACACTTACATTAATGTCTTTCTTTCATACTCAGCAAATCTGCAGATTAAACTGGTTTGAGGAGGACCAGGCTTTGTAGCTTAGCAAATGAGTCCTTCATTTTTTTTTTCCTTTTAAAGCATAGGACAAGAAATTTCAATAGCAAATAATCTAAGCACCCAGGAAGCTATAAAACATGGATTAGTATGAAGTAAATCTATCTTCTTTAGCTTGGCTCTGCATAACAATTACATTTTTACATTACTTTTGTTAAAAATACACATGTGTATGTACTTATATTTCTGAATGTATATTTTTCTGTACATATATATTACACTGAGTATGTATGCACATATTTCTTGTGAGTCTTAGATATTAGCTTATCATTACTAATGTGTTAAATGTTCAAAGCCATTTTAAATAGTTTTCTGATTTCAAATTCTGCCAGCATTTCAATATTTTTTTGTTATGGTCAATCAAACCAACAAATTTATCCTTAAACTATAAAATCTGTACCAAAACATATACAGATGTTATTTCTCTTCCATTTGAAATTTGTAAGAATATGTGAAAAAGGGATGTCATAGATATTTAGGAAAAACTAAGCATAAAATTATCTTTGATATTTCTAGCATAAAATTATCTTTGATATGTCTTATACACTGTCTCCTGATTTTAAAATATATCAGAGAAATTGATCCTTACGTATCATAGACTATAAAACAATTCCATTAAGTAAAACTTATACACAGAAACATAGCTGCCAGCAGTGTAGTCAATTCTGGACACAAGTAACTTAGACATTCTTTGGTGAAATGGAAGGTTAAAGGGACATGAATATTAAATATATGAAAAACCATTAAAATTAACACAAAGGTTCATAAACACAGTACTTTTAAATACAATATTTTGTTGCAGTAAAAGATACATAGTCATTAATCCCCTTCAAATTAGTTCTCTTGCTTGAACATACATATTGTGTTATTCTTTCCATTTTCTAAAGCACTTTGGAAGCTCAGATGAGGTGTGATAAAAATATGATTAGTGCTGCTGCTGAGTGCAAACCAATGTAAAAGCGTTGTAGCACATCCTCTACCTTATTCACTGATTCTGGCACTTTGAGACTTCTGTCTTTTCCCCCAAAAGTCAAAATAATCCTGAAAGGTAAATTTTTGAATGGATTCAGAGCATCAAGACAGTCATGCTAATACCACTAAAGGCACTTAGTAAAGAAAATTTCCAGGACAGCTTTAGAAAATGATAATAAATTGGATAATTGTGTTCAAAGAAAGTCAGATTATTTTGAGGGAGAATAATGTTAATGTGTCTTTTACCGTAATAATTTTTTTATTTAAACATTCACTCTATTTTGTGACTATACAACATAAAATGATGTTAACATAAAATCCAAAGAGAATATGAGCAGAATAGCGAGTCTGGAGAAGAATTATTTATATTGTCTAAACATAATCCATTAAGCTTAATCGGCTAGAGTGAAATTAGAATAATCAGTGCCCCAATAGAGAAGGTACTGTGTGGATTTGCACATAATTGGATCCCTATTTGCTGGTAGATGCCATGATAATAATAGCTAGCTAAACATTTGTTTCTTGATTATTATTTGATCAATAGTACAAACATTTTGCAAACATCACATTGATCTCCAGAACATTCTATCAACTACTGAAAATATTATTTTTCTCTTTATTTCACTAAGCTTAAGGGAAGCTAAGGAGGGCTTGACTTCTGTTAATTCTAAATCTTCTCTTACTTGAACTCATCAGATCATGTCATTTCTGGGAATACCTTTTTGCCTTTCTCCTCTAGCCAGGAGAGATTACTTGATCACCATACAAACCCAGTTGAGTTCGTAAACTGTTACTTTGGCTGAAACTACTACTATTTTAACAAAAACAGTCACACAGAAATACTTATGTCATGCATATTACTCGTCAAATATTTCATTTACTTTTGCTTGCTAATGTTGTAGTTTTAATATTTTTAACACAACAAAATAAAACACAAGATAAAAATTAATATAAAAAAGTTTATTGCTAATGTTGATAGGTAAAATATAGAGAAATAGTTAAATTTGATTGTCAGATAAACAGAACATTTAATCAAGTACACTGGTTTTTATTTGCTAAATTGAACAAGTTCAGCTTCTATAATTAATAGCATGTCATCTTGTTATTACTTCTATGATATAGTGTCTTGAAGCAGCACAAATTTACTGTCTTCAATTCTGACGTTGAAAGTCTAAAATTAAGATATTGCAGGTATCTTGGCTACTTTTCTCTTCTTACTAAGACAAAATACCCAACGCCAAAAGTTAGGGAGTGAAAGGTGTATTTAACTCACTTATGGAGGTTTCAATCTGTAATCAGATGGCTTTAAGGCAGGGAGGCACGGCACAGGGGCAGCAATGTATGTAGGAAGAAGACAGCAGAAGATTCAAATGGGAAGTGCAGGCTTTTTTCCCTACCTCATACTGGGTGCAAGCAGGCCGCCCCCACCCCAGGGTGGGTGCAGCACTCACATCATCTCCCTGCACTCTTCCAGCACAGGATGAGGATGTTTACAAGGTGACAACCAAGCCCCTTGATGAATCACTTAGTTAACTTCTAAACTTCTCAAATTGACACAATGTATCAACCATAGTAACAGCAGGGCTGATTTTCTTGGAGGGTGGGAGGCAAGGCCCAAATCTGTTTCCTTACCTTTTCTGAAAGCTTCTAGAGGTTTCCTATTTTCCTTAGAGTATCGCTTCTATATTCAACTTCGAAGTCCAAATCATAACATTTTCTTTCCTCCCTAATCATCTATCACCATCTTGTAAAGACTCTTAGGATAACACTGGGTCCACCCAGATTTCACAAGATAATTTTCCTGCTTGAAGATTCTTATTTGACCACATTTGCAAGTTCCTTTTGAATGTGAAGTAACACCTCTGAGGTGGGTTAACACATGAACATTAGTAATGATGCTATTCTATCATAAGTAGTTTCTTAATTTTCTCCAATAATATATGCATTTCTGTGGCAATCGTTTCTTGTATTATTTTATTCTTTTCTTCTCAAAATCAGAATGTTTATTGCGTCAGTTAGAATATTAGTGCCAACATGTCATGCAATTGCAGGCTTCATGGAGTTGTCTCAGATTTCAGCCATCTTTGCAGAAAGCCATACTACAGAAAACAAGAAATCAGACATACCTATAAGGGCTCAGTGTACAAAAACTAAAAGAGAAATCCCACCTAAATCTGGATGTTCAACTAAAGATAAAAAAAAAAAAAAAAAAAAAAAGGCAGCTAAATTGGGTGCTGGCTGGGGTTACTTTGTTGCTAAAACCTTAAGGTAGTCCTAGTGCTGGGACTTAAGTTGCTCCTGATTCGTATCCTCTGGTTCTCCCTGAATGTTAATAGAAGATTTTAATGAAGGACACATTGCCTTGAATTTGAAGAGTTCACCGTTGTTCCCTGCATTTTATTGTTCGTCCTGTGTTTCTTCTTGTAGAATTTAATGTGTTATTCTTTCTTTGGTAAGAGCCCACTGTTGATGAAGTTCCTTCACCTGCATGTACCAGAAAATGTCATCATTGCCTCCTATCTCCTAATACCTTGTATTAATTTGATTTTACCCTAGGGAATTGTGTGATGTCCTTAGCCATTCTTGAGATGGAATATAGTTAGAGGTAAACTCTACATTTTTTTTTCCATTTACGCCACACTCCTATTAGACCAAGAGATACAATGATGCTTTTAAAGGGATTATTGAAAGAGCTGTATCTTGGAAGGATTTAAATCAAAGGAGTCTGTAATTTTGAGGAAAGAAAGAATCTGTTAAGCCTGTAATCCATAGGACAGAATAAAAAATGAGAAGAAAGAAAAATTATGATACAGTAACCCTGGATCAAACTGTGAAGCTGTGTCTTTCTGCAAAACTTTTAAATTATGTGATCCAATATAATTTCTTGTTTGCTTAAGTATAGTTGTGCCTGTTCCTAATAATTTAAAATTAAAGAAAATATTAATTTTATGCAAATGGATGTTATATTTTGTAGTAACTGCTTGCTACTTTATGTAGTTACCTTGTCTATTACTATTGATTGAGACCCACAAAACTGATTTCTTTCTTAGTATAGCCACAGTTCTAAAGCTTAAAATATAAACAAAGAAACTAGAGTATAAAATCAAGTTTCTATCAGCTAAGAGCTCAGAGTTTACCATAACCATATTTGCTCTTTGCTAATTGGCTTCTATGGATGTTACAAGAACGTTTATAACTAATTGACTTTGTGATCAACTTGAGAGTTAGGTAGAGCACACTTTTAGGCACAACAAGTGAGTTGTGCAGGAATTGCCCTGGGGTCTTTTGCTGATTCCTCAGCCTTCTGCTTTGTCATTCTTCCTCTGTTCTGCATCCCAGTAGCTATGAAAACTTTTCTCTGCCATGACCTTCCATCATGATGCCTCTGCCTTGAATCCAGTCAACAATGGACTAAAACCACAAGCAAATGAAACCTGCCTTCCTTTAAGTTTTGGATACTGAGTATTGTATCTTGAGTTCCATTTGTTCCCTGGAGTGATCCGATACTCCTGAAATTTTTCAACTGTAGTAAAGAAGACTATGCAAGGGAAAGAAGGCACTTACATATTATTATTATTTGACTTTGAGCTACTTTTATTTTCCTGAAAATCTGAAATTTTTTAGTCTTTACTTCTTTTTTTTTTTTTTTTTTTTTTTTTTTGTCTTTTTCCTTTTTATCTGTATTGGGGATCGAACTCACGACTGCCTGCTTGCAAGGCAGGCGCTTATGCCACTGAGCTAAATCCCCAGCCCTAGTCTTTACTTCTTTTATCATAAAAAAAATAAAGAAATAAAAAATTTTCTGATGGCCTAGAGAAATTTGAAATATATAGATAAAGGCTTGACATCCAGTGTCCTTTGGTTAATCCATGAAAACACTTTAAAGGCTTACCTGTCACTGATCAAAACTAAGCTAAACTTCTTACTCTCTAAACATCATTATGTTTATACCATATAAAAAGAACATCTTAAAAGAAGGTTTGATAGCTAACTGGGGGGTGCAGGTATTGAACATTTCTTCTTATTGAATAGATACTGATTCTGATGCTTAATGGCCTTGATACACTGAATGTTAAGTGTTTGCATACTTGAGTGGAGGTAAGGAACCCCATAGACCATAGCTTCCATGAGGTTGTATTTTTACAAATTCATTAAATAATATTTTTACAGGTAAGAACATGTCAATGGCTACCGCGTATAATTAGAATTCCTTACATATTTGTAAACACAAAGAAGGAAAACATTGGGATGTTAAAGTTTGTGTGATATGCATAGAAACATAGCCAATATATATTATCACATATACATAGGTATAAAAAAATTTATATTTCATACAGTTTTATATATTATAACTGCATGTATAGGCACAGTTATATCGTATTTAAATGCATTAATTGCTTAAAGGATGATTGGTCCCACAGGAAAAGAACAGCATAGATATATAGTGAAAATAAAATTTGCAGAGACACTACAATGTGCCTATACTAGCATTAACAATATGTAGTGTACAAAGGGAAAATTTCCTATTTTGTTAACTTATAGCACTTACCTCACCCAAGAGAGAATTAAAAATCTCCAAGCTATACGTTTAAGCATGCTTGAGAAGGAAAATCCTTTACTTTTAAACACAATTTAGAACCAGACAAATTCTAATGTATCTCCTATAGACAATGTCAGTATCTCCTGTTTTGCACACTAATAATTTCTGTTTGTTAGGACACCTGATACAATAAAATACTCTATATTCATTTACTTTATTTCACTTTAGACATACAATAGTTTCTGAATCACAATACAAATCTGTCACCAGAAAAATGATCTTGAACAGTTAAAAATTTGTGTATTCTCTGCTCCTTCCTCCTCTTTAAAATTTATAATATATCTACAATACTGGATTATTCTGATGTTAGATATTGAAATCTTCCCTTTTTTCCTCCAATAATTTTAGTTCTGTAAGAAATAATGCGTGAATGCTCACTAGCAGGTTTATGTGGACAGCTGCTTAGCAATGTTGGTTTCCTAAACTTGATCCCTCAGGTGATTCTGCAGGAAGAGCATGGGAACATTATTCCTGAGGCCTACAGTTTCCATAACTGTTGCCTCTGCCTTCTGTATTGGAACGTAATTTTTACTACCTTACAATTACTTGGTTTATATTCTTTTTGACTTATAGAATTGATGTCCTAATTTCTGGTAATAATATAATTTTATTTTTCTTCCAAATTCACAGCGATTCTGCTTAAATTCTTATGAGACAGGTTTGTTTTATTTGATGTACAGTGATTTTAAAACACTTTAATGCGATATGCCTTGCTGGATTGATTTTCTCCAGGACAAAGTACACTTTTCAATATGAAGTTTCAAATCTATGTGTTCATTAAGGAAAATATACTGAGCTGAAATTCTTAACATTGCTCTGTTCCCTTGGTTTTGTTTTATTCTTCAAGAACTTGAATATTCTCATGTGGGATTTGTTTTGCTATTGTTTTTGGCATCATATGTGTGTTTTGTTTTATTTTCTCAAATTTCATGATTTGTTTCTTTTCTTTCAAATATTTAGTCTTTTGATTTTAAAAATTATTCTCCTTTATACCTTCTAATTTTCCTGAGGCATGATCTTATTCTTTATTTTTTGTACTTCTATGAACTTGGTTATCATTTCTTTTCCTTGATATTTTTCATGTTTCCTTAACTGTTGTTGTAGATTTCTGTTACCTTAATCATGATTTTATTGATCCTCTATGTTAGATATCATTGTCTCAATTCTTTTCATTTATTTTGATACAGTATACATTTAACGTCTTACTTAATTGGCACATTTTAAACATACAGAGAAGTGTTCGTCATAGGGAGGGAGGGTGCAGCTGTACATGATATGTATTGCTTCTTTACTCACATTCCCCTCCCCTCCCTGTAACTCCTCGTTCCTTCTTTATTTACAAAAGCTTGGCTTCCATTTTTTCCTTCTATTCTATGTTTTGTTGCTTCTTTCCTTTCTCTCTCACTTCTGTGATTTCCTTCCCATTTGAACCTTTTCTTATCATTTTACAATGTTCATTATACATTTTGTTTCGTATGTACACTTTTGGTTCCACACTCCAAGAAACAATGCAATATTTGGACATGTGTGTTCAATTTATTGCACTTAAGATTATGATCTCATGTATAGGAAAGTTTCAAGCTTACCTTTATTTGTGGTTCAGTAGTACTTCATTATGAGAAAAACTACATCTTATTAATCTACATCTCTTATTTATTGGTTGATGGGAATTTGGGTTGGTTCCAAGATTTGGCTATTACAAAATGTGCTCCTAAAAACATGGTTTTGCACATATTGCTATGGTTTAATGCTTTCAGTTCTTTCCAGAAGACAACCAGAAAAAAAAATAGCTAAGTCAAGTGGAACTTCTAGTTTTAGTTTTTTGAGGAATTTCATACAGATTTCCCAGTGCTTACACACCTTACACTCACACCAACAGTGGAGAAATGTTCCTTTTTCTCTACAAATCTAGCAGCATTTGTTATTGGTTGATTTTTTTTATAACTTCCATTCTTTCTGGAGTGAGGTGGAGTCCCGGCATTGTTTTCATTTGCATTTCTCAAATAACCAGTAATGCAGAAGAGTTTTTCATATATTTATTTGCTATTTGTACTTTTTCTGAGAAGTGACTATTCATTTCAGATTTCTATTTTAGGATTGGCTCTTCAAATTTTGGGATATATATATATATATATATATATATATAGTTTTTCCCTAGGCATAAGTCCTTTGTCTGAGGTATATCTGACAAATTTTTTTCCCAGTCTGTGAGTTGTCTTTTCACTCGGTTGATAGTTTTCCTTGCTGTGCAAAAACTTTTTAAGAGGATGTGATCCAAATTATTGATTTATTGTGATAGTTTCGTGTGACTTGGGATTTGTTCATAAAGTCTTTGTCTTCACCAGTGTCTTCCAGAGTGCCACCTATTCTATAATCTCAGCAGGTTTAGTGTTTCTATTTTAATATTTAGATTTTTGATCCATTTCAATTTTAATTTAGTGCAGTGTAAAACAAATGTGTCTAGTTGTAATCTTCTCTTCTTGGAACCAGGAGAGATCTAGAAGAACAAAAGAAATTCTGGGGAAAAAAAGGCAAGGGAGAAGTCATCACCATTCTTTAATTGAAATTATGCTGCAAAGCTATTGTGATAAAAGCATCATGACACTGGCAAAACAAAACAAAACAAAATAATAATAACAACAAAACCCCAGGGCCAAGGATCAGTGGAACAGATTATAAGATGCAAAAACAACTCCAAATATACTCAGTCACTTTATCTTTGACAAAAAAATCAAAGAAAGATAGAAAAAAGATAGCATCTTTAATGTATGACCCTGACACAATATATTTATTAAAGTATATGACTATAGAATGCTTACATTATCTTTAGATATTTGATAGTACTCTTTTTACTTTTTTGTGGGAATTTGGTATGGCATTTTGCTTTGCAAAATTACTGTTACCTGTTTTTATGAAATTTTTAAATAATGTCTTGGTGCCGATAGCTTTGAAAACTTCAAAGAGCTTTCAACTAATGTAAAGTAGAAGTGCCTTTTGAAATATGCCTTTGACATCATGATTCTGGTAATTATACAGATGTTTTTCAATACCTTGGTATACTAATTTATTTAACATCGGTTATTTTAATATTACATGATGAGCATTAACAATTGACTACAATTGTACCTTTACATGTAAGGCTGTGGTTGGCATGCCTGTACAATGATACTATGCCAAATAATGAAATTAATTCTTTAGAATACTATCCCAGTATTTCTATATTGCTAATCAGAAGGTTAAACTTTTATAAACATTGACAAAATGTGAGTGTTCATTTCTCAACTCCCATTAATCATTTAACAATTACATAGTTTAACAATTTTTGTTGTTTAGAAATGCATTTATAAACTAAAAATAAAGCTGAAGTTACTCATATTTTCTGGCTTTGAATTATCTATTATGAATTATATATTTTACACATATTATTTTGTAAATTACAACACACACCACACCACCTCCACTCACAGTCTCTCAGTCTTTCCTAACGTGGTACTTGTAGAGCACAGCACCCAGGCAAAGATCCTTTACTTCTCATGCTCACTTTCCATCACCATTTGCTTGTAATCATTTCTCAACACCTCTGGACGATGTCTCTAAAACAAGAGCAGGACTTCCTCACTACTTGATCACGCTGAGCTTGTGTTCAGCTCTACCCATTCCCCACACTACAGCTACAGTGATTTTAAATTTAATGTCCAGTTCTTTGTAATCCTTTTACTCAGCGTTTCAGTAAATTGCTTCCATCATTTTTCTTTAAGTTCAGAAATCTTGAGTTGTACTTTTGCTTTAAGAGTTTACTTAAAAGAAAGCATTCTGAAGAAAGTGACTTTGATATAACAATTACTAATACTACTTATTGAGAATTTAATGTATTGTGGTGTGTTGATGTTTGCATTTTTAGTTTTAGTTTTTTGTAGCTTATTAGCATATAGCTAATTTTAATAGATGTCTGTGATTTCTTTCAAACAAAGTGTATCTCAGGCAAAATACTTATACATTTGGAGATTTTATCTTAAGCTTTCTAGGTCTTCTGTGTTCTTACTAACATTTTATCCCCTTGATCTATCTAGATCTGAAAGAGATGTGCTAAAGTTTCCTATTTTTAATGTGTGTCTATTTTTCTTTTTATCTCTTGTAGTTTCTGCTATATGAAAGTTGCTACTGGTTTTTGGTGAAAAGATATTAATATCTTCACTGTGAATTGTAGTCTTTAACATTATAGCGTGTCCTACTTTATATTGTTTAATTTTTCTTGACCTGAATTCTACCTTGTTTTAGAACAAGATCATGGCCCCTGCTTTCTTCTTACTTGCCTTTGCTTGCTATATTTTTGTTCATGCTTTTATCTTTATCCTTTTCAGTTCATTGTAAGTATGTCTTTTGCATACAGAAAAAAAGATAGATTTTGCTTTCTTAGCTCATCTGAAAATCATTTTCTTTTATTATGTTTCTTATGCCCACTAACATGTATGATACTTTTGATAAGTCTGTATGCATGTGTATATCTCATTATTTTACGTGTTTGCGTTGTTAACTTTTCCTCTTGTATTTCTTTGTTACTGGAGAAGGGGTAGACTCTTCCTAATGGCTATCTTTATACTAATACTTTTCCATAATGCTTTTTAACAAAAACTTTTTCCTGAAACATTTTTTATGAATATTAATGTCAGCAAATAACCACTTCTTTTCCTGTCTTCCTAGTCATAAACATAATTATGGTGCTAATGTATGCATATTAAGCATTCTTAAACTTTAAGATATTTAAGTATCTTTTCATTCCTAATTCCAGTAAGTCAATGCAAATACATTTTAATTTCTGTTTATTTTGCTTTTTCTCCCTTTATTGTGTCCAGTGGGTCTGGGGGTCCAGGTATCCTCAAGGTCATCTCTCTCTAACCGAGAAAGAAGAAGAGGACTCAAGGAACAGTGCAAAGGAACATTATTACAGGTGTTTCAAGAAGTGGTTTAATGCCATTCTGGAGAAGTTGGGGTCTACAGAGCTGGGCCACCACCGTCGCTGTGACTCCTGTCCTATTTTATGGGATAGGGCCCCCTCCCTTGTATAGTCACTGCATGCTTGATTGTGGGACTTATTGCCAGGAGGTCAGGTTTGGTGGGCTAATAGGAGTTTTTGCTAAATGGGAGCTTAAGCGAGTCAGTGCCCACTGCATGAAAGCAAGCAGATACCAAACCTCAGGCTGTCATCTGAGTAGAACATCAGCTCAGGTGAGTGCTGCTATGCCGAGTCTATTTCCTTTGTACTTCTTAAAAGGACCCAGCTCCCTAATTTTGTCCTACCTAAGAATCCCTTCTGCCCCTAAACTATTTTAAATTAGTTGTATTATTTCACCAATATTAGACGTTCTGACTCAAATATTGCATTTGTCATCTTTATGCCCATCATTTCACATTTAAATGCTTACAGTCTTGAGTTTCTCTTTAAAATCTGTTTCTCTGAAACTTTCTGAGATAGATTTCTTATAAAAGGTTTATGAAAATTGTATTTCTACTAGTATTGCAAGTTTGTGACTCTTGACAACCTTGGTATGAAAGGGGCGTTGGTCAGAGTTGGCTTACATTTTCTTTCCTTTAAATACTTCAGTAATGGTGTTTCATTGTTTTTTTTATCTAATAGAATCATGTTTCAGAAACCATGTTCCTCTCATTTCTCTGCGCTGCGCGCGCGCGCGTGTGTGTGTGTGTGTGTGTGTGTGTGTGTGAGAGAGAGAGAGAGAGAGAGAGAGAGAGAGAGAGAGAGAGAAGGAGAGAGATTTATGCAAGTGGAAGAAATGGAGATAGAGATAGAGGCTCTGAATATCCGAAGATAATTATTCCTAATCTGTTTTGGTTCCATGCATGAGTACAACATGAACTTTCACTAATATCAGTTTTTGGTTTTCTTCTTGGATTAGCTATGCTTTTAAATAATTTTTGTCCCATTTCTTTAATGTTATCTGCAAGAACAGGTATTCAATGCATATTTTATTGCCTTTGAAAGTTTTCTTCACCACTTTCCTAAATTATTTTATTTTTCCAAAAGTTTTGTTGTATTTTTCTGTCCTAAGCTATTTATCCTACTTCCTGCCCAGTAGTTCTCTCAGTCCTAATTCACTGTTAAGCTTCTTTTATTTTGGTTTGATTTCTGAACATTTTCTACCCTTTTGCAAATTGTCTTTTGGTGTGTCTTACTAGATAAAATGTGGAGTGAGTTACAAAGTAAAACTACAAACTAGACAAATACAGATTCCATCTTTATATGGACTCTTCAAGAAGAAGAAAAGCAAATGACAATAAAACAGGAGTTTGTCTAAAACAATAGTTAGTACTGTAGCACTGCTGTGCTGCAGACCCTTGTAGAAAGTTCTGATGAAGTTCTGGTCCACTCAAATGCCTGTGCAGTACCCAAAATTAACACTGTACAGATTGAGAAACAATAGACACTGTCACTCTCCAGAAAATATGTACCTGATATTTACTAGGACAGAAAGTAGTACTTACTGTATTTTAAAAGGTTTTTTAGTCAAAATATATCGAAACAAGGATCTATTTCAGAGTAATTTTAACTAACCAGAAAATTACTTTAATGTGTTTGCTTTCTCAGAATTTTGATTCCAAGTAAATTAGTTTATAAAATTTAGATACTGAAGTGAGATGAATCTATAGCTACACTCTGGGTCTATAGTAACAAAGATTCTATTTGGTATAATTATCCATGTATTATTTTTCTTCATGTTATATATTTTTATTTATTGAGTTCCCTTCAGTAATGATCAATTCATTTTGATAAAAAACCCAAGGCTTATGTATTTTCTCAGAGACACTATTTTCTCTAAGTTGAAGCCTACTTTGTTGACTTCACCTAAATGAAGATTGAATTTGTCATTAAAAGGAAAGCAGGTGAAAACTAGAGCAGATGTTGATAATTATACAAGAGGCACTAATTAACACTATCTAAATGAAACAAGTCTGTGTTTGTTAAGGTCACTTGAATACCATCACTCCCTAGTCTAAACAAATATTTTGTAATGATGGCATTATGGTGTCCCTTCTAACATGGATGTGAATACATCTGAACAGTTTCTGAGCATTACTTTCCAGCTCACAGACAAAAGGTATGAACTTTCTTTTCCAATAAAAGTGTTTTAATCCTTATTATATTATTCCTTTTATAATTATACAAATGCTTTAGACCACTATCTAAAATGAAATAAGCCTGAATTCAAAATAATAGTCTGAAGAGTTTAGATAACATTTTTATTATACTTAATTATATAAAGCTTTATGATTCAGTTGAGGTTTATGGACCTGCCTTTTTATGCTTAATCCACTAATTTTTAAAAATCCAACCATAAATATTTTCCATTTTGAAAAGCATTCAGCTATGTTTAAAACAGGCAACAGAAAACCTGCTTTTTTTTTTCTCCAAAGCATACCAAAATGAAAAAAAGGAACTAAAAATAGAGTGTATTCCATTATTCCTCCCTTGACAGAGTTGAAAATGACAATAATCACACTCACACACACACACTGAGGAAGGTATACCAGATATAACAAACTCTGAAGCAAATCAACTAATGCTTTCAATATGTGGCTTTAAAAAAAAAAATCTCAAGCCCATTACAAGTGAGAAAAGTCTGAAGTGCTTTACTCTAAACTTAGGTTGAAAAGACAAGGAGCTGGAAAGAGGATTGAAAACACATAGAAAACAGAAAGACTCCTCCGTATCGCCTGGCACTCAGGAAATAGTACAGACACAGAAGAGAGGTACTCCCCTGCTGCATCCCACATTTCACAGTGCTTTGTCTGTCTCATACATCAGAAACACACAAAATTTTTGAAAACACAGTTGGACATCTTTACCAGCAAAAATTCAGTGCCCAGCACTGGTACCACATGACTACAGGTTGGCTGCTGAGACCAAGCATTCAGTCTTCCCGGAGAACTCTTGTCCACAGCCTCTGCTGAGTGCAACTGAATGTCCTGAGAGATTTTCAGTTGTGTCAGAAATGCTGTGTACTACTTCATGGTACATGTTTTTTTTTTTATTTTAGACAGGATCTCACTATGTAGTTTATGTTGGCCTTGAACTCACTATGTCACTCAAACTGGCCTCAAACTCATGGCAATCCTCCTGCCTCAGCCTCCAGAGTGCTGAAATTACAGGTGTGCATTGTCATGCCTGGGCTATTTCACAGTTGAAAGAGTAAGACTTTTCACAGCCAAAAGAGGTAAATTCCTTCACTTCAGATAATATGAATGCACTGTCTCTTACAAAATGAAGATTTGTTTTTAAATAATGATAACCTTTTTTTTTTTTTGCTTTTCATTGTTTAATTGATCTCAGAATCTCAGAATTACACACAGCATAGCTACAGTATTTATAACAATTACACATCTAGGCCAAAGAACCATTTGACAATATTAAAAAAAAAAATTGCATTCCTGTTCTATTTGTGTAATTGTAAATCTAGATGGAGCTTGTTGGCGTCTAAGTGCAGATCCCTGACATTGCAACTACGTGGATGTTTAAGTCCTACACAGAGTGCTTGCTGGCTCAGTAGATCAAGGTTGAACTGGAAGTATTGAGCAATGTATTGCAGTTTTCAGTTTTCTTAAAAATCTGAATGTTGAAGTACTGAAAAGAAAACTACAAATGATTTTACATTTTAAAAGATGGTAAAAGAGTGGTATATAATTGTAGTCAGGGGTTGTGCAGAGAACAATTAAAAACAGGACATGGAATTTATATTATTTTATGATGGTCACCCTGAGTTCACACAAGAAAATGCAGGAAATCTGTCCATAACACTAAAGACATAGAATATTTAGCCAAAGGCCTGAATATCACAGCAATGCCCTACATGAGTCCAGATGAAGACCCAGAGCTCATGACAATGCCTCCCACGAGTCCAGCTGGATGTCCAGAGCCCACAAGAAGGACTTACTCCAGTCTCTTTTATGGATTCAAGCTGGGAGGGCCCAAAGGTCAGTGGTGGAAGCTAGAAAGTCTATGCCAGCAGGGAGAAGGAGCTGGCATAGTAGGTTGAGGGTTCTAATCTACAACCAAGAAGTCACACTCAACACAAAGATCAGGGATGTCCTGAAAAGCACCATAGCCAACCTTAGTGACACGGAGGCCCTGAGCTCCTCTGATGATAAACACAGTCGAGTGCATGCCAGGAAGCCAGCGTGATGACATCATCTTGGAGATTAAGCGGCACATGTCTTCTCCTCCAGAGCCAGGAAACAATGATTGATAGGAGGACCAGATTTATGTCTAATAACACCATAGTCAGAAAAGGACATTAAAGTCAAAGACAAAATCGGCTTGTATACTAACACTAATATTAATGTTGCTTCACAGGACAGATCTTACAACACAAGTTAAAAATATGTAAAAGATAGAGGAAGAGTAATATAATTTGCAAGTTATATGCTCCAAGAAAAATTTCAGAGATTCAAAAGAAAGTTTCCAGAAGCATCACAAATTTTATAATATTCAATTTTAAAATACATATGCAAAATGATTATATAAATTAAGTATTAAAAGTAATCCATCCATGATAGCAACAATAAAATAGAAGCACACAAGAAATTGTAAATTCTTAAGAATAAAGCTAACAAGAAATAGGCATAATTGTGCAAAACATAGTCCAACTTAGTTTTATAACAAAATATTAAAAATTCAATATTTTTTCTTTCTTTTTTTCTTTCTTTCTTTTTTAATTCTTTTTTCTTTCTTTCCTTTTAGCACCAGAAACCAAACTCAAGATCTTGCACATGCCAGTCAAGCAGTTTGCCTCTGAGATATAACCTGAGCCCTTAAAAGAAGTTTAAAGTACAGTATCACATGTTATGTTTTTGGATGCTAACACTCTTCATCATACAGATACAACTTTTCTAAACGTTAAACTATCAACATAATGAATTCTCATTAATACTTTGAGCTCAGGAAGAAAACTTTGAAATTATATTAAGATTTATTAAAATAATACACATGTGAGTATAGCCAAAAATATATACATACCCACTAGATATTAGAGAATTATTATAAAATAGTTTAAGTTATTAGAGAAACAAGAATTAAAAATCCATTAAATATATTGACACCTAAAAATATACTCAAATATATATGAATTTAAAGTAAAATAAAATTACAATTTTTTATTAATAGGGAAAGAAAGATTAAATGTCATTCATATCATTTACTTTTGATATTAAAATATTTATCCTTTCCTCATATCTTAGGCAAAAACATCACACACAAAAAGTTACAAAATGATTTTACCAAAGAAAAGCCTAATGGAACCCAGACCGCCTATGCTGCGCCGCACTTCCTCTATGTCGTCAATGCACAGACTGGACCTCAGGGACATCCCCCCACATCATGAGCCTAATACTGCTGTTGATTTTTGGCTCCCACCCCTTTTCCCAGAACCTTGAACTGCAGTGAATTAACCGTGCTGGCTCGATGGGAGACTCAGTAACCCTTCACCCAAATAGAAAACGTCAGCAGGTTCCAATAAGTGTTGTGAGTTTTCCCCTAAAATAGAAGTCTGCAGTAAGTAAATGGGAGCAGTAGTGAAGCTCACTCCAACTGTAAGACCTTGGCGAGCTTGGCAAAGGGGTGGGTGATCCCCTCCTCCACACAGAGAACATCAGGTAGGTTTAGTGGTGTGCCAACAAGGTCTCCCCCAACTTGGAGAAAATTAAAAGGGCTTATGAGACCCCCAGTGACACAGTAGGGCCTCAGCCCACATAAACACTACAGACAGGGAGGTCTAGTGACCTGCAATAACCTGAAGACATAGCAATAGTAAGAACTAACAGTTGACCTGTATCAATACGCCTAAGCTAGTTAACCCAGGAGGAATATAGAACTCATCCAATAGGCCCTGAGGAGGACTTCAGGTGACTGGCTCTTCTTTGCGGTACTCAGCAATCAGACAAACATCAATCACACAGTAGGACCCTAAGATTCACATTACTGACAGTTGAGACTTAAGACTGAAAGACCGGATATTTTCCCAAAAAGGTGAAAATGACAAAACGAAAAATCAAAATGAAATCTCAAACATCTATTCCATCAAGAGCAAGTACAGGTGACATTGAAATAGAGGACTTTAAAAGTCATACGCCAGAAATCTGCAAAAAGATAGCAAATGAAATAATGAAACAAAGCCATGAGGCTACAGAGGAAATCAAATTAGAAATAGTTTCCCACATAAAGACAGAAATAACAACCTTAGTAAAGGAATTACTCAGCATAGCCAGAGGAGAAATAGATAAAAAAGTATAAGAACATGAGAAATTGATTGACGCCTTGAATGAAAAATATAGAAAACAAGCAGAATTCGTGAAACAAACTCAGAGACATCCAAGAAACAAAAAATTCTGTTCAAAGCTGGCAAAACCATTTAAATGAAGCTGAGGACAGAATTTTGGACCTTGAGGATAGAATCACAGTTAGCGATCATGAAAGAGTAGAACTTTTTAAAACAACAAAGCAGCATGAAATGACAATCCAGCAACTTCAAGATGACTCCAAGACAAACAATATAAAGCTAAAAGGCAAGAATGAAGTTGTAAGTGTTAACGCAAATAACATAGAAACTATTCACAGAAATAATAGCAGAAAATTTCCCTAATATGGGGAAAAATCTGATATACAGATAAGTGAGGTATATAGAATGCAAAACAATCACAACCAACATAAACCTACACCCAGACCTATAATAATTAGAATCTCAGACATACAATATAGAAACAGAATACTAAAAGCTGTTAGAGAAAAGACACAATTCACCTACCAAGGAAAGCCCATCAGAATCATGGCAGACTTTTTAGTGCAAACTCTCAAGGTAAGACAAGCATGGAGTGCAGTATTTCAAGTCCTGAAAGAAAACAACTTTCAACCTGGACTGATGTACACAGAAAAATTGTCTTTCAAATATAATGGAGAAACAAGATACTTCCATGACAAAGGACAACTGAAGAAATTCTTGCCCACCAAATCAACCCTAGAAAGAGTATTGAAACACAAACTAGATAAAGACAAAAATGACCACAATCTCCAGGACAACAGAAAGACACCACCAAGCAGGACAAGCAATTAATAAGGGGGGAAAGTGGAAAACAATTAACAGGAGCATAAAATGACAAAGTTGAGCCAAGACATATCAGTTATATCCATAAATATAAATGGCCTCAATTCACTTACCAAAAGACGTAGGTTGAAAGAACAGATCAAGAAGCAGGATCCCACAATATACTGTATACAAGAAACATATGACACGAAAAGAAACTCATAGATTAAAAGTCAAAGGATGGAAAACATTATTCCATGCAACAGGAACCCAGGAAAAAGCAGGGATAGCTATTCTGTTTGCAAACAAGGTGAACTTTAAACTTAAAATAATTAAAAGAGATAAATAAGGTTGCCACATGTTTGTTAGTGGAAAACTTCAAAAAGAACTAACAATTATGAATATATATATTCACCAAATGTAGGACCACCCAACTATATAAGACAAATACTAATTGGACATAAAAAAACAAATACACAAGAACACAATTGTAATAGGAGACCTCAATACCCCACTGTCACAAAGCAATATATCAACTAGACAAAAATTCAGAAAAAAAAAATAATAGAACTGTATCATACCTGTGAGCAAATGGACTTAGTAGATGTTTACAGAGTGCTGCACTCAACCACATCAAAAGATATATACTTCTCAGCTGCACATGGGACATTCTTCAAAATAGATCATTTATTAACCCCAAAAAACATTCTTTAGTAAATGCAAGGGGATTGAAATTATCCCATGCAAAATATCTGATCATGGTGCACTAAAATTGGAAATTAATGGCTAAAGAAATTGTCATACCTGCATAAATTCATGGAAATCAAATAACAACCTTCTAAATAACCAGTGGGCTACAGGTGAAACTTGAAGAAATAAAGCAATTACTACAATTCAATGAAAATGCAGATACATTCCGTAACCTGTGGAATGCAATCAAAACAGTCCTAAGGAGGAAATATATAGTAATAAATTGTCACATTAAGAAGACAGAACAAGTACCAATAAACAACTTGATGCTACATCTCGAGCTTCTCGAAAAGGAAGAGCAAGTCAAACCAGAGCTCATATAAGAGAGGAAATTGTAAAGATCAGAGCCAAAATTAATGTAATTGAAACTAAAAAAAAAAAAAAAATACAAAGAATTAATGAGTCAAAGAGCAGGGTTTTTGAGAAAATAAACAAAATTGATAAGCCTCTAGCCAACCTTATCAAGAAAAAGAAAGAAAAAACTCAAATTCATGCAATAAGACCTGAAAAGAGAGAACTCACTACAAATCACATGGAAATTCAAAAGATCATGAATACCTACTGTCTTAGTTACTTTATGCTCGTCGCTGAGACAAAATACCTGATGCCCAAGTTGGGAAAGGAAAGGTTTATTTCTTACAGTTTTTGGAGGTTTCAGTCCACACTCAGTTGGCTCCAAGGCAGGCCGGCATGGCTGGACGGCAGTTCATGGCAGCCTTCGACAGCAAGCTCAAACCAGCAAAGAGCAAGACACACCTTCTTCCTGCCATTACATCACATCCTGGCTCCACCCCTTTGTGGGTGGAGCACTGACACCATCAATCCAAGCACTATACAATGAACCATCACAAATGAACAATGCAAACTCATGAGGCCTGGGGGACACAAACATAAACCATGACACCTACTTTGAAAAACTTTGCTCACATAGAGTAGAAAACCCAGAAGAAATGGACAGATTTGTAGAAACATATGAACTACCAAAGCTCAACCAAGAAGCTATAACAACTTTGAATAACCAAGTATCAGCTATGGAAATTGAAAACATGATTAAAAACTTACCAACAAAGAAAAGCCCAGGGCCTGATGGATTCATAGCTGAATTCTACAAGAAATTTAGAGGTTTGACACCAATACTCCTTAAACTCTTCAGTGAAATCAAAAGAGAAGCAATCCTCCCCAACTCATTCCTGGAGGCAAATATCATTCTGATACCAAAACCAGAGAAAGATTCAACTAACAAGGAGAATCATAGGCCAATGTCACTGCTGTTCATTCATGCAAAGATTCGCAATAAAATACTGGTATATAGAATACAGCAAATCATCAAGAAGTTTATGCACCATGACCAAGTAGGATATATCCCAAGAATTCAGGGATGGTTTAACATATACAAATCAATAAATATAATACACCACATCAACAGAGCCGAAAACAAAAATTACATGATCATTTCAATAGACACAGAAAAAGCTTACGATAAGGTCCAACACATGTTCATGATAAAAACCCTTCAGAAACTTGGAATACACGAGGTCTACCTCAATCTCATAAAGGCCATCCATGACAAACCAACAGCCAATATTATATTAAATGGAAAAAAAACTTGAAGTCCTTCACTCCAAAATCAGGAGCAAGACAATGATGTTCACTATTACCATTCCTATTCAATATAGTTCTGGAAATATTAGCTAGAGTAATCAGACAAGAGAGAGAAAGATTTTGTCTATTTTTAACCAATCTTATTTTTCAAATATATTATCACTCGGGAGTCATACAAGTAGTTAAATAAATGATTAAAACTTGAAAACAACATGTGCATTTACTATTATTGCTTTGTTTTTAATGTCCCTACTCTATCCATAATGAACATTATAGTCTTTGTTCTTTCTATGATTTAGCACACTCAAGTTATCACCTAGGAACTGGAGATAAGTGAAATTTACTTTCAACACGCAACAAAATAAAATATATATGCTTTTGCCTCTACTATAGTATAATTAACTTGCTAAAGTTTCACAGGATATTAATCTATTTTTTATTTTTATAGTTCATTAAGAACATAATTGTGTTTATTCATATTTTACACCCACAGCATCTTTTAAAACAACTTTAGTAGTTGTTTCATACCTATTATTTTTAAATTATGAAATACAACCTAATAAAACAAAAGATTCACAAAACAAAGTTACCTGTGGTTCTGGCTGCTGAGAGGATATGATTGAACCAGAATGAAAGCCTAGCTGCATCTTGGCCTTAGTTCTTTGACAGTTTAATAGAACCTAGAGTGTTCAGGAAGCAATTGATTTTATTTTTCAGCTTCACCACATTAAATTAAATTTTCAGATAGCCAAGGCTCAGCACCAATTTAGCTGATATTGCTCAGGCAATTCAACTCTGTAATTTATTGACAGTTTAGAATTTGGTAACTCCTAGAGGAAATTCATTAGTTGATTTTATTTCAGTTTTCCTACCTGTCAATGTCAAAAAGGAGTGTGTCTCTAGCTCCTTTTTTTTGTAAACTTAATATCCACAGCAGACATGGATGGGTATATCATTCCTCTAACTATAGTATATGTAAGGAAGAAAACAAAGGTGTCATTGAGATGCTGCTATCAGCAACAGTAGGACAAGGAATTCCTCCTAGGCTCTTCTTTTTTCTCAGTAAGCTCAGTAAGTAAGATGTATCAGTCCTACTCTTGAATACATGTGACTTCTGCTTTTCCTATCATATATTTTCCTCCACTTCAAACTTTATCATAGCCTCCCTATTAGTCTTTCTTTCTTGAGTCCTTCAATGAATATGGAATATGGATTCACCTGGATGTCTTCTAAATTTGTCTCTGAGTAGATCACTTGAGCCCTTAGATCCCTCAGTGGCTCTCCTCACTCAATTGGCTGGGGGTCAGATTCATTCAGTGGTGTAATATATACTTCACAGTGGAACTCACTGTTTTTATCATTAACCCTGTCACCCACTGCTCAACTTGATGCTTGTGTAGCTTTACACAGGCCTTTCTCAGCAACTTTCTTCTCTGTTTATCTTTAAACCATCTAGTAAAAGTTTTCAAGTCATCAAAATTTTCAACATCTAACTTTATGAGAAACAGCTGAAACACTTGTTCAAAAATGCATGCTCTGTCCTTGAGAGTCAAAATACTCTGAAACAAATATTAAACAGGCAATACGTTATTCATATTAAACAAATGGAGGCTGTACATTGGAATAATCAAGGGCTTTTGGAGAAGTTGGAGGACAGCATACACAAGGAATCAAACACTGAATTTAAATAAATTCCACGGAATCTAGTTTTGATATTAGCAAAAACTAAGAATCGCTGCTCTATAGACTATGTTATATAAATAAGAAAAACATTTTTGTGAATAATTTCTTGATCCTTGAGATAAAAATTGTAACTTCCTCCCAGGAAACTAAAGTTTATTTTCTGGGTAGGTCTCATTTCCAGAGAAGCATCACAGTACTTTAACATAGAGTATCTTGGAAATTTAGAAAACAACAGATTAATCCAGGTGCCTCTGACCATTGCCTGCTTCTTTCTCCCCTGAAGAAGGCCATGCAAACTAAACTTCCTTCTTTTTCTTGACTGTACATAAATCCTACAAAGTCATCCTGAACTCCTTCCCTTCTCCACTTGTCATCAGGTAATTCTTTTTAGAAATGACACATCAGAGTAAGTCAACATACATCAGTTATAATCATCAATACTAATGGTCTCAGTTCATCAATCAAAAGACACAGACTGACAGAATGGATCAAGAAACAAAATACAATAGTATGCTACATACAAGAAACACATTTAATTCAAAAATAAATTCATAGACTGAAAGTCAAAAGTTGGAAAACAATCATCCATACAAAAGGAATACATAAAAAAGCAGAGGCAGCTATTCTGTTGGCAGACAATGTGAATTTCAAACCAAAAATGATCAAAAAGATAAAGAAGCTTACCACTTCCTTGTAAAAGGAGCAATCCAAGAGGAAGAGATAACAATCATAAGTATATATTCAACAAATACCAGTGTACCAAACCATATAAAACAAATATTAATAGGCATGACAACTCAGGTAAGTATTAATAAAATACTATGGGGGGGATCTCAGGACCCTACTGTCACAAAAAGAGAGATTGAATAGACAAAAAGTCAACCATGAAATATTAGAATGGAACCAAACTTTTGAACAAATGGACTTAGTAGATGTCTACAGAGCATTCCATTCAACAATATCAGAATATACATTCTTTTTAGCTGCCCACAGGATGTTCTTTAAGATAGACCATAGAAAATGCTTAATAAATGCAAATAAATTGAAATTATTCCATGTATATTATCAGTGAAATGAAATTGAAAATCAGTGGCAAGAGCAGCCAAAAGAAATTCACAAAGACATGGAAATTAAATATCACCCTACTGAGCAAACAGTATGTCACAGATAAAATTAAAGAGAAATTGAACAGCTTCCATATTTAAATGATAATGACAATAAAACACACTGGAACTTATGAGACACACTGAAAGCCATTGTAAGAGGCAAATTTATAGCAGTGAATTCCCAAATCAGGAAAACAGAGCAAGTACAAGTAAACAATGTAGTGGTGAACCCCAACTCTCTAGAAAAAAGAGGAGTAGACAAGGACAAAACCTCATTTAAGGTAGAAAATTATAAAGACCAGAGAAAAATTAATTAGTTGGAGAATAAAGACATACAAAAATCAATTAATCAAAGAGTTGGTTCTTTGAAAGGTTAAATAAAATGAACAAACCGTTAACCAACCTTATAAAAAAAAACGAAAGACTCAAATCATTGCAATTTGTAATAAATGGGTGAAATCAAAATGGACGCTGAAGAAATTAAATAAATTGTTTACACCTACTTTGAAAACTTATATTCTAAAAAGATGGAAAATGCAGAAGAAATAGACATATTTCTGGATACAGATGAATTAACAAAGCTGAATTTAGAAGGTAGAAAAATTCCAAATCAACCAATATTAATCAATGAAATTGAAGGTGTAATTAAAACGTACTAAAAAACCAAACCAAACCAAACCAAAACAGGCCATCACAAATACACTGCTAAAAACAACAAGAAATTTAGAAAAGACATAATATAACTACTTCTCAAATCCTTTAATGAAATTAAAATAGAAGAAATATTCCCAAATTCTTTCCTGGAAACAAGCATTATCCTGATACCAAAACCCTGTTACAGGCCAATTTCCCTAATGAACACAGATGCAAAAATCCTCAATAAGATACTAACAAATAGAATGCAGCATATTATCAAGAATATACACTATGACTGTCAGGGTTTATGTTGGTGGCCACCAGGTCTCATGCATTTGCATTGTGCATTTGTGATTGGTTCATTTTCTAGATTGATGCTGTCAGTACTACACCCATGTAGGGGTGGAGCCAGCATACAACGTAATGGCAGGAAAAAGGTGTATCTCTCTTTCTTGCCAGTTTTTGCCTTGCTGTTTGCAGCTGCCATGAACTGTGGCCCCGCCATGCCACCCTGCCTTGGAGCCAACTGAGTATAGACTGAAACGTCCAAAAACTGTAAGAAATAACCATTTCCTTTCCCAAATTTGGGTAGCAGGTTTTTGTCTCAGCTACCAGTAAATTTAGTAACTAAGACAATGACCAAGTGTGACTCATCCCAGAGATGCAGTAATGGTTCAATATATACAAATCAATAAGTGTAACTACATCAACAGAGGCAAAGACAAAAATCATATGATCACATCAATAGATGCAGAAAAAGGGTTTGATAAAGTTCAACACTCATTTTTTATTTTAAAAAGCTCTACAGAAAATCAGAATAGATAATCTTTCTGTCAATCTGTTGAAAACTATGACAAACCAATACTCATTATTACAATAAATGCACAAAAATTGAAAGCTTCTCTCTAAAATCAGAAACAAGACAAGGATATCCACTGTCTCCATTCTTATTCAACATGGTCTTGAAAACCTTAGCCAGAGCAATTAGAGAAAAGAAAGAAATGCATAGATTAATAGGAAGGGTAAAAGAAATTTTCATTATTTGTAGATAAGATACACTACATAGAAGACTCCAAATACTCCACTTAAAAGCTCCTAGATTTAATATGTAAATTCAGTAGATGGCTAAATACAAAGCCAATATTCAAAACTTAATAGCGTTCCTGTACACAAATAACAAACTCACTGAAAGAGACAGGAAAGCCACATGCTTACAACAGAATTAAAAAAGAAATGAAATATTTAGGAATCAGTCTAACAAAGAAAGTTAAAAGGTCTCTACACTGAAAACTACAAACCTCTGAAAGTGGACTAAAGAATACATTAGAAAATGGAAAGATAAGCCTTGTTTTTAGGTAGGAAGGACAGATATAGTAAAAATGACCATTCTTTGAAAACTGTTATACATATTTAATGAAATTCTGATCAAAATTCACAGAATTAAAGAAAGTAATCCTTAAATTCTTTTGGAACCAGAAATGACCTAGCATAGAAAAATAAATTCTGGGAAACAAAGGAAAGGCATCACAATCTTGACTTGAAATTACACTATAAAGCTACTGTGACCAAATAGTTTAGTTCTGGCAAAAAAAAAAAAAAAAAAAAAAAAAAAAAGAAAAAAAGAAAATCCAATGACAATGGAATATGCTAGAAGATGCAAAACAACTCTAGACATAGTCACCTTATCTTTAACAAAGGCATCAAGTATATTCTCTAGAAGAATTATGGCCCCTTTAATAAATGATACTGCTAAAACTGGCTCTACAAATGCCAAAGATTAAAATTGGACCTATTATCTTTCACCATGCACTAACCTAAATTCAAAATGGACCAAAGATCTAAATATTGAAGCAGACACATTAAATCTGCTGGAAGATAAAATAGGTGAAACTCTTGAAGACATTAGTGTAGGCAAAACATTTATGAATAAAATTCCTATTGCATGGAAACTATCAGAAAGAATCAATAGCTGGGATCTTATTAAAAAGCTTTTGCACATCAAGGATATCACCAATAGTGTTAAGTGGCTATCCACCATTGGGAAAAAATGCTTGCCAACTCTTCCTCAGAAAAAGGATTGCTATCAAGAACATACAAAGAACTGAAAAAAAAATCACACATATTTAAAGATTCAACCCAAAAAAAGGGGCATCTAAAATGAGTACACAGTTCTCAGATGAAGAAATACAAACAGCAAACAAATATATGAAAAATGTTAAACATCACTTGTCATTCAAGTGATACAAATTGAAATAACATTGAGATTTCATCTCATCCTAGAAAGAATGGCTAGTAAACAGAAATCAACCAATAAAAAATGCTGGAAGGGCTGTGATAGAAAAAGTTGGTGGGTGTGTAAAGTGTTTTAACCACTGTGAACATAATTATGAAAATTCCTCAAAAACTAGAATTGGAGATCCTTTTTGACTGAGCCATGTCCCTTCTGATATGTCCTCAGAAGTATTAAAAATATCAAATAATATACGTGCACTCATTTTTAAAGGTAGACCATTTGTAATAGCTAGATGCTGGAAACAATCATGAAATGCCCATCAGTCGAGGAATGGATGGAAAGAAGTGGTCTTTTTATAGAATTTAGCCATAAAGAATGATGAACTGGAGACTTTTATAGGTAAATTGATGCAACTTGAGACCATATGTGTAAGTGAAACAGAGCAGATGCACATGTGTAAACAAGATATTGTCTCCATAATTTTAGAAGCTAAGAGATTAAATAAGATGAAAAATGCACAATAAATACTGTGAAATAGGGAGAAATTTCAAAAGGAAAGAGAAACTAGGATGAGGGAATGGAAAAACTATCTACCTATCATCTATCTATCTATCTATCTATCTATATGTATAGTTTTATATTATAAAGGGTAACTAATATATATTTATATATATGTTAGTTAAGATAGTTATACTACTAATCTCTCTTGGCTCATTGAAAAGATTTGTGATAATATTGCCTGTACAATTAAATGATGATTTTTTTGTATCTGAGTAACTAATTTAAAGGTAATATGCAATGTGTGAACCATTGTCCTATTGTTTTGTTTTGAAGTATAGTTTTTTAGGGTACATCAATCTGGCTTGGAAGTTGCTTTCTTTCAGGACTTGAAATACTTCACTCTAAGCTCTTCTTGACTTCATGGTTTGTCTTGAAAAGTCTGTCATGATTCTGACGGATTTCCTTTATAGGAAATCTGTTTCTTTTCTCTTACAGCTTTTAATACTGTGTTTTCATAATGAATTTCTGGGATTTTGATTATTATGTGTCTGGGTGTAGATTTATCTTGGTTATGGCATGTTGGAGTTCTATATGCTTTACTTATCTGCATGTCAGGTCTTATTTCTATCCTTGGGATGTTTTCTGCTATTAGTTTGTAAATAGTTTTTTTGTGCCATTTGTGTTGACTTCTGTGTTTTGTCTGATAACTATTATCCTTAAATTATTTTTCTTTGTGTTGTCTTGTAGCTATTTAGTACTTATTTCTTGGTTCCTTGTTATTTTTAAAAGATATTTTCTTTCCCAATTGCTAGCTGCCATCCTGAGTCCAAGGTCTGAAAGTCTTTCTTCAGTTTCATTCAAAAGCTTTTGCCAGTTTTTAGTGGAGTTTTAATTTCCTGAATATCTCTTTGATTGTACTTTATGTGTCCTAATTCTTTTATTTTTTGTCCATTCAAAATTTCCATCATTTTCCTGTGCATTTTGAATTTTTATCTGCCTCTTTAGATAAGGTCAGCAATTCTTTCATCATGGTTGTCATTTTTTCTTTTACTTGTGTTATTATTTCTTATCTGATTTCATATATAGCCTCATGAAATTGTTTCTTGAATTCAGTTGTTGTCATTCAGAAATTTCAGATGTGCAATTTTCAATTTCTTCTGTGTCTCCTGGATTTGTTCTTTGTGGGATTGAGATCTGAGATGGCATCTTATTTCTTCATCTTGATATTTTCCTGGGTTTTTCTGGAAGAGTCAGTTGTGGGGGCCCAGACACTTCCCATCTTGGCTGCTCACTACAGTGTAGGGGAATTGTCCAGGAATCCAGGTCTCTCTGAACTCAGGTTTCTGGAGAGAGTGCAGTGCAAGGTGGGCTTTTCCAGACCTATGGCTACACTGAGACTTCACTGATGGCCACCAGTGTGGAGGTGGGGCTGCTTCTTCTCCTGGCCTTGCAGTAACACCAGGACTCACCCACAGTTACACAAAATCAGGGGCATGCCTGACTGCTTCTCCTGGACTGTAGTGGCTGCTCCTGGGAAGCAAGTGTCCTCCAAAGTGATAGGTGGTACATAGTCTACTGAGAAGATGTTCTACTTGAAATTATATGAGAGAGCAGTTCCTACAAAAAAATAGTTTATAAAAGTTATCTTAAAAGAACCTGTGTTAATTACTTTCCTTCACTAGGATACCTGGCATTTGCACCTAAAGCAGGAGAGGTTTATTGGTTTACAATTTCCAGTGGGTTCAGTCCAAAATCAGCTGGTTGCAAAACAGAAAATGATATGGTAGAAGGGCTTTCTGCTTATCCATAACAATCAGTTAGTGCAGAGATAAGAGAGGATCCCAGCTAGAGGATATAGCTTTCTAAATCCACACACAGTGACCCAAATCCAACCAGGCCACCCCTCCTGACAGCAAGTGAGCTACTGTGTCAATGAATGAGTGAATCCACTGATATGTACAGTGTCCCATCATGGTCCAATCAGCTTCCAAACAAGGAAGTTTCTAGGAAACAAGTTATGACAGAATGTAATAAGCTAAGTCATGACAGAATGTAAACAAACAGGGTAAAATCAAGAAAGGGGGGGCAAGCAAGAAATAATCAAAGCAAATAATAAGAAGTAGCTGTAGCCATAAAGACATGGAAAAGGGGAAATTAGTAAAAAAAATAAAGTTAACAAGTCCAATATAGAGGACCTTTTTCTTGTGGTAAAGGTGAGGTGAACACTAGAAAATATTTGAGGAACGTAAATTGTGAAAATAACAGTGCTGGATTAGCCAGAAATGCATATGAATGTTTCTCACATTGATCTATTCATGAACATGGAAAAAAGAAACATCAAGCAAGCACTTTGTAATGCTACTAATTGTTTCGTTAAGCAATTACGTGCTTGCCTGAATCCTGAGCACTTGTTATCTGTATAAAATGGCTACTGTGAATATTTGGTTTGAGGGATAGAAACCAGCATAATCAAGTAAGTTCATCAAATAAACCATTATAATTCTTTCATTTTATTTCTTGTGGACTTTTGTTAAATTTGTGCAGTTACTTAGACACAAATTCCTTATATTCTTATTTTAGATTTAAAACACACATATATACACATATACATACAAAGATATTTTGACTATTATTAAACACATTTGTACTACTTTGTATCCATCTGTATCCAAGATAAATACGAAAGAACCTGTGTAAGTTTGGAGAGACTATCCAGCTAGTAATTACTTAGAGAAAATTAAGACTGTGGTAATTATTCTGATATAACCATAGCAACAACATGTATTCTCCAAAGAGAATTTTCAAAATAAATTGGAACTTGCAGCTCCCAAAATGCTGTGTGGATTTAAATGTCTGAACTTTTCTAGGCTAATCTAGTTCTAGAAGTCCTCTTTCATAAGTGTCTATACAGTGTGATCAAAATTGCAGTGAATGCTGCTACTGAGTGCCATGTAACAGAAAAGCAGGATTGTAATAATAGTCTAGTGTGTCTTCATCTGTTTCACATGGATCTGGTACCATGTGACTTCCGAGTTTTCCTCAAAGTTCACATGGCCATAATAAGTAATGTTTCAAGTTGATTTGAAACACTGACATGACCATAGCAGTGCTCTCAAAAACATAAGTGAAAGAAGCTTCCTGAACTGTTTTAGAAAGCGTCAATGATAAAAAAGTGTGTTTGAAGAGGTGAGGAGTATGTTGAGAGCTATTGATGACAATTGGTCTTTTGCTATAATAAATTTTAAAAGTTAAACTTTGACTGAATTTATTATTAACCTTCATACTTGCTCAGGGAAACTATTCAGCATAATCAGTAAGTTCTACCTTCTTTATTGCCTTGTTTCATTGCCAGCCAAGGACTTCCTGATTGTTTTTTATTCTGAAAACTCAGAACTCAAATTGAAACACACATAAGAGACAATCCATTGTAAAAGTAACGCCACAACATTGAGAGACATTACAAATTTTATTTATTTTGCTTTGAAAAGTATTCAAAGTTCAGTATCTGTCATTTTTGGATGCCTCAACCATTTTGAATCTTATTCCAATAGTATGAAGTTTTCCAAGGCAGAATTTTTAAGAAATTACACGTTTCTTCTTTCTGCTAAGGGTCCTACCCACCAATAAATGCATTTGTAGGAACCGTAGAGAACGGTGGAGATACAGTTAGAAACCAAGCGACTGAGTAGGCTGCTCCTCTTCTTCCTCCTCCCTTCAGCAGTGGGAAGGACCCTGCTCTGGTGATTATGTATATTGTCCAAGTGTCAGATCATTAATTCTGACAGGAGTATGAGACAGAAAGGGAGGCAGCTGGAGTCAGAGGTATCCGACTCTCAGCATTGGAATCTTGAATTGCGTTGGTGCCCCTCCAGGTTCTTCTTCCCCTCCTCCTGGGCCCAGTGCAGCCCAGAGCCCAGGAGCTGATGTATCAGTCCCTTAGCCTACTCACTTGCACACTGTCAACACCACCAGCTTCTTCATCAAGAATTCTCCCAGCGGCAGCTTTGCCTCTGACTGTGAGTTCCTCTTCTTCTAGCATTTTCCTTTTGCTACTGTCTCATGATCTTCAATAAACAAAGCTACTTACTACTTGTGTTGAGGTATATGCTTAGCAATTCTTTCCTTGAAGTGCACAAGAACTCGAACTATACTTTGCCTATTCAATTGTGACAGTGGGGCACCAGGTGGTTTGCACCTGAGTCTGTCCTTGTGTGTGACATTTTCTTTGTCATGGTACAAAGCATGGTCCCAAGCTTGGTGAATCAAAAACCGAACTTTCACAAAAATACTGCGATTCTAGTGTGGAAAATGGCATGTCTGCAGTGTTATGATTGAAATTGTTACTGTACATTCAATTCACAATCTGCTTTCTCAGTCCTTCCAAAATTTTATTACATTTCTAGCATTTTCTTTGTAATGCTCAATTTTATGTTATTTTCAAATTTTTTGAGGAGTAGTCTTTCTACGTTGTCCATATCTCCAATCCCTGGCCTCCTTCATCAACCTTCCCAGTAGTTGGGACCACAGGCACATGCCACCACCTCTGGCTAATATTTCTAATAATTCTCTTGTAATGATTTGAGTTTTGATGTCGCTGCAAAGTCTCATGCAATCATGGGATAGGTTTCTGGAGTTTGTATTTGATTCATGGTCCAGTACTAGGATTGTGGGTGTGAGTGCTACACTCACTCTAGGGACAGTAGCCTCATATAGGGACAAAAAGTTTTATCTCACATTTCTCCCTTTTTGCTCTTACTGCTCTTACTGTGTTCCACCACCATGACCTGTTGCCATCTTCCATTAGCCACCCTGCCATAGACCCAGCTGATTACGGACTGAAACCTTCACAAACTGTGACCTAAATAAATCTTTCCTTCCTTATGTTTAGGCATTGGGTATTTATCTCAGAAATATAATCAACACATTCTTATTTCCTTAGCGAGAATAGATTCGATGGTCTGAAACCAAGAAGTATGGATGATACAGTTTATATTCTAGAATAGAAAATTTTAATTAAAGATTAACACATCTAATAGTCATTATTTTCTTTCCAATGGAGCCAGAAAATTATAGGCTCCTCCTTTCATGGGATAACATTTACCCATGGAGAAATAGTTCTTAACTACAATGCTGTGTCCAGAATTGCTCTGAGCGCAAGAAGTGTGTGATAAAACAATCAAAAACATTATTCATGAAGTTGATTGACATCTGAAATCATTGCAAGTAATAAAATGCTTTACAGAAAGCTCATCAGTTAGAAAAATGAAAGAATAACTGTCCCTTGAAAGAGGTACAGCAGTTTTTACCAGTTAGCTTTTCATATTCTCATGCCATAAAACAAGTACTACAATTTTCTTTCTTTACTAAGCCTCTGAACAAAATCTCCAATTTTTCAAGGAACTGTTGATTGAGCATATGAAAAAGAACTACCAAGGAATGAGACCAGGGGGCTGATTTATGCTGTTAAAGTTCTGAACTCCTGTTGGGGTTTGGGGGGGCAAGGAATACAGATTTACAGCTTTTCACCTTCATATATAAAACATGGAGTAAATGTTTTACTTAAAAAACTAATAAATAGAATCATAACTTCATAAGAATAAGAAATAAGAATCTATATAACTCAGCACAATTTATAGGTAATTAATTTATAATTTATCTATTTATTTTGCTTTCTCATTCCTTTGTGCTCATGTTTACCATCCAACACAAGGGGACATATCGTTCCAAGTGAGTGTGTATGTTTTCCATTCTTTTACCTCTACTAAGCACAATTCCATAAGCATAAGAGAATATATATGCCTAGTTTCTTTTTATTTTTATAACATCAGTTCTACTACATAATTCATCGTTTCTAAAACTATTAAACCTTATCTGTGGAGCAATACACACAAATATGTTTATATAAGCACACAAATATAGTTGTAGTCAGTATAATGTTTTTAAACAGTGCTTAAGGATTTACTTAGCATTAAACTGTAACCAGTGATGATTTATGTGAAATACAGAAAAGAGTACTACTCTGATGATAACTGTACAGTATGGTCAGTAGAAAGGTTAAGGTAAATATGCAGGGATTTTGTTTGTTAGCTAGAAAACAAAATTCCAGTTCTTCTTCTTCCTTAATACAAAATTATCTTGCAAAAACAGGAAAAGAACTCACAGAAATGCACCAAAGTTCATAAATAATTGAGTTTCAGCATGAAGGAAGACACAAAAATTCCTCTGTGAGTCACATTTGGTTTTTATAGTCTTACTTTTTCTTTGGTCTGCATTTCAATGTTCTTTCTATTTTTGTTAAATATAAATGAAGAGAGAGAAGGTTTTATTACAGGTTTGTTGACTCTCTGCTGACTGATATTCCTTAAATAGTGCATAGAGATTTTAAGCTGTCAGGTACTGGTGGAATAAAAAGGACTCTGAGATTATCAGTAACAATTCTCCAAAATGCTTACAATGCTTATTTTGAATGAAATATGCTTCCTTTCGCTATCAATAATTTTTGCATGAAGTAATATAGAATATTGGAGTCTGTACACATGTGTTCTTTACAGAACAAGATGGTCAATGAAGCAATCACTGTTAAAACCTCATGAGAACAATTAAATGTCAGCAATTAAGCTGATGACTAAATTTGACTGTAGAAAAATGTTAATGGCACTCTTTCTAAAGCTCTTTCTAGAAGGGCTCACTTTCTTTTTACATCCAATTCCTTTCATTCAAATGAATAGGCACAGTGATTTTAAAAATTCTTACAAGTTCCTAGAGCTAGGACTTTAACCTATGTAGTTAAGAAAATCCAGAAAACACACATTGCTGGTTCAAGCTCCTTTTTTTCCACTTGCAAATTGTTTTTAAAAAATGTAATTTCTGTAAGTTTTTAAATTTGAATTTTTATTAATTTACCTGTAGTACACAATGTTTACATTTCTTGGGTGGTTTTGGTACACATATGGACCATATCTTAGTTCTTTCTTTAATCCCCTTCCCTTTCTCCTCCCTTGCACCACCCTCCTTCCCTTTCACAAATGGTCTATCTCCCTGTTTTGTTCTCTGTCTTTTATTTTGGTCTTTAACATATAACAGATCATTACTATATATAAAACATATATTTAATACACAATAATTTTATATATTATATAATGCATATAATTTAATATATATTGGGTTTCTATTGTGATATTTAAACTTATCTGTTCCTACAAATGATAAGTTTACCCTTCTTTGAATATGAAATGGTATTTTCTATACCCTTTCATTTGTCAATGGACATACAACTTCTTCCAAGATTTAGTTGTATGCTGTATCTGCTACTGTAAGCATGGGTATGAATGTGTCACTGTAATCTGAGGTCTTCAAATCGTTTGAGAAGATAACTAGAAAGAGAATGGCTAAGTTGAATGGGATTTTTGGATTGGGATTTTTGGATTTAGATTTTTGGAGAATCTCTATACTTATTTACATAGTGGCCATTAGAGAAAATTAAATTAAAACAACATTGAGATCTCTTCTTATACCTGAAAGAATGACTATCATCAAGAAATCAAATAATAACTATAATATTTACTCAAAAGCAGTTGACATATTTAACTGACTAGTTCTCTACCAAGTTTGGGAGATGTCCTATGTATTATGAGATATTTGGAATCACCCTTGGCCTGTGTCTCACATTCAAGGTGTTGATTACTCTGCAGTTGTGACAAACAAAATGTCTCCAGATGTTGTCAAATAACCCTGAGAATCAAAATCACTGCTGATTGAAAGCCACTGAACTAACAAAAGCTATCATAACTTCATTTTACTGCAGTAATTGAAATTAGGCTCAAATACTTTACTATTAGTGATGGCATAATATTAAAAGATTGTTGGATAACTTGTACAGAGGGCATGAAGCAACCAAGGGCCAAGAAACTAACAATAATTATGCTGTATAAACACATATCAAGATTTATTTTATATCTTTGTAATCTAGTCTGTAGTATTACTTGGTGACAAGGTCATTACACCTGCTGGTGACATTGTCATTCATCTCCTGAGCACACAAGGCAGAACGTTTCACCACAATCTGTAAGCAATTTAGAATGAGTACATTCCCTTTTTATCCAGATTAGTGATACAGTCTAGATAAGCATTTCCAACCTCAGATCCCCTTTGGAACCTTCTAAGGATATTTAAGTAAAACTAAATTCTTGACTACTCTGCAATGTTTAATTTAATTTA
Organism: Cavia porcellus; assembly: GCF_034190915.1. Taxonomy (NCBI): domain Eukaryota; kingdom Metazoa; phylum Chordata; class Mammalia; order Rodentia; family Caviidae; genus Cavia; species Cavia porcellus. The sequence goes on along the minus strand of NW_026947488.1, from coordinate 72,760,701 downwards.
AACAATTGTGATACCATACGTTTGCCCAGAGGTGCTGATCTCATTGACCTGATGTGAAGCCTAAGTACAGAAATTCTAAAATCTCCTAAGGGAATCTAATGTCATCCCAGCATTGTATAAAACTATTCTCTTTATTCTACTTTGGTTTCTGTATCAGCTTTTTAAATCCCCGTAATGTTTAAGGATACTGGAAGGCAGTTAAGTCTTGCTTTACTTATACTAACACATTCAGCTAGATTTTATAAAGCATATAGCTAGTAAGTGCTTTCAGTATTCAGAATTACCTGTAGAATTTGAAATACAACATTTAACCAGGTGTTTCTCAAAATGGTGCTGACATTAGAATCACCTAATTTGTTATTTTGTTAAAGACCTGGCCACAATTCGGACCAGGACAGTGTGTGCATCAGTTGTTAATAATGGTCCTCAGGCAATTTCAATGAATAGACACATTTGGAAAACAGTGCTTTATCCAGTTCTGGATAAAGAGGGGTCAAAATTCCCAGTAGATATAGATCATTGCTTCTCATCTTTAGCTGTGCATTAGAATCACCTGGTTGCCTTTAAGATTCCCAAAGCCTAAGTTCCATCCAAGGTCGATTAAATCAGAATTGCTTGGAGTAGGAGCCAGGCACCAATATTTTTTAAAGTTCCTTAGGTGATTTCAAAGTTCAGTCAAGCATTTGTTCTCAAACTTTAGTGTGCATCAGGTTCAACTGCAGGGATCAATAAAACACAGACTGCTGGGCCCTGTAACCAAAGTTTCTTGTGTAGTAAGTCTATGCTTGGCTCAAGGATTTGCATGTCTCTCCACTTGTCAGATAATAATCACGCGGCAAGTCCAGGGACAACACTTTGACAATCACTGGTATAGGAGTATAATGTTATGAATGAAAGAACGAAAGTAACATGGAGAAGTTCCTTCCAAGTACTTTTCCAATGTTGCTTATTTTAGTTGTTGGTGAATTGCCATAGTGAAAGTGATATGATTTAAAATCTCCATGAAAAATTATCAATTTGAATATTTTCTTTTTCTTGAATTAACTTTCTTCCAGTCAGATTTACTTGTCCCTTTCTGAATTTCATGTGTTTTTTATTGCTCACTCATAGTTAGAGGTAAGATGTGGATAAACAGGTATAGTGTTTGAATGTAAAATTTTTTAGTCCAAATGATTAAATTATAAATTTCTTTGGTAATATTTGTGAAAATAAATAGAATGTCCTGAGGCAGACCTCTGGCTACAGAAGTTGTGGATCCACAGAAGAGAAAAGGAGCACCTGCTGGTGCAGAGCTTTTCAGATACATAGATCACATGACCAATGAGATCTAGAATAATTTTTTTTCATGGCAGATCCAAGTTCTATATAATCAATGGCCCATTTCTTTGGCCTCAAGGTTCATTGTGGGAATATTGTAACTAACCTCCTCCTTCCAAGATTTAAACTGAGCGCACCAGTCAGATGATAAAGGGTTGCATATAACTCTTCAACTTATCTGAATGGAAGATATTGTAGTTCCATCACTTAGCCAATTTTTTGTTTGTTTTTACAGCAACCTGCTTAATGGCATTCTTCACCCAATGGCTTCTCTCCCATCCCTTCTCCCAAGGGGGCGGACTCAGAAATGAAGGACATGGGGGCAATTAAAGCAAGAAAATTATATTATGAAAATCCAACAAAGATATATTTAAATTTTACTATTAAAAATAAGAAAACATCCTGGCATAGATCTACAAAGAATGGACTTAAAAATGCCATGACTCAAATACACTTTGTAAAACACTTCACCAAAAAATAAGAATACACATTTTCAAGTACATATGAAACCCTCTCTAAGATAGAACATGTATGAAGTCTGAAAACAAGCCTCTATAAATACAATAAGACTCAAATCATGTAAACATCTTTTCTGATCATCATGCAGTGTCACTAGGAATCTATAAAAAAGGAAAATTGGAAAATCTGCAAAAAATGTTGAATTTAAATAATACATTCTTAAAGAAAGAACCAATGGATCACTGAAGAAAGCAAAAAGGAAGTTACAAAATATATTAAAACCAAATAAAAATGGAAACACTTTCAGTAAAAACTATACTTCAAACTTTGAAATTCAGTCTTCTCCTGGGCAAGTCATAGGCAGTCCAACAGTCTCTCTTGATGTAGGGGAGTAGCTGTGAGCCACACGACTTGTTGCCCTTGCAATTACAAAGGTAAAACACCTGATAATCCATTGTACACTGGATTGCAAGTGAGTTTAGGATATTGTGCTCAAGGTCACAATCAACACAATAGACAGACAACCTGTGGAATGAGATAAAATATTTGTAAATTGGTATACTTGATAAAAACAGTCTTAACTCAGGTTGCCATACCAAATGCCATAAACAGAGTAGTTTAAAAAACTTTTATTTTCACATATACTGGATATGGGAAAGTGCCAATCTAGATTTCAGCTTATGTGGTTCCTAGTAAGGATCCTTTGTCTCTTGAGCTATATCAGCACATGGAAGAGAATATTTCTCTTCTACCTCTTCTTTTAAAGCATTTATCTCATTGATGACTGGGGACTCTACTCTCACCACTTAATGACCTTCCAGCTGCTATCATGTGGAAAATTAAGATTTAATATGTCTCTGGGAGGAATGCAAATGTTCAATCTATAGAAAGAAGTGAGTATCTAGAATATGTAAATATCTACAACTAACCAACAGCCACAGCAGCAACAATTCCAAATATGGGCAAAGGAAATGGAATTTCTACAGAGAATTTAAAAGTGGCCAATAGGCATATGCAAAGATGTTCAGTATCATTATATTAAGGAAACACACATGAAAGCGTCTATGAAAAATCAATTCACAATCATTAGACTACTATCAAAAATAACAAATCAGAAAAAATGAATGATTGGTGATAATATAGAAAAATGAGAACCCACGTGCACTGAAAAGGGCAATGAAAGCAATGTAGTGCTATGGAAAATAGTAAGGTGACATGAGAAAGACTTAAATACAATCGCTACACAATACCGGAGCTCTGTCTCTGATGCACATCCAAAGGAATTGAAAGTAGGATCTGAGGAAAACACTCATGTTCTGAACTGCACTATTTATAACTGTGTTATAAAAGAAACATAGAGCCCTCCATGAATGCATGAATAAAATGTGGTACATACAGACACTAGATTATTATTCATCCTTACAGTGAATCCTACCAGGATTTGACCACCAGGCTTGAGTTACAACACTAGATCTTCCCTTGCTCTTTAGCCTGATTACCCAACCTTGCAGATTTTGGACTAACCAGTCTCTATAAGTGTGTGAGTCACCCCCATAAAGTAAATATTTTTCTCTACATATGCATATCTTTTTTTTTGGCTTTTTCCTTTTTATCGGTACCGGGGATGGAACTCATGACTGCCTGCTTGCAAGGCAGGCTCTTATGCCACTGAGCTAAATCCCCAGCCCCTACATACGCATATCTTATTGGTTATGTCTCTCCAGAGAATACTGACTGTACTGGCTAATGTATAGAGAATCTTGATGACATTCTGGGAAAAAACTCTCTAGGCACATAAAGACAAAAATGTATGATTCCATTCATACGTGCTATTTTAAATAGTCACATTCGTAGAAACAAAGTACAATAGTAGTTTCCAGAGGTTAAAAGGAAAGTTAACAGGGAGTCATTTCATGGTATGTGATTTCAGTTTTGCAGGATGAAAAATAACCAGAGACTGCTTGCACAGCAATGTGAATATACTTACTAGTATTCAACTGATCCCAAGTACATTTTATATTATATTTTACCCTAATCAATACAAAAAAGTCAAAACAACAAGAATCAAGACAATCTGTAAATATCTACTTGATTCTACTGGTTCTGAAAATAATCTACTCTGTTAAAAAAAATTCAGTGATGTCAGCTATGGTTCCAATGACACAGGAAAGATACATGAGTCAGGAGGGACACTGGAACTGAATTAGAAACAAATGATTTGCAGTTGGTATTTTAAAAAGTGTAACAAATTACATACACCAAAAAAACTGGATATTCTCCTATACATAGCATACCAAGATACACATAAGAATGGCAAGTGCTAATACCCCTCTGCTTCTTAAAAGAAAAAAAGAAATTAGACAAGTTCTCACTATTGAGCAGGCTGGCCTTGAACTCATGACGATCCTTTGGTCTCAGATGCTCAATTTTTGAGAATACAGGTGTGCGTGACTTTCTCTCTTTATCAATGGCAAGTTTTTCACAGAATCTTGGATAAGTTCACATTGAGAGTGCATGTGAGAAAACTGGTGTTCTCAGAAGGAAACATTATAAGAACTAAAAATATATGCCATAAGAATGTTAAAAAGTATTAAAGTAAGAGATTAAAGGTAAAGGTTAGAAGGCTCTAAATTTCTTGATGCAAAGACAATTGAGCTGAGGAATGTTTTACTAGGTTGTTACAAAGGGGAAATTCCAATTGTTCTGTGTTTCTTTAGAATGCGCACCTGAAGGACACAGACCTCAGTACATTAAAAAACTTTCTGGGAAGCAACAGCAAGTAAACCCCAGTGAAGGGAAGAGGAGACCATCTATATTGAACTGACTGTGTAACAAGCAAGTGTATATCTCAAACTTAGTAGCTTGAAACAATGAACACTTAGTTTGACAGTTTCTTTGAGTTCGAATTCTGAGCTCATTCTGTGTCTTATTCTAGGAGTTTCCCAGTGTTTAAGTCAAGGTATTGGATAGAGCTTCACTCTTGTGTCATCTCAGGCCCTTCTTTCTGGTTCACCAACTTGTTACTAGAATTTAGATTCTTGAAGCTGAGAGGTCTAACACCCAGTTGTGGACCCTTGGTTTTTTCCATGCAAGAGCAGTTTGTTTCTTCAAGGTCAACAGGGGAAAGTCTCTTGTATTCTTTTTAATTTTTTTTCCTCAACATCCTTTTCAAATCTGATTAGTTCAAGCTCACTAAGAATAATCCTTATTTTGATTAATACAAAATCAACTGAATCACTTCACTTTTGTCATATAAAGTAACTGAATCATGAGAGTGATAGCACAGATATTCACAGATCCCTCTTATACTGAATAGGAGAGGATAATTCAGGATATTTGCCTGAGAAGACAGAGCTCTTAGGGGTCATCCTAGAAATCTGTCTCTATAGTGCTTCAAGTTTTACATATCTTACTAGAATGATGTCATTTTTTATTGAATTACTGAAGCTAGTCCTAAAAACAAGGTAGGTGAAAATCCTACTCAGCTCTGTCAAATAAATTTAGAGAACATTTCTCAAGAGGAAGCCTTGGAGATGGTCCATTCCACCATGGAAATAGAAGAGGTAACCACACTCATAGTGTGATACAAGAAATGACATATCATACCCATTTAAAAATGTCTTCGCAAGCTTTCAATAGTACCTACTATTAACATCAAATAGAGTCATTCTGTGGGATTTACACTCAAAAATGTACCTACCAATAGGAAGTGAGTTGACCAAATAGCCTAAAGGGAGATTATTAAAATTTAATGCAACTACTGTTTTTCATAGGAACATTTCTATAATACTAATTGCTATTACAAGAATCTATGCATATGTGTCTCCTAAAATAATTTTAATTATACAATCACACTTAAAATGCTAACTTCAAAATAGCTATCACTACAATCCTCTCTGCCTTTTACTCTGCAGTGCCATTGAGATTATTTTTCTTCATGGTATTCCCATATTTACAAATTATCAGTGCAGTTAGAAATGATGAGAATTTCACCGGACTCTTTAATGGCCATTTTTTTATTTCAAATACATCAATGATATGTCGTATTTATTTTTTCTCCAAGGGATAATTCTTAATGTTCTATAAACAGAAAGATGCTTTACTTCATAAGATTAGATGATATTTACCAAACCATAACATCTACCAATTTTACTTATTTCATATTTGTATAACAATGTAAGGTACTATTATCCAGCACAAATATGGCATTCCCCTCAGCAAAGAGTAGGAGGGTGTACATATAAAGTATCACTCTCTAGATATACAACATGGTTCTATAAACTGTGAATTTACTGTCCTGACTGACTGTACATGCCTTATGCATGCTATTTAAGGAAAGTGACCATGCTGCTTGATTTTTTCTTAGTGTCTGTTAAAGTGATAACACAGAAAGAATGCTATTCTAACGTACAAGGATCATAAATACTAAACCTACAGCATTTTTATTACCAACTTATATCAAAGGCAAGCTGGCACTCTTTTCACTCTTTACTCCCATTAGTAAGCAGTCTCAGATTACAGACATAAAATATTTGTAAGCATTTTAACTTGGCTAGACTACTGCAGCTGTGTCACATGTGTTTTTCCTTAATTTAACATGAGTTTATTTGGATGAAATTGGAATTGCCTTCCTCTACTCTAGATGACAGGTCTGGTCTGATGCCAGTCCACTTAGTGAGGCCTATCAAACAACACTCTATTATACACTGTGGCATGATTTGAAAATCACAAGACCACTAACCTGCAACACATGCATATATGCCGTGCTAGTTCAAAGTCTGACCTTCTATAGGTGACTTTGTAGTCCTTTTAAAATGTACTTTATTAACTCTACAACAAATACTTTTCTTAGTTATCTCTGAAACATTTTATCACTTTCAGGAAAAAAAATAGCTGCATGTTAAATTACATAACGCGAAAAACCCAATTATGTTGAAGGTCAGCCAACCTGAATTTAGCATTGGATCAGCATTATTTGCACATTGAAAATCTTATTGAATCAGGAAGTGAAATTTCAGTGACACATCAGTTTTCTATCACCTACATCCCCTACCTGACCCTATCTATACGATTGTCACTCAGTGATACAGGGCATGTTTAAGATCCTGGTAAATAAATAGTCCCTGCCGTCAGCGTATTTGCAGTATACAAAAGGATAGCAACACAGAAGAATTCACCATACATATGTTTTCTCACTCTTTCAAAATTTGAGAGGGTAAGAATGTTTTAAGAAGAATGTAACTAATATGAAGAAACAAAAAATTTATTGCCAACAACTCTAAAGAACAATAATTTCCCAAGTATTATCTTTTTGAATGTTTTAAGGCAATCTAAAATTTAGGTGTACACGCAAAAGCATATGATGTGGTTTCATCTAATACTAGATAACTAAGAAAAAAATTGAATCTGTTAGGCAAAGGATTTAATGTAGCATTGGATTTTTCAATTCAGCTAAAATGTTACTGAGAAGGAATATTGAAAGCCCAGCATAGCTGGTTTTGACTGACTTTAACATTATTAGTCACTTTCTTTTTCTCACTCTCTTAATTATCTGGCTTGTTGATATATTTGGCAAGTTAATAGTCAGCATCCCCAAATCCTACAATTAAATCACAAATAGCTAGTGATGGGCTCTGTGGCTATAAAAGTATTCTAAACAAGGATTTACACATATACCAAAGGAAAAAATTCCTTACAGCTATTTCATGATTAAGAAAAAGAGAAGCAAAGTTGTATAATCAAAAATATTGCCATCAATGCCTGTGAAAATAAAAAGAGGACCAGAACACTTATTTCCATAACATCTGTTAGGATGCTTAAACAATAAAAAGGTTCACCCTTTTTCCTTCACAAAGCAAATGCAACTGCAGTGCAAATTTATAGGCATAAATCGTTAATAATATACTTTTATTTTCTTTAGTACTAATCAAAATTCCCAAGTTTCACCTTTCATTAATTCTGTCATTCTTCTAAAACTTATCTCAAAATAATAATAATGATTAGTAATACTAATGACAAAATATTTTAGAGTAGCATATACTAGATTTTCTTCTTTTTTCTTTCTTTTGATGAATTCTAAAAGCCTTTAGGTATGAACTCCAAAAAAGTTATTTTCATTCTTAGAAATATGTTTTAAAACATGTAAACACTGTCAATTGCAGAATTGAATATTCTGAGCTATAGCTCTAAAATAAATGTGGACAGAGACACTAAGTCTTAAAGTCAAATCTTAGAAGCTGAATAACAAGGAGACTTAGTGTCAGAAGCAAGTCAACTGGCCAAACGTAAAGAGGCCTCTCAGATGAGCAGAGCTTGCAGCCAGTTGAGCTATTTGGGAGCAGTGGAGAGAGACTCACATGATGGGGCAGGAATGGTGTACACATGGTACCTTCCCCCACTGAGCCTGTTGGCTCAGCTCTGCCAAGTGCTAGTTCCTGATTCGAACTGACAAGAACCTTGCTCCCTCCCTGATCCAGAAAGAAAGAGGCTTGTCAAGTTGAATATCCTGCTTGCTACACAGGAGCAGGGTTGCCAGGAACAATGGGGGACCTCAAAATGTGCTCTCAATCAGCAAGAAGCCTTGGGGCTGGCGTGGTTGCTTATAGCACAGCTAGAAGTGTAATTGAAGCTTAAATGCCTTGCCTTATTTTTAGAGGAAATTTTGAGGTTTTTATTGTTTTGTTTTGCCATTTTGTTATTCTTTGTTTCCTTCTGGGATTTGAAAATAAGATTGTAAATCGCATTTCTGTTAAAAAAAAAAAAAGAAAAAAACATAATAATTACTAAACAAACGCTTGCCAAAGGACAAGTTCAACCCAAGAAAGAAATATGCAGTATATTCCAAGTGGAGTGGCCACTTAGTTATAGATGTGACACTAAATAAAATCTTCACCTTGGAAGAGACTAACACAACCCATGTACAGTGGCATGGTGCATGGAGGAGATACATAAAGATTATACAATTTGAAAGTTGTGGTCCTCTTTTGACTGTTGGTTTTCTTTACTTGTTCTATGATCTATGAACTTTCCTTGTCTAGAATTCTACTTTCTTATCAGTGAAACAGAGTTATGAATAACTACAGGGAAGATGTGAGAATTAAATGTGTGAAAAGCTGTACTTAGGAAAATGTGATGCACTGTATTCATGTTAGCAATGATTTGCTTGGAGGCAGGAAGGGCTTGTGGTTTCTATAGCACTGATAACTTGATCTTCCTTTGTCCGTCTAGACGTGACATTCTTTGCAAAGTTATGTTCTGTCTTCTGACTATATTTTAAGGAATAGCTAAGTAAGTATACTAGGTATGAGGGAATACCAGTAAATAAAACCTTTAAAACAAAAGCTAAATCCAGTGTAGTAATAGCAGACTTTCCAAAGCAAAGTGGAATGCTGCAGATTCCTTCAATTTGGTACCATCAGTGCCTAAAGGGGCATAACACACTTTTTTTACTGTTTTTTCCTATCATTTTAAAACAAACAAAAAAGGATTAAAATGATACAGGATTTCAAAACAAAGAAAGAAGTAGGAAGTTAACACTAACTAGTTATATATATATATATATATATATATATATATATATATATTGCATATTGTTATCTTGATAGTAGTCATTCATATTACAAGATTTAGGCACAAAATTATCAAACAATTACAAAATGGAAACACAACTGATCTTTTGGTGAATAGAGCTTAGTAGTACAGAAATCTATCTTGTATATATTTACATATATATATATATATATGCATTTTGGATCATCTTTACTCTTTTTACTTTTTTTACACTAGAGAGACAATATGATATTTAGACATGCAAGTCTGATTTATTTCACTTATGAGTGGCATCCATTTACTTATAAAAGACTAAAGTTTATTCTTCTTTATGATGGAGTAATACCCAATTATATGAAAGGACCACATCTTATTTATGTGTTCTGCAATTTATGGGCATTTGAATTGTTTCCAAGATTTAGTATTACAAATTGTGCTGCTTTAAACATGGGTGCACATATATCACAATGGTATGATGTTTTCCATTCTTCTGAAAAAATACCCAGAAGGGAAGTAGCTTGGTCAAATGGAACCTCTAACCCTAGCTTTTTGAAGAATTTCTGCACTAATTTCCAGAATGGTCGCGCCAGCAACAATAGAGAAGTGTTCCTTTTTCCTGCATTTTTCCTCATAGCCCCACCAGCATTCGTTATTGGTTAATTTCTTGATGTCAGCCATTCTTTCTGGAATAAGATATCTTAGTGTTGTTTTAATTTGCATTTCTTGAATGACCAATGACACTGAACATTTTTTCGTATATTTACTTACCATCTGCATTTCTTCATATAAGAATTGTATATTTATCTCAGATACCGATTGTTGGATTGGTTCTTTAAATTTGGGGGTCTGATATTTTTAAAATTGTTATATATTCTGGATATGTATTCTTTGAGGGAGAGTTGGCTAATTTTTTTTTCATTCTGTGAGTTTTCTTTTCATTTCATTGGTGATTTCTTTTGATGTGCAAAATACTTTTGATAAATTGAGATCCCAGTTGTTGACTCTTTGAAGTACTTCCTGTGCAGTTTGGGTTATGTTCATGAAGTTTCTGCCAGTGTTTAAGATTTCTGTCTACTTTTCTTCCAGTAGATTTAGTATTTCTGTTTAAATATTTCCATCTTTGATCCATTTTGACTTTAGTTTAGTGCATAGTGCTAGACATGAGTCTAGTTTTAATCTTTGGAGTGTGGAAAGCCAATTTTACCAGCACCATTTATAAAAGAGGCTATTTTACTTCCAGTCCTTTGTCAAAGGCAAGGTAGCTGAGTGTTTTTGTATTTCTGTCTGCATCTTCTAATCTGTTCCATTGATTCTCGTCTGTATTTTTTTTTGTCAGTATCATGCTAACTTTATCACAGTAGCTTTGTAGTATAATTTCAAGTGAGGAATTGTGATGCCTCCTGCCTTGCCTTTGTTGCTCAGGATTGGCTTCGCTATTCTAGGTCTCTTCTTTTTCCAAGTGAATTTTAGGAAAGATTTCTGTAGATCTATGATGTATGCTAATGATATTTTGATTGAGATTGCATTAAATCTGTATAACAATTTTGAGGGTAAGGCCTTTTTCATAATGTTGGTTCTTCCTATCCAGGAGCAAGTGATATCTTTCTATTTACTGATATCCTCTTCAACATCCTTTTTCTGAGTGGTATACTTTTTTATATATAGGTATTTTACATCCTTTGTTAGATTGATTCCTACATATTTCATTTTTATGCTATTGTAAAATGTTTTATTTCCATAATTTCTCCCTCAGAGAGTTGTTTGTGTACAAGAATGTTATTTTTTTTTTAAGTATTGACTTTGTGTCTAGCTATGTTATTGAATTTGCTTATTAACCCTAGTGGTCCCTTGGTGAGTTTTGAGGTCTTCTATACAGAGTACCATGGCATCTACAAATAAGAATAATTGAAATTCTTCCTTTCTTTGTTGTTTGTTGCTAAATTTTTAATTATATTTTCAATTTCAGTAACTGTTATTGTGTTATTCAAAATTTTTATATCTTCTTGATTTCAGCTTTGGTAATTCGTACTTTTTTCAGCACCTGTGCATTTCTTCTGTATTTTCCAGCCTATGAAAGTAAAGCTTTTCAAAGCAGGTTTTGGTGATCTTTGAATTTCTACAGCATGTGTAGTAATTTCACCCTTTTTATTCCTCCTTGCATGAATTTGAGGGTTTTCTCCCTTTTCTGGATAAAGTTGATTTTTCTTGGTAAGGTTATCATTTTTTTTATTCTTTCAAAAAACCAACTCTTCAATTTATTAATTCTTTTTATTGTTCTCTTAGTCTCAATTGTATTTATTTCTATGCTGATCTTTATAATTTCCTCTCTTCTATGAGCTTTGGTCTTGACTGTTCTTTTTCCTAGAAGCTTGAGATATAGTATTAGGTTTTTTATTTGTGCTTGTTCTATTTTCCTGGTATGACAGTTAATTGCTGTGTGTTTACCTCTTAGGACTGCTTTCATTGCATCACACAGGTATGGTATGTTGTATCTCCATTTTCATTTAATTGTAAATATTCTTCTATTTTTTCTTTAATTTCATCTATGACCCATTGGTTGCTTAGGGGGGTGTTATTTAATTTCCATATGTTTCTGTAGGTTTTGCAGTTTCTTTTGCATTAAGCTCCAATTTCAGTGCACTATGGTCAGATAATATGCATGGGACAATTTCAATCCCTTTGCACTTACTTAAGGATGTTCTAGAGGCTAATATATTGTCTATTTTAGAGAATGTCACACATGCATCTGAGAAGAACATGTATTCTTTTTTTTTTTTTTTTTTTTTTGTCTTTTTCATTTTTATCGGTACCAGGATCGAACTCACGACTGCCTGCTTACAAAGCAGGCGCTCATGCCTCTGAGCTAAATCCCCAGCCCCAGAAGAACATGTATTCTAATGTAGTTTGGTGGAACATAAACATCTAGTAAGTCCATTTGTTCATAAATTTTATTGAGTTTTGTTATGTCTTTGCTGATTTTTTGTCTAGCTGATCTCTTTGTGACAATGGGTATTAAAGTCCCCTTTCCTCTACTGTGTCACTTGGGGTCTCACAGGCCCAGCCAGGTTTCTTTGGTGGAGGAGGGAAGGTCTTGCTGGTGCTCTCACTAGCCGACTCAGGGTTCTGCATATGGAAGAAGGGTTCAACAGATAGCCTACCAAGCTCCTCATGGTAGTGGGGAGTGTTCTACCCACCCACAGAGGGTCTCTGATTGAATGGCCACTCACTACCTTCTCCCTGGCTTGCCAAATTCCTTTGGGTTGAGGGAAGGGTTCCCTGACATTCAGCCCACCAAGATACTGCAGGAAGCAGGAGGGGTCACTAACACTCCTGTGTACAGCGAAGGTTATCAAGAGGAGGGGGAGGGGTAACCAGTGTTCCCATTGGCTGACGACATATTTCAGTAGTAGGCCAGGCGTGGCAGAGGCTCTCACCATCCGCTGAGGAATTCTGGGTGTGGCAGAGAGTGGCCTAGGCTCCTGTTGGCTGCTGAGGTCTTTTGGGTGTGGAGGAAAGGCCCAAATAACACTTTTTGATAGACTTCTCATTAAAAACTGAAGCCCACTGAGCGAGAATATTTTTGAGATTTGTCATTCACAAGGGAAGTACTAAGATGAAATGCAGTTGCCTGTCATATTGACATTTTATTTCTCTCTGTCTAAAACAACAGCATGGTATTCCCTTTTAGTTATCAGATTACAGTGATATACATATATATTATACATATATACTGTAATGTATATATAGTATATATAATATACTATACATATTATATACTATTATATATATATATGTATTTATTGCACAATCATTGTAGCCAAATCTTGGAAGTGCTCTTTATGTTGATCAACAGATTAGTACATAGAGAAAATACGGTCTTTACATACAATAGAGGATGTTTCTGCTATAAAGAAAGATAAATGAACCATTTGTAGGAAAGTGAATGCACCATGAGACCGTAATGTTAAGCGAAATAAATCAGAGATACAAGTTTAAATATTACATTCTTTCTCTTAGATGAAAAAGCAAAGTATAAATAAATCAAAGAACAAAAGGAAAGAGAGATAGTAGTAAAAAGAAGATAGAAGTTTTGCAAAAGGGAAGGAGACCAAAAGATGGAAGGGATGGGAGGGGGGGTGTGAAAGGAAGGAGATAGGGAAAAAAGAGAATTAGGATGTGTTAGGTACATGGACCAACTCCCCAGAGTAAATGTATTCATTATGTACTAATAGAAGAGGAAATACATAGAACATCGGAGCAAAGATCTTTGTTTAGAAGCTATTCTTATCATAAATGATTATTTTCCTGTTGTTTAAAATGAAAGCATTCAAAAAATGAGAGTGATTTCTAAGAAAATAAATCTTTCAGATTGAGGCAAAGGTAAAACTGTATGTGGCTAAGTAACATGCAACTTCTACAGCCCAAACCAGTTAATTTAGTGATGAAAGAAAGGGCTTGATCTGGAAAACAATAGCACCAGAAAATCTCAAAATGGTTAATGAAAAGAAACTGAAGTAATAACTGCTTTGAAATTAGAATCTAGAATTCTGTGTCTAGATATGGAAGAAGAAAGTTTTTAAGGTTCTTTCCCCAAAGTTTTCATGTGTGTAATTAAGAACTCATATTACTAATTGATGGGGTGTTTCCATGATTCAACCTGCGTAGCCCTTCCTTCTCCCCAGAGAATTGTATAATACACTGAACATTCAAGTACTACCATCCTATGCCTAACAGCATGTCACAAATAGTGAGAAAAAGCCCTTTCCCATAATGTAGGTTAATCCTAAAAGCAGCTCAAATGTGACTGTGGGAATTTTGCACTGATATAGCCGTGTGTTTCTCTTCATACTCCTTGACTCAAAGATCCTCAAACATATGTTTATACGTTTATGTGTGATCCTCAACATAAGAAGTTACATCTGCTTCATTTTTATTTCTAGGCTCCTAGCAAATATCTAGAAAATTGCTCAGTAAGTGCTTACTGAGTAAGCCTAATCCCTGAAGCTGAAGAAGCTTGTCTTCACCATGCATCACACAGCAGAGACAGTTCCAGAGCGGCAGCTACAGTGGACAGTCACTGAGCAGCATACAAATGATGACAAATGGTTGTTTCACAAGAGAGTAGAGTTAAAGCTAGAAAGAAAACAAAGCAATCCCACGAAGGAACATGTTGCCCATAACTATTGTTAATTCCTCTGCAGAAAAGACTAAAAGAACAGAACAAAAATAACTCCACAAAAACAAGAATTCCAAAATAGTTATTAAGCACCTTTTATATGCCAGGTATTCTGCAACATTCTGTGGATGCAATAAGAAAATTAAGAGGCATTTCTTATATTAGGGAAGTAGTGATCACTCACATATTGAATTGCTATGGAGGAAGTATAGAAGCTCTGAGAAGGTATAACGGAGAGGGAATGGTGGAAGATAGAGATAAGGAAAGATGTACAGAAAAAAATATATTAAAATAGAATCCTGGAAAGATATGTAGGTGTTAGTGAAGAAAGGATAATTCTATTGAGTTAAACTATGCGTTCAATTGTCTAAATGTGTGTCTTTCCAAAAAACTCATGCATTGAAATCCTAATCTTAAAGGTGATTTATTGGAAGGCAGGACCTTAGGTAAGTGTCTAGATCATAAGGATGGAGCCTTTCTGATATAATTAATGATTTTACAAAAGTGACCTGAGAGAGGTCCTTCACACCAGTTTTACCATGTGAGGACATAACAAGGAGGTGTGACCTGTGAACTCAAAAGTAGAACCTCACCGGATATCACATCTGCCAGCAACCTTCTTGATTTACCAACCTCCAGAAGTGTAAGAAGTAAATATCTATTGTCTATAGAATCTATACAGTCTATAACATTTTGTTGTAGCATTCCAAATGGACTAATGCAGTATTCAAACTAGGCAAAGTAGCAGGAATCTTACTATTTCAGGTAAATTTTTAATTCTTTTAGATACTCATTAGTAATTTTTAAGGCCTCTTGATACAAGTAACTATCATTCCCTGAAGCTGGATGTTTTCAGAATCTACTTACTCATATCTATCAATAAATAAATAACAAACAAACCAAAAGCTCCATGTACAGGCTGCTCAATAAATTCTTCTGAATTAGGTGATATCTTTAACTGCATTGATCCCAGTGAAGTCACTTGAGTGGCAACTCCATAGTGTAAGAAAAGATTTTTGTTTTTAATATTCTCACATCACAAAAATAAGTTATTTGGACATGGGATGGATTTTTGTAGCTATACCATATATTCCTTAAAAGTAATGATTTATAGAGAAGACTTGTGAAAACAGTCTCTCATATTTGTGAGAGGTCACATGGAACTTCAACATTTGTAATACAGGCACGAAAGAATAATAAATATATCATTGAATTTCATGGCAGCACTTTTTCCTTCTCTGGTTTTTACCACTAAATAATTAAACCACCTTGCTCCGCTCATCTTATCTGAAGATTCTAATTTTCTTTTTTGAATGAATTATCTAGTAGAATTTCATGTGGGTATATACTTTATTTCCTTAAGTTTATTTTAATCTTACTACTATTTCCAAGATGGAAAATATAAATGATAGAAAGGGGGTTATTCAAGAACTTCATTCATATAGTATAAAAATAATTTCACATGCAATGTTTGTTTTTTTATTAAAAAATCATTGTGCTTTTATTCTGATACATATAATATGTGCACTGTTTACCCCCCAGCTGTTTTGGCCTAAAGAGAATTTTTATGACCAACTAAGAAACCCTAAAACAGTATTTATAATATAAATGCTAGTATACCATTATTTATATTTGTTTAATGGGAAAATTGGTTTCATGATAAATATACTCTTGTTATCCAGCCATTAGTCTATTGAAGTCACCATGACAAATCATGCCACAAGTAACACAATATCACTAATGAAATGAATCAATTGTTTTTTCCAAAGTACATTGGGGAATTGGAAATACATGCTCTATAGTAACACTCAAAATAGAAAACATGTCTCATGGCTCAAATTTTAGGCATATATTTTTGATTTATTGAGTTTGTTTTATCCAACAAGTATTTTTTGAGTATTTCCTGCATTCTATGTGGATGCAGGTGATGATAGTAATTTTACAAGAGGTGACATAAAGGGTGGGCAGATTTAAACAAGAACAGACTGCCCTGGGTCCTGACAACTGCTATGAAGAGAGAGGAAACAAGCAAATGAAAAATAAAACAGAACAGCAATGACAAGAAATAACTCAGGGTGATAAAGTCACCAAAAGGCTACATTTTAAGGGGTGAGCAGGTGCACTTTATATCATTTCACAGTACATTTTCTACTGAAAAACTCATGGTGAGAAATTTATTATGGACCCCATTAAATTGCTTATAATCAACATTTCTCATCCATAGAAACAGCAATTATTTTTAGTTCAACCTAATGCTGATAATTCTAATGACTAATAGCAGAAAATACTTGAGGGTAAGTAAAATTTTTATTTCAATTTTTTTATTCCAAATTTATAATTGATGTGAGCTGAATCCCCATGATACAGTGTTTTTCCAGACTATAGATACTGATGTGACTGATATCAGTCCCTCAAAGTCAAAGCAATATTTTCAGCCCATAGATAGTGCTTCTAAGGAAAAATTGGCTGAAAATGAAGCTATATAAAGACTAGAAAGGCCATTGGTAAAGCTTCTGTACCCACTATAGTACCAGGTCACTAGTTCAAGGGGTTGTAGGCACTGGAAGGAACAGGATATAATGGAGCCAGTGCTCTCAGGAAATGCCTCTGCCCCTCTATAATACACAACACATCTTTTAATTTATTCTCATTTTGTTTTGCTGTTTGCTTTTTCACTGAATTAAGAATGATTTTTTTACTTTGAAGTTATTACAAATATTATAGATGCAGTACTGTAGCATGACATATATATTTAACTAGTGGTAAAGCCCACATAACACTACAAATTTGAACTTCAAGTATAGGATGGGAAAAAGAGAGGGGCTGGGGATGTAACTCAGTGGTGGATCAAGTAATTAGCATACACAAGATTGTACTGAAAACAATGAAGGAAGAAATGAAGGAAGGAGAGAAAGGACAAGAAGGAAAGAGAAGCAAAGGGACAGGAAAGGAAGGGAAGGGAAGGGAAGGGAAGGGAAGGGAAGGGAAGGGAAGGACAGGGAAAAAGTAAGGAAGGAAGAGAAGAAGGAAGATAGGGAGGAAGGGGAGTGAAATGCGAGGAATATCACACTGCTAAAGGGTGTAGGAGATTCCCTGAGTTCTTTAGACAAAGAACTGATGTTCCAATGACAGAGTGTGAATGCAAGTTTCTCACAGTTGGCCTCAGTTTCTACACATCTTGTGCCATCTAATGTTACTTATACAGTGTTTTATTTATTTTATTTTTTTATTTAAAGAGAAAAACAAAACTAAACGAAGCAAAACAGTAAAAGGCTAGAAGTAATACAGAATTTCAAGAGAAAAAATATACAGTAAGAATTCACCAGTTAATAGATCACACATTGTCATTCTAGAAACAGCTGTCCAGATTACAAAATTAAGGCATACAAAGTGGAAATTAATACAGTGAGATTGCAGTCAGTTCTGTTTGATGATCCAAGAAAAACTCAGCAATATGGTTTTCTATCCTACACATTTAAATATACTTGCAGTTATATCTTTTAGATCACTTTCCTTCCTCTCTTTTTTACTCTAACAATCACACATTTTAGTTTCCATTACTCCCACAGTTTTTATAACTTTTTCTTTGAAGAGGAAAAGAAAAAAAGATTTTTTTAAAAAGCCAAAAAACAAAAAACAAAACAAAACAAAACAAAACAAGACAGACAAAAAAAAAAAAAAAAAAAAAAAAAAAAAAAAAAAAAAAAAGCCCAGTGTGACAAAGCAAAACAGAGTCAGTTAGATCAGGAGGATGGACATAGTATATAATGAAAAAAAAAAAAAAAAAAGATTACTAGGTGATCAACAGTGGTTACCATTATGCCTCTTGTTATCCTAAAACGAGTAGCCTATATCAGCTGGTATAAAAGAATTGAACAAAACTGTACAGAAGACCAATAAAACCCACATTGGAGAGCTTAAAGGATTCCAAAGAACATAATAATCAAACAATAACAGGCATCATAGAATATCTGATTGCCTTCCAAATGGTTGCCTATACCCTCAAACTTGATACTATTAAGCAAAATAGAATATAATAAAATCCGTCAGAAGAAGATGTGGAGAACAATTCAGGGGTTCAAATCAGGTTAATAGGGAAACAAAAAAGTTACTATAATCTATCACACTATTTTTAATTTAGTTTTCCCTTAGTTAAAAGATACTAAGAAATCACTTAATTTTTAAAAAAAAGGAAAGAAAAAGGGGGGAGATTGAGAAAAAAAGAACATATCGATAGAACAACACCGGTCAGAACTGAAAAATTTAAGCATCATTGTGTTTCACCCCCAGATAGCTTGACATTAATAGTAGTTGCCATAGTGACTCTTTCCTTGAAATATTTGAGTCTAACTTTGTATACTATAGCATCAAACTTATCAAGACAGTGTGAAACCGTTCAAGAGAATGAAATTATTGCAGGTTATTTAGAACCAGCTAGCAGAAACTGAACATCAATTTCTATATTATCTCTTTGTCTATAAAAAATTTGCTTATACTATGGCATACATTAAGATATAATAAGATACAACATGTTAGAACCAATGGAAACAAATGAACAACAAACTTGATGGGGCTTCAAAACAGGACGCTATTAAATCAGCGCTAGCTATTACGCTCTTATTTTCTTCAAAATGGTTATTTGTAGTATCACAGACAATAAAATAAAACAACCCAAATTAAAACCATTCCAATTAATGAGTGAAAACATGATATGGCTTCAAACCAGTGTGACTGGGAATCATGATTACCATGTACTTTCATGTATTCTTATCGTTTCTTACACTAGGGAAACTATTCGGTATTTATACATGTGAGTTTGATTTATTTCACTTATGAGTATGGTCTCGAGCTGCGTCCATTTATTTATAAATGTCTCAATGTGATCATTCTTTATAGCTGAGTAGTATTCCATTGTATAAAAATACCACAACTTTTTTATTTATTCCTCAGTTGATGGACACGTAGGTGGTTTCCAAGATCTGGCTATTACAAATTGTGCTGCTATAAACATGGGTGCACATATATCACTGTGGTTATACAGTGTTTTAAAACAAGTATTTCTGCTTAAGTACAAACCAGTGATTTAATCTATCTCTTACTTACTTTTCTCCCATTGTTACAACAAAATACCCAACTCCCAAAGTTAAAAGGGGAAAGGTTTATTTAGTTCACATTTTTTTAAATTTAGAAACAAAACAAAAGACATAAATGATACTGAATTTCAAAAAAAAGTAGGAAATTAACACTAATGAATACAATGCACATTGCTATCTTAGAAGTAGTTGTTCAGGTTATATGTTTTAGGATTTAGGCG
This sequence comes from Cavia porcellus, assembly GCF_034190915.1. NCBI lineage: Eukaryota > Metazoa > Chordata > Mammalia > Rodentia > Caviidae > Cavia > Cavia porcellus. Next base: position 72,740,887 of record NW_026947488.1, on the reverse strand, counting down.
TAAAAATGATCAAACAAGCAAACAATGAATGCATAAGCTGTTCATTTTGATGAATTTACAGAGATTAGCGTATAGTTATCGGTCATATATATATATATATATATATATATATATATATATTCACACGTATATGTATATATATACACATATATATTATTTTTTCTGTTCTTCCTTTTCTCTTTTCCCCATCCCAGTTCTTTCTTTTTGAGCACTTTCTTTCCTCTTCACTTTCACAATATCTGTTGTACATTTTCGATCTTATTATTCTATCAGGTTTTTTTAGTATATTAGGAAGACAATACAATGTAGAAGTTTCAGTATACACAGCTGGGTCCAAGGCAGAAAGGCTTCACAGAGAATGATTTATGGCAAGCAGGAGGTAGCCAAAGAAACAAAAAAGGAGACAAGATTCTTTCTATACTTTATATTCTATTCAGGCTACCCACTCTAGAGTGGATATAGCACTTGCAGCCTTAATCCTACCAGAACTATGCCAAGCCAACCACTGGATGGATTTACTAAAACATCACACACTCTAGATTCATCCACCTCAGAAAAAGCCTTGTGACTGCATGGGGCTTCAGGGAGAGATTCAGACACAATCATAACAATCTGTGAATCAAAACAAGAAATGACAATGTCTTCAAACTGTAGGAAAAAATTGGGCCCAGATTTACTGAGACAAGAAACTTCCGTCTCCAAGGTGATGTCCTCAATTTTCAGAGGATTTTCATATTAAAGAATCCAACTTCATAAGTTAGCCTTCGATTCTAAATTCTCAGAACACATAGCTCTAATGTTAGATAATGTAAAATGGACTCAGAATCACCCCGTAAACAGAGAGGAACAATACGGCTATATTTCTCTTGGGAAAATAGTAGTAGTTCTTGAGTTAATGTGTCTATGTGCCACAGTTTAGTTTATCCAATGGGGAGTAAATGAAAAATCATACGGTTCATCACCCTCTTTCCTTTCTGTTTTCCAAAAATAAAACATGGAAATTACAGAATAAGGGCCACTCAGAAGGGCTAATTTAGAGCTAGTAGCATGTTTTTTTTTTTTTAATAAAGGATGATTCTAAGTAGTTCAATATTCCTTCAGTTTTATTGATGCCCATGCTACTAATATTCATTACATATTTTAATATCATTCACAAAAATAAGAAAGTTAAACTTGTTATCTCATCAGTTCTATTTAGAACTTTTATAGTAAAAGGTAAGTTATTTTTCCTAATTCACTTAAAAATAATTCTGGGACTTGTTAGGAAAAAAAATTACGTCCTTGTTGTTGTATGATACATATAATTGAAGACTGCATATGAAAGTTGAGAGACTATTTGTTTCACATTTTTATAGTTTTCATTTATCCCCAGATTCAATTGAATTTGATAACTTTAAACGTAAACTGAACTGATGGAGGAACAAAGAAACAGTCCCTAGTAGGCTCTATTAGAAATGGAGTTGCATTTTAATATCTGTAAGTGTAGCTCACAATCCTGGTAGGAAAAGTTGGAGAACAGGAAAAAGTGTGTATTTGTAGAAAAACATGAGAAAGAGATAGACTTCATAAAATAAACAGCTTAGATAATAAAACCCTTATTCACATAAGCTCTCCAAGCAGTATTTACTTAGATTGGCAGCTTTGAGAATAGCAAATATATGCTGTACATACATACTGAGGAATCTGGAGAAAAACCTTTCCCACGTATTATTTTTATAGCATTTGGCAGATATAGCTTCCATTTGATTAAACACAGTTTCCAATTTTAAATAAATGTAGTAGCTCACTTTTAAAGTGAGAATTAATTATGCTCCAAAGTATTTGTGGTATAATATTTTTGTGTATTGTCCTGTTGTAAATAATTTGCAAATTATTTTTGCAAGGTATATTCTTAGAGAATTTTTTCAAGTATATTCTTAGATATAACAAAATCTTTACCCATAAGTGTCCTGAAAGATGGAATTATCTGAGTATAGACATCTGTGATCTCTAAGCCTTCAGGTATGTACCCCATTCAGACCTAAGAGTTCCCACTCTACAAACTTTGAGGACTCTGAGCAGAGAATATTCCAGAAAATAAAGCAGGAAGCTGGGGGACTCAAAGAGCAGTTGAGATGATAGTAGTATCAACTACACATTTCATATCCTCTGCATTTCTAGGAAGCACAAGGAGAACTTTCTGCCTCTAGTGAAGGTATCCAGGAGTCCAATGTGTGGAGAACTGATGGAGGTATAAAGAAGGAGTCCTTAGCAGGCTCCAAGATACTCTGCCTCTGCCCTCATCAGTGTCCTAGGTAGCTGAGCTGGACATGGAGGCCCTGACCTATCACTTAGATACATCTGAGGAGCATCAGACAAGCTTCGGAACTCCTTCAAACCAACCTGTCTAACACAGGCCAGACTGAGAAGGATACAGGGAATTTCCTGCCACTCAACAAGAAGAGTGCCTAAGAGCCGCCCTGATTTTGCAGCTCACATCTTGCTTCTTCATTGTAGGACACATTTCTTTCTTCATTTACAAGAACATATTAGAGATGTTTTTTAAAAAAATAAATCATTGGTTTGTAAGTGCAAGCTTTCCAAAGAGTATTTATTTACCCAAATTGTTTGAACACTGTAATAGACACAGTGGCTGAAATGGGACTTAAATGATACAGGGTGGTCTGGTATTATGCAAGGGATATGTTATAATTCAAAACACACAGACTTAAGATAAATTTTCCCAAAATAACACTGTAAATGTAAAGTTTCTAATTTTGACATGCATAAATCTTGAGTGAATGTGACTTAAGGGCCTTCGACTTCATTGTTTCCCTTTGCAGCCATGGTGTGTTAGCCATCTTCCTATTGTTCGGACAAAAGCCCAGTGTCCACATTTTTTTTTTTTTTTATTTTGAAGGTAGTAAAATACAACAGAACAAGACAGAATAAAGCCAATTGAGACAATGCAGTGAAACTGGTACAGAACTGCACAGCAAGATACTAGGATAACAGTAATAGGTACCATAGTGTATCTCGTTGTCTTCACAATAGTTGTCCTTTCAATCAAGTGTAACAAAATCAAACCAAATTCAGAACATCATAAAACCTATCAAAACATAGTATTGAATAGAGCAATAAAATTAATCAAAAAAAGCAAAACAGTGATAACAATATTTGCCTTCAAAGAGATGGTAGAAGGAAATCCCCCACATTTGCTATATTGCATTCAGTCATCCTCCCAAGAGATGCTCAGACCTCTGATTCCCATTTGCTAACAGAGGGAGAGGGATGTTTAATTCTCAGCCTGTGACAGTAGGCTCATGTCTGCCTACCAGAGAGGTCAGCAGGTTGCTTTGTTCCCAGCACCCTAAGTTCTCATGTGGTGTGGATTTCAGGAGACACTGGCTAACTGGTTCTCTCCCTGGGTCACCCATGCTCGCTTGATCCATGGCTGCTTACCAGGGAGGTAAGTGGGTTGCTCAGGTTTCTAGAGGTTGCTTTGTTGCTCAGCACCCCAAGTTCCAACGTGGCAACATTAATTTTTAAAAAATTAAAGGAGACACTTTCTGGTTGTTTGTCTCCCTGGGTCTCCCACCACTAGCTCGAGCTACGGCTGCTTACTAGGGAGGCAAGCATGTTGCTTTTTCCTAGTGTCCACAATTTAAAGGCAGAGAGGCTTATGTTGCCTCCCAAGTTTTGTCAGTGGCTCCAAGGCAGAAACAACATAGCAGAGTAGCCAGGCAAAAGAAAGGTGGAAGCAAAGCAAAAAGGGAAGAAATGAGGTAAGAGTATAGCATTCCAGATCACACTCCCAGTGACCTGCCTCCTCCAACCAGGTCCCATCTACTAACACCACTTGTAGCTCTGAACTCAACAGTGAGCTTGGCCATGGGGGGGCTACAGTGTTTTCACGAGTTAACCCCTTTCCAAAAGCCCCACTTCTAAGCATATTTCAAAAGACATTTGTAAGTCATTACACTTGTGTATCATACTCATTCTTTTTTCCTGTTTTTAAAAATTAATGTTGCCTAGTGACATGATAAATTACAGAATCAAAACATTTTCCTCAGTATTATCTCTAAAAATTCCTACCACAAAATAATAGTTTAAGATGCTGCAGATGATCATGTGATTTTTGTCTTTGACTCTGTTGATGTGGTGTATTAAATTTATTGATTTGCATATTTTGAACCATCCTTGCATTGCTGGCATGAATACCATTTGGTCATGGTGTATAATCTTCTTGATGATATGCTGCATTCTGTTTACTAGTATTTTATTGTAGATTTTTGCATCTATGCTCATTAAAAAGATTGGTTGGTAGTTTTCTATTTTAAATGGGTCTTTCTTTTATTCAGGTTTTAGGGTAATATTTTCTTCCAGGAACAAGTTAGGGAGGATTGCTCCCCTTTCAACTTCATTAAAGAGTTTGAGGAATGTTAATAAATATTTCCTAAATTTCTTGTAGAATTCAACCATGAACCCACATTTTTCTTTGTAGGTAAGATTTTAATTACATTTTCAATTTATTTAACTGATATTGAGTTATTCAGAATTTTTATCTCTTCTTGACTCAGCTTTGGTAATATATATGCATCTATGCATTTCTTCTGTGTTTTCCAGTCTATGCAAGTAAAGATTTTGGATGTAGGTATTGAGGAACTTTTGATTCGCCAAAGAATCTGTTATGATTTCACCCTTTTCATTCCTCATTGCATGAATTTGAGTTTTTCTTTCCTTTTATTTGATAAAGTTGGTGAGGGGTTTATCAATTTTATTTATTATTTCAAAGAACTGCGTCTTTGATTCCTAATCATATTATTTTCACAGTTTCAATTGAATTAATTTTTCTCTGATCTTTATAATTTATAATTTCTCTGATCTTTATAATAAATTCTCTGATCTTCATAATTCCCTTCTATATATGGGCTTTGGTCTTGGCTTGCTCTTCTTTTTCTAGATACTTGATGTGCAATATAAGGTTGTCTATTTGTGTTCATTCTATTTTCCTGATATGAGAATTCATCACTATAAATTTCCCTTTTAGAACTGCTCCATTGCATTCCACAGGTTCCAGTATGTTTTATTTGCATATTCTATTGTAGATGTTTTATGACTTCTTTAATTTCATCTGTGACTCATTGGTTGTTCAGGTAGATGTTAATCAATTTCCATGTGTTTATGTATTTTTTGCAGTTTCTTTATCCATTAATTTCCAATTTCTTTGCACTATGACCAGATAAAATGCATGAGACATTTTCAATTAATTTAAATTTGTATACACATGTTCTGTGGTCTAGTATGCAGTCTATTTTAGAGAACCTATTGTGTGCAGCACAGAAGAACGTGTGTTCTAATGTTTTTGGGTAGAACACTATAAACATCTAGTAAGCCCATTTGTTCACAGGTTTGGTTCAATTCTGTTATTTCTTTTCTGATTTTTGTCTAGTTGAACTACCTCACTGTGACAATGAGATACAAATGTCTCCCATTACAACTGTGTTCCTGCTTATTTAATTTTTCCTATCTATCAATATTTGTCTTATAAGTTGGGTGTTCCTGAATTTGGTGCATATATATAAATATAAATATATATATATATATATATATATATATATATATATGATTATTGTTTCTTCCTCTTGAATTTTTCATGTAACAAATATGCAATGACCTTCCTCATCTCTTTTGATCATTCTTGGTTTGAAATTTTCATTGCCTGCAAACAGAAGAGCCGTCTCTGCTTTTTTCTGGGTTTCTGTTCCATGGAGAATTGTTTCCAACCTTTGAGTTGAACTCTATAAGTTTCTGTTTGAGTTAAATGTTTTCTTGCATGCACATATTGTTGGGTCTTGTTTCTTGACCTGTTCTGCTAATATGTTTCTTTTGATTAGTAAATCGAAGCCACTTACATTGGTGGTTATAACTGTTATATATTGGCTTATCTTTGTCATGTGTTTTGCCTACTATTGATTCTCTGCTTTCCCCTCTGCTTAATTTTGTGCCATGACTGTTGATTTATTTCTGATGCTGTTCATAGAATTGTGGTCATTTTTATCTCTGTCTAGAATATCTTTTATTATTCTTTGTAGAATTGGTTTGTTGGTCATGAATTGCTTCCATTGTTCTTTGTCATGGAAGTATCTTATTTCTCCATTAATTTTCAAAGATAAGTTTGAAGAATGCATCAATTTGTGTTGCAAGTAGTCCTCTGAAGACTTAAAATACTTCATTCCATGCTTTCTTGACCTCAGTGTTTGTATTGAGAGGTCTGCCATGATTTTGGTGAGCTTTCCTTTAAGATATTACGTTTTTTTCCCTAGCAGCTTTTAATATTCTGTTATTATGCTGAATTTCTGGGATCTTGATTATTATATCTCTGGTGGAGATTTATTTTGGTTATAGCTAGTTAAATTTCTTCACTTACTTGTATGTAACATTATTTCCCATGCTTGAGAAATTTTCTATATTGCTGTTGTAAATAGTTTTTTTAATGTCATTTGTGTCGGCTCCTGCTTTTTCACTGACATCAATTATTATTATATTGTTTTTCTTTGTGTCATTGTGCAGCTGTTCAATTATGATTTCCAGATATTTTGTAATTTTCAAGGGATCTTTCCTTTCCTGATCATGAGCAGAGATCCTGTCTTCAAAATCTGAAAGTCTGCCATCAGTTTCATTCAATTGATTTTGCCAACTTTCTTTTTCTTCTTTTTGTCTTTTTTGACAGTCTCACTATGAAATTCAGGTTGGCCTTGAACTCTCTGTGTAGCCCAGGCTGGTGTTGAGCTTGTAACAATTTTCCTGCTTTAGCTTCCCGAGTAATGGGATTGCAGGCATGCACCACCACACCTGGCTAGTTTTGACAGTTTTCAATGGACTTTTAATTTCTTGGATATCTATTGGAATCCATTTCATATATTCTATTTCTTTCTTATATTAGTCTCACACAATTTTCACCCCCCTACTGTAGATTTGATGAGCAATTCCTTTATAAATGTTGACTTTTTTTTAACCTGAGAGACATATTCTAATCTGATTTTTTCTATAGTCTCAAGAATTTGTTTCTTCAGTTTCTATAATTTTAAACATTTCAGGTGTGCATCTTCCATTGTCCTCTGTCTCATTGTCTCCTAGACTTGTGCTGGGTGCGCTGGAGGTCTGAGGTTTCATTTTGCTTATACGTCTTATCTATTTCTATTTCAAAAGTTTTTATTTTGCTTTCTGTATTGAGCATTGCAAGTCTTTTAGTAAGTAGCTTTATCACTAATATCAAGACCTCTCTAGGCAAGTTTTGTTCTTCAGGATGTCTTCTGTGGGTAGGAGGTTCTTTGTTTGTGTCTCTTCCAAGATCCTACATTTCCAATTTATTAAGAGTGAGATGTTGATATCTGTTTGGCTCAGTTCCCAGTCCTGTGTGAGGTTATTACTCTAGAATTTCCCAGTATTCTTATAGAAATGAGAACTGATTAAAAAATATGTGATATTCTAGCTAGAGTAGTTTAATTAGCACTGACAATAACATCAACCACATTTTAGAAACTGATAAACTATAGTAAGTATTAAGTTTGAAACATTAACTATAGAAACAAAATCTACAGTTATGTAACAGAACTGATTCTGAATTGGGAGCTTTTATGCAAAGTGTTTCTTCTTGGTAGAGTGGTTTTACCCCGTGGTGGAGAAATTTAAGAAGAATAGTGAATATAAAGTAGGAATCAGGCTGGAGGAAGAAGGATGATCATGCAAGCTTTGGGACACTAGACAAGAGGGCAGGAGAAAAAGAATGGAGGAATAAACAAGACATTATTGAAGTTGACTTGAAAACTTAGACAAACTAGTTACTCATGAAAATATGATTAAGTCTAGAGAAGTAAATTGAGTAAAACTGGAAAATGAATAGATCAGAACAGAAATAATGGGTAAAAGAAACACCCCCCCAAAAAAGGAAAAGGAATGGGAAACAAACCATAAAACAGAAAAAAAGTAAATAAATCAAGGAAGAAGAAGGAGGAGGAGGAGGAGGGGAAGGGGGCGGAGGGGGGGGAGAAGAAGAAGAAGAAGAAGAAGAAGAAGAAGAAGAAGAAGAAGAAGAAGAAGAAGAAGAAGAAGAAGAAGAAGAAGAGAAAGTTAGAAAACAAAACTCAAAACTCCTCTGGTGTCTACTGAGAGTCCAAAACTTCTGAAAACACTGTCAAGCCTGCATTAGTTTGTGCTGGATTTGGGCTGATCTAGCCCTCCAGATGTGTAATCTGAGGGCAGAATCTTCAGCCTACCCTTCCTGTATGTCCCTTCGCTGCCTCCCACTCCTTATCCTGTTTCTTTTGGTAGGATCTCTCTCTCAGTTGCTATGATGTTTTCAGACAGAGACAAGGGTCTATTCCCAATCTTGTGAAACTTTGGCTCTTCCTGGTCCTTATTCACCTTCTGTGCTCCTCTTCCCCTGGCAAGTCTCTGTCCTTTTAGGTTGTTTGCTGCAGGCTGATGTGAAATGCTGCGATACAGTCTGGTCCTCTGCTCTTGCTCTTGCAGTGTCCAAGCTGCTCAGTCCCAATTCTTACTCCTCTTCTGGGGGAGGGGGGTTGCTAACTTTCTATTCTTCTTTGCTTTACAAGTTCCACTGCCTCCATCACCCTCCTTTGCTGCCATCTGTAACTTGCTCATACAAGATGGAGGGGGACTGTAAGATGACTTTCTGGTCCCACTCTTAGCAGCGTGGGGACAGCTTGGGTCTGCACAGGTCTGAGGGGCAAGGCTGTTTAATAACCTACCCTTCTTTAACTACAGGTCACAGGGGAGGGGTTGCTTACACATCCCTGTAGTGTTTAATCTTGTTCCTGGTGTTGTGGTTTCCAAAAGGAAATAGGGAAGGAAAGGGAAGGGAAGGGAAGGGAAGGGAAGGGAAGGGAAGGGAAGGGAAGGGAAGGGAAGGGAAGGGAAGGGAAGGGAAGGGAGAAAATGTAAAATTGCAAAGCCGGCTGATCACCAGGGAGGGAGAAGTTCATATGAGTAGAATTTACTGTTGGACTGTAGAGTTTTATGTCTGGAGAGAGCTGGAAGAATCAGGGGTCCTAATATCCCAAGTCTATCTTGTATGGTTTGATTTATGTACACTATTTCAGTATATTATTTTCTTTTGAATTACAAATGTAACATAATTCTTGACTTTTCAAATTTAGTGCATAAATAGCAAACAGGTTTCTTTATAATTTTTCCCTTCACTATAAAATGTTCATACAGTGAGTTACACATTTAAAACACTTTCACTGGATGAGAATGCACCACAGGAACTAGGTTGAGTGTTCTTCACCCCTGAATATTGTCATTTTAGAGAGAAAGAGACTGTGACACATTACAATTAAGTGATTTGAGAAGACATTCACAGACTTTGTGGATGCCAGGACTTATCTTTATACTGTCAATATTCCTAAAAGTAACCCCACTTGAGAAGGGCTTGATGATGTTAAAAGGGCTGATGATGTAACAGCAGTTAGCTAGACAACCCAAGATTGAGAAGAGACGAGGCACTGAGGACTGGAGGCAGGAGGAGTCACTCTGTGGATGTATTTATATTACATAAAATGTTAGGAAGAGGAAATAATCATTATAGGACATTCTGAGATCAAGTGTGGAAGCTTTGAAAATCAATTTTTATTTTTATTAATAGATGCAGTACGTAATGATTACATTTATTGTGAGGATTTGGCACGTGTGTATAATGCATCTTAATTCTTTTTACTTTTCTAGCTCCTTTCCTCCCTCTTTGCTCTGTTCATCTCTTGATCCCCTCCCATATGCAAAAGATCTCTTTTTTCTCTCAATTCTTTCTTTAATCTTTTTTCCTTCCCTTCCCCGCTCCTTCTTCCTATGTCACTTGTTGGTTTGTTTGTGGTTTTTGGAGAGTTCTTTTGAGACAGAGTCTCACTCTATAGTTCAGGCTTGCCTTTGAACTCATTATGTAGCCTAAGCTGGCCTTGAATTTGGAGCAGCCCCCCCCCCCGCCTCTTGAGTGCTGGGATTATAAGCATGCGCCAACATGTATAGCTCTCCTTTCATCTGTTCATCACCTTAAACTTGTATATATCATTTCGTTTACTTAATGTTATGTTCTTCAGATGCATGCATGTGTGTATTTACCTACCAAAGATACAAGTCTATCCATCTTTTTCATAGAATAATACTCCATTGTGTATCAATACCACATTTTTTTAGCCATTCATCTGTTGATGGGCATATAGGTCATTTCCAAGATTTATCTATTTTGAATTGTGCTTACGTAAACATGGGTATGTACGCATCACTGTTGTATGATGTCTTTGAGTCCTTCAGAAAGATGCCTAAGAGAGGAATAGCTGACTGAAAAACAAACTCCTGTATAATGTTGGTAGTACAACCATTATTCCTTTAAAAAACTAAACCTGGAAATTTCCTTTTTGCTTTAGGATAGTGATATATGTATGTGCATATACATACAAATATATATGCATATATATATATACATATATGTGTGTTCATTCATATATATATATATATATATATATATATATATATTGTTTTACAGAATTAAGGAAACATTTTGCAGATAATTATCTCATGTTAGCAGAGCAAGTTAGCCTTCAATTTGTGACAAAACGAAACAAAAAACTTAAAGGAGGACAGGTTTATTTTGGCTCACCCTTTCAGAGGTTTCAGTCCGTAGTTAGCTGGCTCCACCGTATTTTCCCAGGGTTGAGGCAATAACACCAAGGCAGAGAGTATGAGACAGTAAGCTGATCCCCGTTCATTATATGGAAAGCAGAGAGAGACTGAGAGAGAGGCTGGGGACAAGGTAAAGCGTCTCAGGGCATGCTCACAGTGATGTACTTACTGCCTCCCAGTAGAGTCCTTCTCCTGGAGTTTCCACATCTTCCAATAATGTTATCAAATTAGAATCTGACAATGACTTCATCCACTGACGAGACTGGAGCCCTTGTGATACAGTCACCCTACCAAGCATTCAACTCATGAACTTTTGGAGGACATTTCAGATCCAAAACATAAGACAATACAGAGATACAAAAATCTCAAAAGTATAAGTGGGTTCAGCTATGGAGAAAACTGAACTAGAAGCAGATGATTTTAACCTTCTTTTCACACTTCTATTGTTTCTCTTTTAAAAATAACTACTAAAATTATAAATGCACTTCTGAAAATATATTACTTTCATATGTGGAAGGCTCTAAGTACAACAATGATCTAAGAATTCTATGTGAATTAACTCCTTAGTGTACTTCATTTTCATAGCAATTCTTAAGGGGAAATACTATCATTACTGTCACAGGGAAACCATTGTGCATAGAAACTAATCCCTTGTTTACCACCAGCAAATAGACTCATCTACTTTCTCCTCTCTCTTTTCATGTCTTATAATATTTTTATCAAAACTTATATATCCTGTGCCCCCATAATTTAACAATGTAATTAACTGACTGAGATTCATGATGAATAAATTAGCTTAATGCATTCAATTTCTAATATAATGTGTATCAAATAACATCCTCAGTACTTTTACTAAAGAGGCAAGTAAAATCTTGGTTTCTTTTTTCTGTCAAAAATCATTGATTGACAGAAGAAAAAGTCATTTTTCACACCTCACACAAAATCCAGATTTTGGATTACTGGATTAGCATATGATCTGCTTTAGAAATTTTAAATTCAAAAAATAAAAATATAGCTTGAAAAGAACTATGATAATCATGTACTTAAAAGTAATATAGGTCATATATCATCTCCATGTAAGAATAATTTCAAGAAATAAGAGATAAAAAGAACAGATCAATAGAAACAAAAGCACACACAAAAAATCCAGTTACTTGTTATCTTCAGCTAAAACTTCTTTCTTAGTCTACATGCATTCCTTGAAGGATAGCATTTATCCTTCCAGGATAAATGACATTACAGAGCATTGCCATATTATAATTTTTTGTAACAGTATTACTTAATGGTGATATCATTTAATTTTTACTCTTATTCTTTTGCAAGCATATAGTTTCTTCTAATATGATGGCTATTGCCAGAAAACACCCATATAACAAATTGTTTCGGTCCTTCATAGTTTTTTAGAGTATAAGGTGATCCTGGGGTATGTAATAAGTCTTTTCCTCAAACAAATCATCCAAAATAAAACAGAGACAGGGAAATATGATGGACAAAGGATGTCTTGACATAAAAGAGGTGGAAGAGAGAAATACAGTTGGAAGGTGATTTAAGGCTTTTCCTCAAAGATAGAGGACTATGATGAAAACCTAGATAGGGAAATGGAGGGTGGTAATAGCTGAGTTAATAGAACCCCAATGGCTCCACAATATAATACAACTTTCCAAAAGTGCTTTACTTACTCCATGGGAGCAGTTCACACCTCATTATGGGCTCACAATTGCAAATAAATCCACAATAACAAGGACAACAATAGTATTGCAAAAATATGCCAGGATAGCAATCATAAAAACCAAATTTGTGCACCGTGCTATGCCCAATCATAAACAACATTTGCTAACTACTAATATCAATAATGATAAATTAGCCTATCTTGTGAAAACTGTATGAGAGAAATTTTTGACTCATTCATTGATGATTAGAATCCTCTTATGTATATTTTTGTTTGATTTCATTGTAAGTCTCTATTTCCTATCAGTAAATCTCATTGATTTATTTTATGAATTATATTCCAAATATCAGTGTATCTTTATTGTCAGGGCAAATACTTCAGGATTTTGTTCATTGCACACTCCAAAATATGCTTTCAGAATTTCACATAAATAAACTAAATGTTCACTTGTTTCCTATTTTCATTTATTCAACTAAATTTATTTATACCTACTATATTTTATATATGTTTATAAAAAGTTTTTGGTCTTTGGATTCGTGGTAAGGGAAAAGACAAATATTGTAGATCTCACTGTCATGGTCCTTATATCCTCATAGAAGGAGATGAATAATAAAAAGGTAAATATGTAAACAACATATTTCACTTAATGGTTAAATCTAGGGAAGCCATCTAGTTGGATAATGTTTTATGAAATGGCAAGGGTACCATGTTAGGTAAGATTGTCAGAGATGATGCCTGTAAGGACTTGACATTTAAGAAAAGTCATGAATAGTGAAAAGAAGACAACTATGTGAAAATGAGTGAAAAATAGTTAAAGCAAAGGCCTAAAAACATCTAAGTTTCTAAAGCCTGCTAAAACTCGATGAATTTTAGAAAATTAAGAATATCGGGAACATGTGTTTGAAGCATGGAGAAACAGAGGATACCTCATAAAAGATTGGGAGGGAGAAGCCTGTGGGGTGGAGGTCGATTCTGCAGGATTTGTAGGTCATGATAAGGAGTTGGAATTTCATTCTAAGTACAAAAGAAAGCTGGTGAAGCATTCTGGGCAGAAACTCAAAACATATTTATATAAGATGACCACAGCTATCACGTGAAAAGTAAAATTCAGAAGGACAAAAGTAGAAAGAGAGAGCTGTTAGAAATCTCTTGCTTCAAGCCTGAAGTGTTGAATTTGGAAGTCACTGGAAAAGTAAATATGTTGGGATATGTTTTGGAGACAGATTCCACATGTTCTGCTGATGAATTGGGTATGAAAATGAGTAAAATGAAAGAATCAAGGATAACTCCACTGGTTTCTATAAATGAGCCTTAAATTTATGTGTCTTGTTTTCAAGACATGTGCCTCCCTTCCTATACACTCTGACTTCCCGTCTCCACCACAATACCTGATTAAAGCATGCTTCTTTGTTACTCTTTTCATACACAGCCTTTCCCTTGCTTTGCCCAGGTTTCTAGTCTTCATGCTTCTACATTTTCTAGCCGATCATTACAAACCTCATTCATATCTTGCATTCTCTTACTGAAATCCCACCTTTTATATTTATTTGGGATCATTGAGAGTTGTATCACCAGATAGATAATTAATGCCTTTATAGTTAGCAGTCTGTCTTACATTCCTTAGAAAACAGCATATTATCTAGGGACAAAGAAGAAATTAACCCTTGCAGGTTAATAATGAATTTGATTAAACACAGATTCATACTCTGTTAGTTTAGGCATTTGACACTTTTCTTTGCCTTGAAATTTGTCCTTCAGTCATCAGTTTAATTATTTCTTCTCAGGTGTCCTTGTGTGACCACTTGTATTGAAAGAATACTTTGTATTACTGCCCATAACTCTGTGTCTTATCTCCTTGTCATATTGTGTCTCAGAATGTATTCCTATCAGTAAATCCCTTTCTGGAGTGTAATATTCCTGTAGGGGGGCAGATAGTAAATAAAATTTATTAGAAAGGCATATGTACATTAGATAGTAAGAGAGAAACATCAAATAAGAAAGATCGCAACTTTGCATTAGTAATGGGAAGGAGAAAGAGAGAATCTTAAGATGTGCAAAGAGGTTCTCAAATAGGCAGCATTATTGTAATCAGGAATCGCAGCCACCCCTCTCAGGAAAAAGAAAGTCATGCAGAGTGCAGGTAAAGTACATGACAGGAAGAAAGTTTGCATAGCAAATGCAAATCTTATGAAGTATCAGTGTGCCTGGAGCTCTCTACAAATGTTCAAATTTACTAAGCGTCTAGAATCACAGAAGTAAAGAAGAGAGGGGAGATGTGGTCAGAGATAAAAGGGGAACATGAAGGAGCAGAGTATTCAAGGTCATTGGAAATTGTAGAAAGATTTCTATTGTATCTTTTAGTGAGATGAGAAATCTCTGAGAGAATTTGGTGTGAGAACAACCAAAGGACTTATACTTTAATTTTTTGGTATCAGTGATTGAACTCATGACCTTGCACTTACCAGGCAAGTGCTTGAGCCACTGAGCTAAATCTCCAGTTCATGACATACACTTTAACATGCTTATTCCAACTGCTCTTTAAAAACAGGCTACAAGAAAATAAAAGCAACAGCAGAAAGTCATAGATGCCTAGTTCAGCAGCTCTAGCCAGAGACTCAGTCTCTCCAACAAAAAAAGTAGGTTTGAGATGAGCAAAATTAGTTTCTGGTGATTGCAAAATGTTTGTTCAACCAAGTAGTAAAAGATTTCCCCTTCAACACTGATAGCTGTCGTTTATCCATAAATAGAATAAAAGATGTGTACAAAGATTTTAAAAATTTGATCAACATGTAGATTTTTTAAATGTCTAAAGTGTACATTTCCCTTTATGTTTAAAAAATTCAAAGAACATTTAGTTATAAACAAGTTACACTTGTTTTTAATAGACGACTAAAAGAATTACTCATCTGGTTCATTTATTTTTAGGACACACATTTATTTCCCTTCAAAAAAATTCTGACACGATGGCAGTATTTGTAGAAACTTGAAGAATATCTTTGGGGATAAAAAATTTTAAAAAAGATTGAAATTTGTCACCATTCTTATTTCTTTAGATGTAGAGGAGATGATAGATTTATCACTTAAAATTCTAAATTTATAATTTTATGAAAATGAAAATCCTTGTCTGTAGTAGAGGATTTAAAAAAGTTAAGTGTTTTCATCTGACATTCCTAATTAACTCTTTTGGATGGGTGCTGATATATTTCACAGCACTACCTGGGGACATGGCATCATTAGATGCAGTCTGTTGAGCTCTACTCTTTGTTTATCAGGGAAATTGGTTTTCACTGATTCTGCAAATGAAGTGTATGATTTTGAGGCATCCTCAAAAGCAAATTCAGAGTTTGTGTTCTCTCTCTCTTTTTTTTTTTAACAAATTAATTAGCTTGTCAAAATTTCTTTATTGTGCCCTTTGGAGTTGGTTTATATTCAAATCATTGTTTTCAAACAGGAAACAATAGATGATTTGCTAGAGTAAAAAATTTAAACAAGAGATCCTAAAGCTCCAAATCATGTAAATTGTAATATTCAAGACAGTTTATAACTTCTTTTTCCCCAGTGGGAATATCTTATGTGGTTTATTGCAAGCCATCAAAAACAAAGCTCTCAAAAATTGCAATATGGTGTCTTGCAGGCTCTTACACCTCGCTCAAACTCATGAGCAGGAAAAAAGCCAAAAACAAACAAAAGAAAACATTGTTAATACTTTAATGATGTTATTATACACAAATCACATATAATACTGTAGAATCAGTGCCTATTTTCTGCTTCAGACAGTTTTAGAAGTGCTTCAGGATACTGCACACATTCTAGCATATTTTGCATCACCTAAAATGTGCTGGCTTTTGATATTGGTACACCAATCACATTCTCTTTGGTGCACAAAGGCAATCTTGTTTACATTTCTAACAAGCCCTTGGTTACATTCAGGCAGTAAAGACACAATTATGAACAGAACAGAAAAAAAAAATGTGTGCTATGTTTGTCTCTGAATTTTCCTTGAAGATATTGGATTGCCATCTCTAGCACAGTTCATAAACAAACTTGGTGAACATCAAAGTCTCTAGCATTGCAACCTGCTGAGCCCAGATTACACATCTCAGAAATAAATGTTACCTCAATGAAAATGCTCCTGAAGGTTAAAATGGAATACAACTAAAAATATCCAAATGTTTTCTTTAGAACTGTGGTATTGTACATGAGATTGCCTTTTGAATAATAATTTTCTAATTTTGAAATGATTAGCCCTACATTTATTCCATTATGTGGAATTGTTAAGTTGTTTGGCAAAATTTGTTTCCTCTCACTTGCTCCCCTATGTCAGCCCTAGCATTGATCCTCAGGGCCAGGATATAGGGAATATTGCATATACTGTAAAAACAAAGCTACACTTGTACTTTTGAAAAAAATTATCATATGTATATAATTTATGAGAGACACTTGAAAGAGACATGTCCAAACATAAATAGGACTTTAAGATACTTGTAGGCAACATCTTTGGACTTTATGCTTTATACTCTGGTACTTCGGCACAGCTCTCCAAATAAATATCTCTGGTCAATATAAAACTAACTATGTATTCTTTGCGGGGGTGGGGGGTGGGCGTGTGATGCTGGTAAAGCCATTTTGGTTTTTTTTTATCTTATGAAAAAGTAAAACAAAATTTTTAAATTAAAAATTTCATAAGAAAATAACAAAAGTTAATACATGTTATTATCTTTAACTTTTTAATTGTTTAGCATGTATATATAATTCATATGAGAATATTGTTAAGTTGCTCATGAAAAAGAAATTTTAAGGTCACAGAATGAGCAGATTACAAGCCTTATGATTGGCATGCATGTGTATGCATACATGGACACAATAATTAATAATTAATCAATACTAATACTCTATAAACTATTGATTAATTTAAATGATTTTTGAATAATTCTAATTTCAAGACAAAAGACTCAACAAGACTACAAAGATTCTACCAAAAATCTTGTCAACAGTGTTTGCTGGTTCCCTTAAAATTCTAGGAATCTTTGTTAGGCCAATTTTGGTCCTCTACTATGAAAACACATTTGTAAGAATAAGAATCCTACAAATGGAAGTCCACAATTTCATGGTTTACGTTGTGTGTATTGATATCCCTAATACAGTTATTTGGGAAAGATTCCAAACACATGAAAGAAACTGAGAGAAAAATCTTTTATCATTAGATTATACAAAATGATTCCATTTAAACACTAGCTGTATATTTTATGCAAATATAATACTCAGTGCTAATTCCAAGTTTCACTTTCAGTCATTGCATAACTGTAATTATAGCTCATATCTTGTAATCTCACCAACGTGGTCTCTTAGGCAGAATTCTTTGCTCTCTCACCTGTGACCTATCAACACATCTTACATACTTCCACTCTGACAATTACTAGGCACTATTAAATTTATATGTGTCTGTTTCTCCAGTGGGCATGAAATTCTTCAGGGAAGGGCCATCTGTTATGGTGAAATCTGGTTCCTGGGGGATAGCTGATACAATAAATGTTGAATATAAATGTTTCTTAGCTCAAATTTACTTTTTTAATGTATCAATACAGAAATATTAATTAAAACATGATTGTCTGGATCAAAGGTGTATTTTTTTAAGAAAACAATGCATTCCATTTTATGGCTAACTTCCATCATACAGATATACCGCCTTTTGCCTATCACTTAATGGACCTTTGGGTTGTTTCCGCACTTAGGATATCAAGAACCCTGCTGTAGAAGCTTTTGTGTGTATGTGTGTTTAACTTTGGCTCAATGGGAAGTTCGTTTAACTGAGTACCTGGCAACTGCTTTCCACAGCTGCTGTACCATTTTTCATTCCCACCAGCAATGTATGACACTTTAAATTTGTCCATATCCTCACTTGAACTTATTTCCTATCACAAAGGTACATTTTCAAGATGTGATTTTTAAAGTGGACATACTGAAACATGCTAATATTTATGCCACATTATTTCAAAGGTGATAACTTTTGCAGAACCTCCAAAGTTTGTGATAAACATTTTTAAAAGCAGATTCAACAACACACCACTATATAGCTATTTTCACAGCTAAAGTAAATGTGATTGATGATATTTACTAGGACTCATATATTACTGATACAAATACCAAACTTGCTATGCTAGTAAAAATACAATTTGACAGTTTTTATAGATTTTAGCATACCTTGTGTCATGTAGAAATTTCACTCCTAGGTAGCAATACAGGAAAAATTAAAACAATTTCTATAAAATTTATACACTAGTAGTAGAAATAGCTTTTTTTCCTAGTTGCCGGGAATAAGAAACACAAAAATAAACGAGTAAGCAAATTGTGGTGTGTTCATTCTATAGAATACTACCCAGTGACTCACATAATAATACATATGAATCTCAAATGTCTTAAGGATATTGAATGAAACAAACAAGTTTTAAATAACTAAATGCTCTATGTTTCTATTTATATGGCTATTCATTTTCTATCACAGAATAACAAATTTCCATATACTCAGCAGCTTAAAAAACAAAATTCATTTATTAGCTTATACTTCTACATGTCAAAAGTCTAGAGTAGGGTGAATTGGATTTTCTAGTTGTGTTCTTAGAGTTGGATATTTATCTGAAAGTTCTGGGTTAGAAGCAGCTTCCAAAGTCATCTCTGTTACTGGCGGAATTCAGTTCCCAATTATTATAGGATGCAGGCACTTGTAGGTACTTGTTTCTTTGTCACTTGTTAGCCAGAAATTGCTCTCAGCTCCGTTTTCACATCCTTCCCACATCTCCCTCATCTGCAAGCCAATGAGACACTTTAAATCAACCTGATGCTTCAAATCTTTGACTTCTTTTCCTGTAACCAGAAGACAAAAATGCTGTCTTTAGGGGCTTATGCAATTACATTATAGAGCAATAGATAGATATACATGTAGATAATGTATATTTGCATAACCACAGGAATTATTATGACTAGGCATTAATACCAATCTTAAAACCCTGCCTACCAAAATAACTTTTTACAAAAGCAAAACTGCAAAAGGAGTCTGGATCTGTGATTGCAAATGTCTAGATGCAGGAGTTGAGACTGACTACAAAGGACAAGAAAAAACTTTTCAGAGAGATAGAAATGTTCCATATCTTGTTCTTTTGGAGCTACAAACTTTATGCACTTGTCAACACCCTTGAAAACTATCTACCAAAGAGTGTAAATTTGTTGCTTGCGGATTAAAAATAAATTGAAGAATATAAAAATAAAATTTAAATAAGTCTTTTCCTGACCTGAGTTGCCTTAGTATCATCTTAAATGAATCTAAGTTTAATTTCTTCTCTCTTTGATCATCTTGAGTACTATTGAAAGGAAAGAATAAAATGTAAAAGCATACTTTTAAAATATTAGATCCTAAATACAAAATTATGTATTCTATGTGCACATTACTTATCAATCTCATCTTAAATTTTTGCTAAGATCTCAAAAAACCTTTTCCTCAATTACTCCAAACTCCAATGGCTCTCTTTTCTAAACATCCAACAATACTTGGTATTGTAGTCAGTCAGTAATTTTGTGTGTGTTGGAATCTCTTCTGCTTTACGTTGCCTGATTACACCCTCATGGTGTAAACTTTGATGCTATAGTGACTTCTAATCTCCATGTCCAATTCAATTCTTGTCTACTTTACTACAGAAATGTCTTCTACCCTGGATTCTCCTTTCTTTTCTTTCTACTAGATCCATTTACTCAGAAGCTCATTGCTTTTGATTAGCCAGTTGTCTTAAACTCATGCTTCCTATTTTCCTCTTTCAACATTTTCTACCATCAATTAAAGTTTTCTGAATAATATGCAATTGTTTAATTTTTATTCTCTGGAAATTTCAATACTATTCTTACACTCCTTTTTCATTGAGTAACTTTCTGTCTCTCTAGTCCTGGTGTTTAAGATGGCCTAAGTTTGAATGTCACAATATTTTTTACTGTACGTATGTTGCTTCCTCAGTCTGACAAAATATTACTCGTATTGAAATATTCTGCCAGATTTTTAAGGCTTAGGTTAAATAGAAATTTTTTTTCAGAAACTTGCCCTATTGCTTAAACATTTGTCGATTAAAAGTGAATCTTTTTCTCAATATACCATCACCCTTAAATGTTTTAATCATACTCAAAAGATTATATATTAAATTTAATTTTTGTACCTGATCTATTTCAACTAATTCACACTGAATCTCCCAAAATTCCTCAAGAATAAAATTTTTAAATTACCGACACGATTAAACTGTGAATTTATAGAATTAAGTTATTTTACAAGTTATAGTCCCTTGTAAATGGAAAGGATAAAAAATAATTTACAAAGTGTGCTAAGATTGATAAGAACTGACTTTTGGTCAGGGACAGAAAATGGATTAATTTTGTCTCGTAGAAAATGTCTTAGTAATCCCAGCTATTGAGGAGGCTGAGGTAAGAATCATAAAAGTTTGAGAGTAGCGTAGCCACCTTAGCCAGACTTCTCTCGAAACAAAGTTTAAAAAGGACTGAGGAGGGAGCTTTGTAATAGAATGCTTCTGCATTGCCTCCTCGTTATTGTAAATGAATAAGAAGGTGTTTAGTCAGAAGTTATGAATACATGGAAAAAACCTGATCAATAATATCTATAAGGCAGATCCTCTAAAATAATAGTCTAGAAATTCAAAATTGGATAATAGCATTGTCTTCATTTTTGAATTTATGTGAAATTATGTAGAAACAAGTAATAGTGGTTAATATTGTCTTCACTGAAGGGAGTCATTTAAAACTATAAACAAATACCTCTGTAGAACATTTTTCAATGTGTTTTACCTAGTCGGTTACATTCTTTTCCCTAGAAGCTTTTAACTTTAGAGAAGCAGGAGGTCTAGTTTTGTGATAGATGTCTCTTATAGGGCAAGAGGGGTAAACTAATTTTCGTATGTCATCACATAGTGTTAAAATGAGCATCTTCTTCTTAATTTTAGCCAACTGAACATGTATCTTCCATAATCAGATGATTTTGATTACATCCTAGGAATGGAAGGTCTAAAGAATAAGATAGAAAGTGTCTGAATAATCAGAGGGTGAGGAAAGATAATTACATTAGAAGAAATGGTCCCTTGGAAAAACCAAAAGCACAAGGTCACCATGTGGACCATGTGAAAGAAAAAAGAATTAGCTCAGGAAAGAAGGAAATTTCTCAAAAGAGATTCCGGAGGTGACAGGGGAGTCACACCCTAAGACTGTGTGTGTGGAGTAAACTTCTCATACCATGAGGACTAATGTTGGAGTCAGGTAGCATTCCCTTCCCCTAAAACAGCAAAACTTCAAGAGCTGAAATCATCACAATTTGAAGATCTTAACAGAATGTTCTCCAAATAATCTATAATATCAACCTCACACAGGATCAGAATTAGGAATCTGGGGTTCCTACTTTAAGACAGCATCACTGGATCAAATTAATGAGGATAAATAAAAATTTTACAGAGGAGACAAGTCTTAGAAATATCAGTGTCATTAGTAAACTGATCGTGGACTTCTAACTCCAGAATGATGAGGAAATAATTTTCTAGTGCTAATACTTTCAGAAATATTAATGTTTGTAGCTTTGCTTCTTTAAATTATAACCTTCATACTTTTGTTAGTATGTGTTTGCAGTATATAATGAACACATTCATCATGTGGAGTTAACCGTATATCACATCTTGATCAGTTTTATTCTCCTTTTCACTCCACTTGCTCCTCTCCATCCTGCTTCTCTTTCCCATCTTAAAAGTCTTACCTCCTGTTTCCTATCATCTGTCTTTTATTTTTCTCTTTAAATTATTTCTAACCTGGGTTTTTCACCAAGAGGAAAACTTTCTGTGTCTTGTATTTCACTTAGATCATGGTCTCCAGGTGCATCCATTTTCCTATAAGTGATTCAAATGCATCCTCATGTATAGTTGAGTAGTATTCCACTGTGTGTATGTGCCAAATTTTGCATGTCCATTAATGCATCAGGAGACATGTAGGTTGTTTCTAAGATTTAGCTCTTGTGGGTCGTGTTGCTATAAGCAGGGTATGCATGTATCAACATACTATAACGTCTTTAACTCTTTCAGGAAGACACTCAGAAGAGGTATAACTGTGTCAAATAGAATTTCTATGTTTTTATTTTTTAAGAATTGCCCATATAATGGTTACAATAGGTAAACCATGCATAAAGGTTACTTTTTCCTTCAAATCTCACCAGCATTTGTTGTTTTTTGAGTTCTTCCTGTTGCCCATGTTTGCTGGAGTAAGATGAGCTCTCAAGTATTGTTTTGACTTACATTTCTGTAATGGCCAAACATACTGAACTTTTTTTCGTGTACTTCCTAGAGATTTATATTTTTTGAAGCATATATTTATTCTAATTGCTCATTTTTGATTGGATCTCTTGTTTTAGAGGAATTAAGATTTTCGAGATTTTATATATTCTCTATTATAGTCTTGTGTTGACAGAATAGACAATAAATTTTTTCCTATTTCATAAGTTGTCTCTTCATTCTGTTGGTTACTTTTGCTATTCAGAAGCTTGTATTTTAATAGAAACCCATTTGTTTGAATTCTGGCATTATTTCTTCTTCAGTCAGGATTCTTTTTATAAAGTCTTTGCCTGGACATATATTTTAAGAATTTTATTTATTTTATCTTTCAGCAGATTAAGTGTTTCTGTTTTAAGAACTATATAAGTGGTCTCTTTCTATTTTCCTTTAGTGCAAGGTGTTAGATATGAGGATAGATTTATTGTTCTGCATCTGATAATATTCCCAGTACCATTTATTTACTCCAACATGTATTTTTGGCCCCTTTATTGAAGAGCGCATGACTGAATGTGCCTAGAGCTGTTTCTGCATCATTTATTATGTTCCTTTGATTTGCATATCTGTTTTGTGACAACAGTATGCTTGGGTTTTATCATCATAACTTTCTAATGCTGTTTAACTTAAAATCATGAGTTTGATTCTTCCTACTTTGTAGCTGTTGTGCAGGATTGTTATTCTGGGTCATATCTGGTTCTATGTAAATTTTGGGGTTGTTTTTTTCTGCCTTTATAAAATTTCTTTAATTGGTATTACATTAAATTAATATATTAACTTTGATAATATGACCATTTTGGCAATATTTGTCCTGCTTATCCAGGGACAGGACATACCTTTCCATTATCTGATATTTTTTCTCTTTATCAGAATTGTACAATTTTTGTCACAGAGGTCATTCACTTCCTTTGTTAAATTCATTGCTAAGTATTTATTTTTTTGAAGTTGTTGCAAGTGGGATTGTTTTCCTAAATTCTTTTTCTTTGTGTTCATTGTTGGTGCAAAGGAATGCTATTAGTATTTGTGAACTTATTTTGAATCCCATTGCTTTGCTGAATTAGATTATTAGTTCTAGTAGTCTTTTGATAGAGTTTTTGGATCTTCCATGTAAAGTATCACATCATCTGTAAGGACAGTTTGTCTTTTTCCTTTCCTAAACATACCCCTTTTATTTCTTTCTCTTGCTGTTTGCTCTTGCCAATTTGCCAATTCTATTGGAGATAACAAGAGACAGAACAGGAACTATGGTAGAATGATTCATACAATGGTCTTATATGTTTATTTCATTTCATGTGTTTATAGGAATATGTTTTGCTTTGCCTTGCTTTGTTTTGTTTCTCCCTCTAATATAGAAATGATAGAAATACATGTTAAGATTCATGCATGTGTAGAATCTATAAACAGTTTATGAGAACTGATCATATGACACATGATGAAATGAACAGATGCTCTGAAGAAAAAGAGACACTAAAATACCAAGTGCTGATCCCGGAGTGTCATAATATCATAATATTATTCTTTGTTCAGAGTGATATTACCCTGCTTGGGTTTATTCAATCTCAACATAATTGAAGAGATGGATAACTGCATGTATGCTTAAGTGTATAGGATTGATAGTCATATTTCTAAGTTTTTGTTGGATAGTTGAACAGAACTGGTTGCAATCTCCCTGTTTGAATACCCACTTTATAAGCTCCACTTTAGTATCTTGAATACCTATTTGTAAGAAAACAATCTGGAATCATCAACTAGTGATTTCTTACTGTTTATTTTTTTTCTTTGAAATTGTGTATTATTTCTACCCATTTTCTGTTTTTTTTTTTTTTTTTTTTTTTTTTTTTTTTTTTGTCTTTCTTTAAATTAAATTTTAAAAAGACACTACAGTACCCAGTGCTGATCATGGAGTGTCCTGATGTGAAATCCAGCAATACTATTATTCTTTGTTCAGAATGATTTTAACCTGCTTTAGTTTGTTTAATCTAAACATAAATGAAGCTAGGGATAACTGCATGTATGTTTAAGTGTATAGGATTGACAACCATGGTACTAAATTTTTGTTGGACAGTTGAACGGAACTGTTTGCAGTCTGGTTGTTTGAATTCCCACTTTACATGTTCCATTTTTGTATCTTAAACAACTATTTGTAAAATGACAATATGTAAACATCAACTAGTGATTTCTTACTATTCATTTTTTTCTCTGAATGTATTATTGCTACCTATTTTCTGTTTTGTTTAGTCTTTCTTTAAATAAAAAATTTTAAAAATAAAAAAAAACAAATTTGACTACTCTATAGAAGAGAAATAATGAGAGTGGACACTTTGGACTTGTTTTGATTTTAGAGGGAAACATTTCAGTTTTTCTCTACCTTCTATGATGTCTGCAATGAGTTTGACATAACGGTTTTTATCAGTTTGATATAAAGTCATACTATACCTATTTTTGACAGAGCTTTTATGATGGATGGACATTGAATTTTGTCAATGGCTTTTTCACATCTGTTAAGGTGATTGTGTTTTTTGTTTTGCCTTCTCTTTGTATTACTTATTAGATTGATTGATTTATATATGTTGAGTCATCCTTGTATCTGTGGATGCAGGCAACTTGGACATCATTTATTGCATTCTGTTTACCAGTATCTTGGTGAAGGTTTTTGCAACTATATTTATTAAGAGATCAGTCCATAATTTTCTTTTTTATTAAGATCTTGTCTGGTCTTGGTATCATGAAAATGCTAGATTCCAAAAATGAGTTCGTATGCTTTCCCTATCACTGTTTTTGAAGAGTTTAAGGTCTATTGATATTAAATGTTCCCCAAAGTTCTTGTAGAATTCTGCAGTGACACCGTTGGGTACTAAGTCTTACCCTGAATAGACTATAAATAAATAAAGAGGGTTTGTGTTCAGGTTTTATTCCCAAAGTAATGCAGGAATGACTTTTCCCTCTGTTATATACAGTCACCAGTGTGCTCAGTTTTATCTTAGACCATATTTGAATTTTTAGGTCCTATCTTTTGTTAATGTCTTAATTCTAAGACAAATAGAATATGATTCTAGAAATTGAGAATCAAATTACAGTTGAGTAAGCCAAAAAAAGTCCTTGAATTTCTCCATTTTCAAAGATGCTCTAAAATAACAATATTCTTATCTCTAATAAAATAACCAAAATCGTATCCAGATTGCTATTATTTTGACCTCAGAAAGCTATGGGTAAAGAATTACAGAAGACATTGCAACAAAAAAAATGCCTTGCTAAATTATTTTTGAACCCTAAATGCTTTTCCTTATCCATATGGTTCCAGTGGGAGTAATTACAATGTTTCCAATGTCACCCTTAAATAAACTTTTTCCCCCTTCTGTGCAGCTAGTCTTTATATATTCCATAAAACACCTGGCATCTTGCTAGCATTTAAAAGTCTTTAATGATGGAAAAATTGCAACCAAGGATCTAAGTCCCAGTTCCTGTGCCAACAGTAATCTGTACGGAACTCAGCTACGACAAAAGGGGAGGAAAAGTCTCTTTGGTTACTGCAATAGCACAGTTTATTGTCTTATCTGCTGTTTTTACTAGAGTCAAAAACACTTGGAATAAGATCTGCTTTTGAAAAGAGAAAATGTGTAACTCATGAAACTCATAAGCATCTATGATTCATGTCTTAACCCTCTACAGAATCTGATGAGATTTGCAAAGAATGATGGAATGTTACATCAGAAATTGCATGATCTTTAGAATTTAGCTAGTACACATTCATGGACACTCTGAGGAGTCAGAGGAAATTAAATTCTTTTTTCTGTCGTGACGTGTTTTTAAGAAGATCATAGAAGGCTTATGGACAGGATGAATTTCATCAAGCAATCACAAAAAATGTAAAGAGTAACATGTGACTACTTTTATCTATAGGAAAAATTAATTCTGTAATTTTGACACTTGTAAAGAATTCTTAAATTTTTACAACTGACTTCCCATGTATTTTTTATTAGTATATATTTATTATACGAATAGTGGTTTTCAAACTGGCCTGTGTGTGCATCCATACAGCCCAGCTTTTGTCATTTCTACTCCTCCAATTCCTGTCCTTTATCCTTTTCATTTCCCTCCCTTTGATTCCTTTTAGCAAATGGACTTAGGCACTCTTAAAGGTGGTTTAATATTAGGTTAACCAGTTCAATCCTGGAATCTGCTTTTTTTAGATTACTTTAGAAAGTTTTCCACAATGAGATATTAAATACTGATCTTAGATGCAGATGTTCATATTCATATTTCAAATCAATGCTAGACAAATGATTCCAAAAACCTAGAAAAACAAAACAGAGTGGAAGAGACAAAATAATTCAGAAAGAATAAAATTCTCAAATATACCTCTAAAGTCAAAGAGAACTCTTACTCCTAACCCCCTCTCTTTTAAGAAGATTTCACTTATCTAAAGAGTAAAGCAAATGCTTTTAGATCCAAGGGTTCCTGGTTCAAATCTCAGCAGGAGTGGATTTCTCACAAACTAAAAAGCCACTCTTCCTATTAAAGGAACTGACTTAATACGGTTATATGGACCATTACAGTACGGAATGGGAATTCACAAACTATTTTCTAAATGGATCCTTTTGGTGCATGCACAGTAATTCTTATAGAACCCTTTTACAAATAAAAAAAAGGAAAAAATTGAAGGAAAAAAATCTAAGAACCCATGATTTGAGCCTTTAATAAATATTGGTATATTAGAGACAGCCAGCTGCAGTAATATAGCAGATCAGATCTTCTTGGCAATGGTCTGAAAAAGCATTTCAAAAATAAAAGCTTAGTATTTATGTAGACTTCAGAAGCCCAGAAAAAGATTAACAAAATGCTCCTTGAAGTTTGGCCTCAATGTTGCTCAAAATACAGTCTCCATGACTGCATTTCATTTGAACAGAAAGAAGCACTCAAACAGTTCATCAACAGAGCATCATTTTACCTGAGATTTCCACAAGACTTTACTGAGTAAATTTTTGTATTAAACTATAATTTGACAGCTGAAAGTCTTCCTTAAGAGAGCAACCATGAAAGACATGTGGTAAACATTCAATCTAATCCACCTTATAAAAGGATCCTAAGAAAATTGCTAGGAGTCTACCTTGGCTACTTCTGCCATAAATTTATATTTGGAGAGGTATACTCAACCTAGACAGAACATATTTAAATCATTCTCCCTGGAAATATCCTTGAGAATAAAATAATAATGAAATATGAAAACACCTTCCTCATACTTTTTCTCACATGTAATTCTCTATGGCCTGCTAGAGGGTAAAAGAGTGTAATTAGGGACAGAGATCAAAGGCATAAACACTTAAACTTATCAAGAGTACTTTCAAAATGAGATTTCTTTCTTGCAAAATAAATCTGCATTCTGAATCAAATCTTCAGGTAATAGATTTGGGAGGAGATAATTTACTTGAGGCCTATATTTTATGCCTCCTACACACAAAAACTTAAAGATATCTTATCAGTAACATATTAGTGGGTAATGAAAAAAGGAAGTGTAAGATCTCACCCTGATTTAAAGAAGTATAGATAGAATCATTGCTGGTTTATACAGTTGGTAACAACTGGCTTGGGAGCACAATGGACTCTTGAAATGTAAACGCTGATCTCTGAAATTTGCCTCCTTGCAGTTTTGCTGGTCTCCTTAGGTTGATTTCTGTCTGATAGTCGCCACCTCAAGAGAATTCAACCATCAGCTAAGCAATGCATGCTTCTCCACATGCATGTGTTTCTTCCAGAAGTGACTGCTCCCTTCAACTTCAAGAGAAAATACTCTTTTAAAACTCAAGAGAGCCTTATTTTTGCTTTAACTGAATCAACTCATATTTAAATGATAAAAGATACTTGATCAGATTTCCAACAGTTTTTCTTTGATTTTAAACAATACAAATTACAATAAGGTATACAAAGTGATTTCCCATGAATGTGACCCAAAGAGTAACTGAAGGCCATTCTCATGGTTTATAATGTCATCTGTATCGTAATTGTTGATTCAGTAAATTCTAGTTCGTGGCATATCTTGAAAGCATGTATATATACATCCTGAACATGTACACACACACACACACACACACACACACACACACACACACACAATTTACAAATTTAGAAACTCAGACAGAGACTAATTGTAAAGAATTATTTTTAAGTAAGTATAAAGTCACTAAAACTCTAGTGAACATAACTAAAACCGAAATAACAAAAATATAGGAAAGGCATCATCTATCTTCCAAAAATAGTAAATAAATGAATAAATAAAATCATTAAACAATAGAAATAAGGCAAATACTGTAAGTTAGCAGAAGAAACTGTTTCACTAAAGACAAAATAATAAAGTTTAGTTAATGCTTCTAAGTATTTAAAAATGAAAGTAAATGAGGATTTAGCTCAGCAGCGTAAGCACCTGCCTTGCAAGCGTGTGGTTGTGGGTTCGATCCCCGGTACGGATAAAAAAAAAAAAAAAAATCTGCTAAATGTGAAGCTAAGTTCAGAAAGTTAGGAAAAGATGCGATAAATATACTAAATTTAACATTAGCAAACATTCTGTGCTGTTTAACCTTTAGTTATAGTTCAAAAATCCTGAAACATTGGATTTAATGAAATTGCTTATGCATCAATTTAGCCAGTGAACTAATTACTTATTGTGCATATATTTTTAATGTCATGATTTGCTTGCAGGCTATGGAATTAAATTTATTATCTTTTGCCAGGCTATCTACAATAAAAACAAGGACTAGAAAAAGGTGAGCATAAATAGAATAGGAAAAAAGAAGCACAGGTAAATTTTGGGGGTTGAATCATCCTGTCAGAAATAACTTAGGAACATTTTTCTAATTAACTCTAATAGAACCAATTATAATCTGTAATAGGAAGTTAATGGAGAGTATACATACACACACAGCATAAGGAAGTAGTTTAAGAGGAAGGAATGAACAATGAGAATCTGGGTTAGGGGAGATGGAGGAAGGTGCATAAATGGGAAAAAAGTGATAGTCAAAGAATCTCAGCATGGTAGGGCAGATTATATATATATTCCTCAGTCAAAAGTTTCTTTTCAGTAGTTTGTCTAATGTGCCTACTATTTTTGTTATACTTATTCTCTTTTTGTATTTTCAAATGTATCATACAGAGGATCAAACCTAAGGCCTCATGAACACTAAGCAAGCCTTCTACCAGTGAGCTATCCCCTCTAGCCATTTATTCTGTTATTTATAAAAGTAATTATCTACTTAATAAAGAATGTCGTTAACTTTTGCAAAACTCTCTAAAAGGAGTTATTTCACTTTGTGTCTAGATGTCAACTCAAAGCCTTATGCACTTTTAGTTTGAGATTGTCCGAAGCAGCTGAATCTAGAGCGTGTGATTGATTCATAGTGCAATACTGGAATTAAAGATCAGTCCACTGGTTGTGTTGGCTCTGCCCTAATTCCAGTAGTCTGGATAAGATGAAAAGGGCAGAAAGTGGATTATCCCGTTTGGTCTTGTTGCTTTTCCTATCTTCTGCTGTCATGAACAGTAGCTCCTCTGTCATGCCATTCTGGCTAATAGCCATCTAATTCTGGACTGAAATCTCTACAAACTGTGAGCTAAACAAACCTTCCCTTCTTTCTTACATGTACTAGCTATTTTTGTCCCATCAAGGAGAGAAACATAACTAAGACAGAATTTGGTACCAAAAGCAGGGTTTTTGCTGTGACTATAACTGACCATGTAGTTTAGGAGCCTTTGGTACTGGCTCGTGGGAAGAGTTTGGAAAGATATAGAGATGCAGGCTAAAAAGTATAACTAGAACTCTAAACTGTTCTGTATAGGAGGAGCTAGTCAGATCTCAGACCAGAAGGCAGATAGAAATCCTGCCTCTGAAGTCTGGGCTTGTGTTTCTGCCAGGAAGAGGACTGCATTGGTTGTTGGATTCCAGACTATGTGTGTTATGGCTTGGGAGAAAGCTTGTCTCCATTTTTATCATACCTGCAAACTTTGCAAGAGACTGAAATTAAGAGCAGCACACTAATCTGGGAGAAGAAAATTTAAGACAGCCTAATATTGAGGCCATGATATGGCACTGTTGCTGACTTTTAGCCAGATCTGTGTTTAAAATCAAGGGCAAAGAGGCCATAAGATTGACTTAAAATGTTTTGAGTTTCACTAGAATAGAAACTCCAGTAAAGCTATGTACTGCAAAGATAAAGGAGAGGAGATTTTGATTGCTGAGAATAAACAGGAGAATAGAAAAGACGGTTGAAAGGTATCGTAAGAAGCAACAGGATTCCATCCATGACAGCCTCAAAATTGAAAAAAGTAAAAGACTTCTACTTTGAGAATAAAGCTGCAGCACAGCATGTTCTAGAATGACAGGCATCATAGAAAATTTGTTCCTCAAAATTGGATTCATAGTTCTCAGGGACCAAGGCACTACACCTCTACAACCAAGAGAGAAAGAAGCCCTGGCTATTGCTCCTGCTGACAGCAGATCTTGGCATCATCCACACAGTGCTGGTTTTAGGTCCATGCACAATGGAAGAGTTGTGGTACTGGGAAAGTTTCCATTCAGATTTCATAAAAAGGCCTGGGAGGTCATTGGTGTGCCCTTGGAGGGCAGTGTGTGAAGGTTAGAGTGTGAAGTCAAAGGTGCAGGGAGGTTCTAGAAGATTGAAGATACCAGGAATGTGGGTCTTCTGAGAAAACTGCAAAGAAGGAACAGAGAAAACTAAAAAGAGAAGCCACGGAAGCTATAACTACCAGAAGTGCTATTAATGGCAGAGTAACCCAAACCCTTCGTAGTTCACATCTTGCCAAAGATTGCCTTGGATACTGTATATGGAACTATAGGACTTAATGTTTGTCCTGCTGGATTTTAAATTTGCTTTGGTTCTGTTCCTTTGTATTCCTTTGTTTGTAACTTTTGAAATGGAAATGTCTATCTTACACTACTGCATGTTGTAATTGCTTAACTTTCTTAGCACTTATTTGAATAGGTGCTCACAGTCAAGAGTGCTTTGAATCTTATAGGGGATTTTGGACTTGGATTTTTCAGCAATGCTAAAACTATTAGGACTTTGGCAACTCTTAGAGATGAGCTAAATGATTTTTGCATAAATGAAGTATGAGAATCTTTGGGGGCCAGGACCAAAATGTTATGATTTGTTTCTAGATCTCTCCAGAGGTCACATGCACTTTTAGCTGGGTTTTTTTTTTAGAGGAAGCAATCTAGAATGTGTGACTCATTTATAGTGCAATACTAGGATTAAAGGTATTCAGATTAAGGCTGGGTGATTGCTGAATCAGTCCACTGATTGGATTGGCACTGCCCTAATCCCAGCAGTATGGATAAGATTAAAGGTGCAGAAAGAGATTTACCCTTTTGCTCTTGTTGCTTTTTCTGTCTTCCACTTCCATGAATAGTTGCCCCTCTGCCATAGCACTCTGCCATGACCCTGAGGGTCATCCAGTTATGGACTCAAACCTCTACAAACTGTGAGCTAAACAAACATTCCCTCCTTTAATTGTAGGTTTTGGGTGTTTGTCTCAGCAAGAGAGAAAAGTAACTAAGAGAAGAGTCATGAGATCTAGAGAAGTGGTAAGATTTCCTAGTAACCCTGAGAGCACCATGTTCTAAAATAATCTTTGCTGCCACCAAGAGAAGCAACATTTTGGGTAGGACAGAACAATGCATTTAGTCTAGTGAGCTCAAGTATTTATTTTCCAATAAATATGTGATATCATATTCAAAAGCACAAACACTGTGGCCATAAAACAAGTGAGCTTTACATGCTTCAACTGTAATTATGAGAGGAGAGCACATTTCATGGGTATAAGCTATAGTACAATGTATGGCACTTCATACTTTCATTAAAAATATTTTTGCTTAATAAATTGTTTGGCTTGATGCATTAAAATTATTGTTTGTCTTAGTTTCAATAATTTACATGCAATTTTTTTGTAGTATCACAATTTCCTGGCTGTGAACTTCTCAAATGGTTAAAGTCACTTGACCTTTAGCCTCTCGCTTTCAAAATCCCTCAAGAGATATGTTAAATGGCCCAGAAATATATTGCCTGTCATGTCTTATTGCTTAATTAATGACCAGCTAAGAGGGCTTGTATAGACTGCCATGAAGTAATTGTGAAGTGATCTTCTTCTGCTCAAGGAAATGAATTGACTCCACAATAGCAGTGCTGTCATAGAGCATTTACCAAGTTTAAATGCCTACAACCCTTAACACACAAGGGCTGGTTAACTGAGCATACAGACATCAGTTAAGCGGATAAAAGGATGTTCTATTGCTCTCTGCACCAGACACTGAATTGTACCTTCCTGATTTTGGAAATCTGGGCTGTGAGTCAAATAAAAAGCTGCCAAGTAAACATTTTTATTTTAGGTGTATGTGTGATAGAGTAGGAAGTTATTGGACAATGAAATAACAGCAATAATAATAACAATAATCCACTGTAGTGTGGTTTGAAATTATTCCACTTAAAGATAAATGGAACCCTGTAGAATGAGAAACAAATGCAGAATAAAAGTCTGATGATATGAAATGAGTATGAGAATGTATATTACAAAATATAGGACAAATTGGTCATATTTTCTTTCAAGACAATTTGCTATTTAAAGGCCACCAAATAATTCTGGATCTTTTCTTATGAAAACAACATGCTTACAATTAAATGCAAATGTTAATCCTCTCTGTGTTTAAAATAGATGGATAAGAGCTTTTAAAGTTTTAATTTAAGGCAAACTACACTTCCCTACAACTTTTTATTTGTGTGTGCACATGAGCCCTCCTCCCTACATTGCATCCCTAATTCATAGTTTCATTTCTAGAGATGAATACACAATGTCAAAAGGGACTAAAGAATCGAAATAAGTAAAATACAAATGATTTACACAGCTGCAGACTGCAGAAAGAAGATCCTATCCTGGCTGCAGATGGTTATGTAATCCTTGAGTGAGTTCTCCTAGCCCTTCCTGTCCTGATTCTTAAATAAGTAAACATGACTTTCCTGTCTTGAGAGAGTATCCAAAGTTGAATTTAAAGATGGCAATTCTGTATTCATTTTATTTCAACTATGAGGGGAGAAGATAAAGTCATAGAGGCCAGTCAAGAGGGTTAGGTGGACTACAGAGCATCAGGTGGTCAGGGCATGGCTGAGTGCTGGCTGGCCTCATGCACGGGAAAAGGCTGTGCTGAGAGACTGTGGGAAGGATTAGGGAATGAGCTGATGGACTGCATACAGCTCCTTGGCAAGGGCAGTGTTAGCTTTCTCCAAGGCTGTGCACTAACTTGTCTTCACTCCATTTTCTTCCTTAATATTGGAATTCTGTGTACGTATTAATAGAGATGTAATGATAAAAGAGAATGTCCCTTTCCGAAGGAGAGGGTTCTTCATATTTTTATTATTCTAGCAATAAAATCATTGAGTTATACAATGTTTTCCTTTCTAGAAAAGTAACAAAGAATAAGTCAAGTCTGTGCACATTTTCAGGAATGTAAGAGGTAGTACTGACTCAACTCTGGAGAACTCAGTTGTGGATGTTTGGAAATTTATTAGGGTGGTGCTAAATACTGAGATTTTCAATATGACCAAAAAGCTATGGAGTGTTTAATTTTAAGAGTCTAAATCAGTTTGTCAAGTGTGGTGGTGGTACTCACCTCAGGACTTTCTTGAGACAAAAGGATCGCTGCAAGTTTGAGGCCAGCTTGGGCTACATAAGTTCAAGGTCAGCCTGCACCAATAGCGAGATCCTGTTTCAAAAAAAAAGAGAGAGAGAGAGAGAGAGAGAGAGAGAGAGAGAGAGAGAGAGAGAGAGAGAAAGAAAAATTAAAAAGTTTAAAAAATAATTTAGGAGCTGGGAATATAGCTCAATGACATGGTTGCTTGCCTGACAAGCCCGAGGTCCTGAGTTTGATTCCTGGTTAAATAAATAAATAAATAAATCACTTAAAAGGGGAAAGTTTCCAGAATAATTCCTCAATCTGGAAGCACCCATTCCCCAGCCTGGATTTTTGTTGGGGTTGAGGGGTGAGAGGAGAAAAGGAGGCAGAAATAACTTGCAAGCAAAGACCAATGAGAAAGAGCAAGGTAAAAGACAGGAAAATATTTTGGAATTATGTGCTTATGGGGAAAACAATCACAGATGCCAGGATAAGGAATGAGTACCATAGTGCAGAGATTAAAATGCTACACTTTAAAAATGAAGTGACTTTAAAAACCTATTCATTTCACATTGGCAAGATGATGTTTTAAAACTTCCTCATGTTGTTATCTCCCATTTTAAAAACACCAAGTTTACTCACAAGAGCTACCAGGCCTGGCATAATGTGACCTGAAGTGTCACTGCATTGGAGCAACTCCGAGGCAACTGCATAATACATTTATTTTGGACACCAAACACTGCTAGGTTATTTGTTTTATAGTCTTGGCTTCTCACCCTGCCCTTATCCAAGTTGCCAAGTGTAACATCACCCAATTTGTAACTCAATGTTTCATCAACAACGCTCATGTTTTGTAGACATACAGAAGACAGAAGCCTTGAAACTAAAAGGTGGCTGGATTAATAGGGCTGACACTAAGTCCAGCCCTTAATGAATGGCCAAGTTCCAATGAAAGCAAACACTGTGTCCTCTGTTAATTCTGCTTTCAGTTAACTTTGCCTTCCTGCCTAAACATATGGGTTTTTGTATTACCCTTAAGTTGCTGTAACATTGAAACATCAAATTTGGAAGATTTGAAATAAGTGCTCTAAATGGAACTTTTGGATGAAGAATCTCTGGTTTTTTTTTTTTTTTTTTCAGATCTGTGAAAGTAATAGGGATAGGGACAAAAGAATCAAGAAAAGAAAGGCCCCAATCTTTGTTAGATGAGTGATAAAACAGCATTACTTGGGTGAAAATTGGCCTGACCTTCACCTACATGATGCTTCTGCTACCTCAGTGACGCTTGCTTTGCTCTGATTAGGTAAAGATTGCCCCTTTCCCTGCAAGAAAAAGTCAAAGAACAAAAAGAGGAGAAAAAAATCTTGACTTAACTATAAAAGGCTTATTTTTTTTAATCACAGTTGGGCTCATCCAAGCTAGTTTCTAATCTTATTTTTCAGGCTTAAAAAAAAAAAAAAAAAAAAAAAAAAAAAGCCTGTCTTTTAAAAGAAATTCTTTGGATCATTTTCTTTGCAACCTCTAGTCTAGATCTCAACTCACATTTCTTGGATGTATTAAAAAAAAAAAAAAGAAAAAAAACTCTTCCACACTTGAAATGATAGCTTTTTCATTTCTTTTAGACTCTCTAAAGCTCTGTCGGGAGAGGACGGCAGGCAGAAAGGCACCAAGCCTCCTCAGCCGACTAGAACAGCAAGTCCACTGCAGCCAGCAGAGCCCGGCCAGTGTTCCAAGGCAGCTCAAGCACTTTTCCACCCCCACCCCTCTGTGGTTGCCTTGGGAGGCAGAGCTCCATGGAGTCATGATATTAAGTTGCAGACTCATAGAGACCAGAGCTTTTCTGTGACATTACTGTCAAACAGCCCCCTGTGTGACTAATATTTTTAACAGCATGATATTTAAAATTTGACAAGGATATAATAATTCATTCTTCAGATAGTCAACATACTATGAGAATAAGTCATGTCTTCAAAGTCTCTTTCAAAGGGGCCATTAAAAGTAGGTTAAATTTTTTCCCCCTACAGCATGCAATTTCATTTTGGCTCAACCACTTCAACCACATAAAATTAAATTTTGACTTGACAGTGACCTACTGAAAATTAGATGGAAAAATAAGAGTGTAGATTTAAGTCACTGATTCAAAGGAAACTAGCGTGTCTGCCTGCGATTTAGCATAGAGTTTTGCTAAACCCTTTGAGAATCTTATATTTCTGGTAGCCAGGACTTTTCTCTTAGGATTGTATTTTTAATGAAAATGTTGTAGAACATACTGGAATGTAATCTCTTGCTGTGATATATAGAGGAGAGGCAACACAGGAAAGAATTATCCACACACATTTTCTGCCACAATACTTGCCTGTATTCCAGGCCTCCTTTTAACCCATGATCTAGTCCTCCAGATCATTCTCTAAAATAAATCTAAACTCTTCAAAATTCCTATGAAATTTAGCCTGCTAATCTCTCTCCTTCGACATTGGTTCTCCCCAACAATCAAAATTTTTTCTTTGTGGTTATAAAAAATACAATTTTAAAAAGTAACTTTAGGCCAGTGATGGTGAATCTTTTAGAGCTTACAATGATACAAACAGCCCACTATGGTGCATGTGTCATAGAAGTGCCATCACTGGTGTAGGCAATAGAATTTAGTATGATTATCTTAATGATTAGAAAATGAGAGCTTAAGAAACTTTAAAGACATGCCAGACCAATATATAATCCCGCTGAGTTTTGTGGAAATCTTAAAATATGGGATATGTGTCATTGTTTTCTTGTTATATCTTATTTTTTAAAATTTGTGTATATAAACACTATGTATAATATATATGTATAAAATATTTATATACATTAATCAAGATAGACTAATTTGTGTTATGATAATAAGCAATCTTAAGACGTTAGTAAAACGCTAAATTTTTTGCACTGGTTCAGTGTGGCATCCTTGGTCACCCTGAACAGCAGCTGGGTCCCACATAAGCTCTCTGGGTTTCAGCTTGCTTTCATTTTATTACACACATGCCTTCATGAACCCCCTGCAGAAGAAAAACAGGAAAAGAGTTCAAATAACTAAATGCCTCAAGCAGTCCCTCTGCTCATATTTTATTGGTCAAAGTATGTCACATGATTAAAATACAACATCAAGGTGACAGAGAATGGAAATTTCCCATGTGCCTCATAGAAGGTGAGATATGCAGACTGGTAATCAGTAGTGGTAACTGCTACAAATGCAGACAGATTTCACAACCAGATGCTTTACTCTTCTTCCTTTATCTCCAAATTTGTCTAATCATCAGTGACTAAAAATATTGGCAAGAGTAAAAGACATATATTAAAAAGCCAACACTACCAGTGCTTATCTAGGCACTGATTTATATTGCTGTCATGTAAGCAAAGAAGGTTCCCATTCATTAAGTTCTCAGATGTGTCTGGTGTTTAAATATGTCTGTTTAACATGATTTTTCATAAAGCTTCAAAGCTGTTAGAAATAGTCGACCAAATAGCAAGAATATGCTACAAAATCAAACACAAATCAGAATAACCAAAGCGGAATATAGAATAAATTGCTTTAAAAGTGGTTAATATTTTATTTTGCTATTCTTTTACAGTATAAATAAGTGACCAAACCTGCCAATTTTACTGCTTGGCAATTCTTTCAAGGATTTACTCGCACCATGTGTTTAATGACAAATGCATGGACACAGTCTGAGATGAGAACTGAGATGCTCAAATCTGCAGCCAGTATCTCCTATTGCTTTATACTCCATCAAAGATGATGCAAGCTGACTTCAAAGGGAGCTCAGGACTTGCATCAACTCTGCAGGGGTGTTGAGTAAAATGAGGAATGAAAAAAAAAGGAACACCATTATGTTTTGAATTTCAAGTCCTAAATCATTATTTCCTAGCTGTGCATGAGGTTACGTAGACAGAAAGTAAAATGACAACTGGTCATGTCACTGGGATGATGATATAGGAGGATCAGGAAGCTTAAGAAGATGATTTTTTAAAGTTATATTAAAAAAAAATCTCTCTCCGCTGGTGTTTGTATTTTCCTGGGACATTTTTTCATTGATGGAGCCATACTCTGGTATCCCACCATGCCCCGGTAGCTGTTGGGAATTAACGTGCTTCAGAATTCTCTTCTCAGGAGTAATAATGTGTTATCCCTCAAGCTAACTTAAGGTGAAGTAACAAAAAAATCACTTACATCTGCTTCAGGTTGCCAATCTCTAAAGGAAAATTTGTATGGCTATTGTAAGCATAGTAAATTTGGAAGGAGATTTCACTTGTTAATCACAGAAAACAAAAAGTATTTAGTTTTATTTTTAAATACATTTAGTTTGCCTTCTCAATTTGTGTACAAAGTGTTGCTTCACAGTTGGCAATGTATTGATAGTGTAGTTTTAGTGAATTGACAGAAATCCATAGGAAATACGCATTTTTAAAAAATCTCCTTTTAAAGTGTCTAAGTATTTAGTTACAATCAATTTATAATTTCCCATTGAAAGCTGGTGTGTTTATTTAATGACAAAAGGCAAAAACTAATTTATAGTGCTAATCCTGGATACATTTTTAAACAAGACAAGAGTCAACATTTACTTGAAAACAGGAATGCCTCTGAATTTAGTTAAGTATCTCAGGACAGTAAGATATGATTTATAATGTTCCTGGGAGTGTGTTTATAGTATTACTTTTTAAAAAATCATTGAATAAATTCTTCATGATACAGCATGAAGCATGAGAAAGAAACAAAAGGCAAAATGAAATTGGTGAACCTTAGCGTGTTTTCTCAATGTGTCATTGGAAAAGAATCAGTCTTTATTCTAAGACTTTGGCCACTCTCATTGAACTAATTCTTATTCAGTGACCTTTATATATGCATAATAGCCTTTTGTTCAATCTACAATTATGAAAAATTCCACACACACACCTGTGTAATCAAATTATAATTTTGATGAAGCAAGAGAAGAAATCTTCAAAAAAAGAAGTCTTGATAATACTTTTTTAAATTAATGAAATATTAATGATGAGTGATAAGACTTTTGTTAATGTCTTCATTTATCTAAGGCTGCTGCTGCTAACATTCCTCATTAAAAGTAGTGTTTTCCTCAAGAGTATAGCCTGGGACTCTCTTTTCACCATGGTTTCTGACCCTCTTTTGTTGCTTAAATACATTTACTGTTCTGAATATTTTTTAAAAATGGAATCCTTTGATGTTACCCAGACTGGCCTTGAACTCTTGGGTTGAAGTCACCCCCTGCCTCTGCCACTTAAGTAGCTGGGCCTGAATGCGTGTGCCATCACACCCAGATTGGCTGTAACAGTCTTCAGATTAGGGATTTCCAAATCAGCCTATGCAATTTTTTCTTTTTCTTTTTTTTTTTTTTTTTTTTTTTTTTTGTCTTTTTCCTTTTTTATTGATACTGGGGATTGAACTCATGACTGCCTGCTTGCAAGGCAGGAGCTTATGCCACTGAGCTAAATCCCCAGGCCCCAGCCTATGCAATTTTACATTGGCGGAATTCTCTTAGATAAAATTATGAATTCTCTCAGATAATTCTCTTAGATAAATAATAATTCTCTTAGATAAAAATATGAATAAACAATCCATACTTCATCCTTAGTTTCAATTATATTTTGCAAATGTGTAATATATTGACATAAATGTGTATGTAATTTAAGAAAAGATACACAGAGAGGACATACTTAAATATTTATAATGAAACAGATGTATAAATCAGAAATCTTACAGAGTCCAGATACATATAAAGTTTATCAATATATTTATTATACTTTGAGTAGCTAAATACCAGATCTAATTTGATATTAGTAGAGTAAACACTTAAATTGACAGTGGGAAAATTATCTACATCAAGTATTAATACTTTTGTTGTACATACATGATGGTATCTTTTGAGAAGTAAAACTATTTTAGTGGACAAAACAAACACTTCTCAGAAGCACTAGACTTTTTGAAGTAATTTATTTTCTAAAGTAAAGTGTCTGGTTTCTGAAATTAAATTAAAAGTTAGTTATTGGGAATCTGCATCATCCATAAAGTTGTTGACTAAAAGTCAGATATTTCTAAATATGACTAATAGCTTTCTTATTTAATAGCTTCTGTTTCTCCTTGTGTTTCCCTAAGATAATGGAAGTAGGGTGATTATGCCAATGAAAAGAGAATCCCAGATTCAGAAGCACAGTGACTCAGAAAGTGCCATCTGACATTTTAGCTTTATGTTTTCAAGATGTCATATGGCATGGCTCCAACTGTGAAAGTGAGTTTTGTGGAAATGGGAAGCTAAGAACTCCTTTAGCTTGTCTCATTTGACATGCTGTTCAGCCAGGTTTATGGGTAAAGTTGATTTCTTCTTCACTTTCGGAGAAACAGAAATATAGCATTAAAATACTTTGCTGCTGCAGGAATAGCATTGCTTGTTTTTCCTTAAAATATACTTGGAGGGAAACTACCTATCTACTTTGTAGGCTAAGGAAGGAGGGTTTCAGGTTCAAGCTCATTCTAAGGAGTTGAGTAAGATTCTGCCTCATAAGAAACTAAAAAAGTGTTGCATATACAGCCCAGCGAGACAGCACCTCTCACTATGGCAAAAAGGATTGTTGGCTCTCTGAACAAATCCACAAACCTCTCTACTACTAAAGCTGGCAAAGCTTACACACAATTTCCAATTTATCAGAGGACTCTTCTGATTCTCAACAACAAGGTAGTATTACTCTTTTTTTTTTTTTTTTTTTTTTTTTTTTTTTGTCTTTTTTCGTTTTTATCGGTACCAGGGATCGAACTCACGACTGCCTGCTTGCAAGGCAGGCGCTTATGCCGCTGAGCTAAATCCCCAGCCCCAGTAGTATTACTCTTGTCAACCCACATTTTTCTTCCTCATTTGACCCCCGCCTCCACTCCACTTTTCTTCCACTCTTCTGTCCCATTCTCTTTTGCTTCCCTTCCAATTATTGGTTTTCCCAATCAGAATGCAGAACATAGGGTAATCTTTTATTTTCCATCATTGTCTTTTTTAGAAGTATAGTCTCTATTGTCTGGAAATTTGTTTTCCCTAATAGGTTTGTTTGCCTTTTTTTTGTTCAGAATGATATTATTAAGTTTGAAAAATTTATTATTTTCAAAACCATTGGTGTTTCAATTGTTCCACTGCTTATATTTTCCTACCACAAAATAAAGAAACAAAGTGGATGACTCTAGGCCTTGTGTCAAGCTAGACAGGAAGGGTTAAAAGATAGAAATGAAGCCAAGAATAAAAGATGTTAAATGGCATAGTTCAAACAAGGCAGACCACATCCCACTGCAAAAATCAAAAATGACATCAGTAAAATGTAACTTTTCGTCTGGACTGTGATGAAAAGAACCAACAGGTCCTAGGGATTAGAGCTAAAATGTCCCCCAAAGTGTCATGCATTCAAAGGCGAACCCACTGAGGAGTACAGTAGCAAAATGTGTATTTGGGAGTGGGGCCTGATTGCAGATGGCTCACTTGAGGCACCACCCAGAAGAGTGTATTTCTGTCCTTGGCTCCTCCCTTCCCTCTTTGCTTCCTAGCTGCCAGGAATTGAGCAGCATTTCTCCACCATGTCATTTCTAACCTGGAGACAAAGAACTGTAAGCTAAATCCTCTGAAAACCAAGAATTAAATCTCTATTACTTTAAGTTTTAGATGTCAGGTATTTTGTCCTAGGGGTGGAAAAGTTACTAGTGCAAAGAGTCTCAATAATAGCAATGCTTTAATATCAGTAATAGGACCTGAACATTAAAATTTTAGATTACAAGATAAACTACACAAATAACCTTACTGCTCCTTTCTACCCTCGCCATGAAAGACCCTTCCACCAAGACAACAGTGATCCTCATAAGAAAGGAGTTGTAATTTAGCAAATATTTATTGAGTACCTACTATGCTCCACATCTTCTACATATTAAAAGGTCTATCAGTGAAAAATAATACACACAAAAAAACCCATTCCCTCATCTAACCAACCACTCTTCTTTTTTAAGAGGCTCAATTCTTTTGGGACTATGACAGTTCCTCATAAAAGTCTATACGTTAAATTTCAGAAAAGACTCTAAAACATTACTGTGATGTTTCACTATTACTAGAGATGACCAATTTAACAGACCACTATGATACCCGTTGGAGATCCTAAATTTTTCTTAGCTTTTGTATTCCCTATGTAGTCAGGCATTGAGAAGGTGAATTGGACTTCTGCTTTACAGTAATACTATCACTAAGCTGCCAGCCTCGCTCACCTGTCACAACTTAATCATAAAAATAAATGACAGCAGGTGTTACACACAGTCACATTATGAAAATTGTACCCATTTAGTTTTAATCAAGCCAGTTTTTCACTTAGTTGAAAATAAAGCAAGTCACTTTTACAGGGTTGAGAGTCAGTGTGAAAGTATTTCTTGAAGCACTGAACTCAAGAGAGATAACCTGAGCATCCCTGAGGGAAATAGTTCCTTAAAGTTCCCACAATTTGCTGTGCTATTGCACAAGAATAGTGGGAAGTTTTAGAAAGGTTTATTTTGATTTGCATGTAGATGAATGAAACTTCTTAATACATTTTGGTATGCATTTATTTAATATTCTTTGATCAGATCAAATAAAAATATTGATATCAGGGTCCTTATAGTCTCACAATTTAAAGTCTAAAATATCTGGAGAAAGTTAGATATAAAATAAAACCAACGGCAAGATTGAAAATGAAGTCTGATGAATTGACAGTAAAGAATACGGACAGATATGTGGCCTTGACAATAATAATTAATTTCTCTTACTAAGAAATATAATCATTATGCAAGGCAAACATATAGTAATAAAAATCTGAAAAAAATTAAAAAGATAACAGTTATTAATAGACAATATAAAAGATAACAGTTATTACAATATCAAAAGAGGAAGTTTTGAATTCTGAATTGTGGATTTTGCATGTTCTTAGTTATATAACTGGCTGATGCGAGCAGGCTGTTTTCTATCTCGAACTAATTATTTT
The DNA here is from genome assembly GCF_034190915.1 of Cavia porcellus. Lineage (NCBI taxonomy): Eukaryota > Metazoa > Chordata > Mammalia > Rodentia > Caviidae > Cavia > Cavia porcellus. The sequence continues at coordinate 72,697,503 of NW_026947488.1, read as the reverse complement.
CAAAATGAAAACTTATGTGTTTTATCTCTGTCCACTTTTCTTTTCCCTACTTAACCTTGTGCTTTGTGTATGAGTGTAAATTCAGAGGTACCACTATGCATTCAACAGGGAGTGTTTATGGCAGTATCCAATTCTCTTGCTTCCAATGAATGCCAGAGTAATCATTAATTATGTATAAAATCTCCAACTTTCCTGTGTAACAACTGCTGTTTATAATAGGTGATACAGACTCTGGTGTTTTGTTTGTAATTTATCTCCAATGTCAGAAATTCATAATAGTGGCTCTCTAATAGAGGAGAGTAGCAGATGACAAGGTAATGTATTTAATAAACCAAGGCTATGACTATAGAAGGAAAATAGCTTATGATCCTTCCCTACCCACATTCCGTCTCATACCTCGGAAATTTTTATACTAGTATCAGCACACAATCTGTGGAAATATGGTACATTCCTTTTTATATTGCTATTTGTACAATCATAGTCAACTCACTTTTTCCTGATGTTACATTGACACAAAGTAGATGAGGAAAGAAAATGTACAATCAAGTAAGTCACCTTCTCACCTTTTCAGACTTGATTTTCTTCCTTTTGGAATGAGGATTGATACTGGGGATTGAAATTCAATGTCTTCATACTAACCTACATCCCCAGGCCTTTTTTCAATTTTTATTTTGAGATACAATCTTGGTAGAAGGAGAAGGAGAAGGAGAAGGTTGCCCAAGTTGCTATAAGCTGCCCAAGTTGGCATGAGCTTTGGTCTTCCTAGCTCAGTCCCCCAGAGGGCTGGGATTTTAAATGTATGCAGTGACAACTAACTGTAGAAATTCCTCTATAACTGGCTGGATTAAAGGTGCCAGAAAAGAACTTGCCTATCCCTAATCATCCCCAAACTTATATTCCCCTTTGTGATACTTAGACAATATATCAAATACTACTCTTTTCTCTCTCATTGAATAAGTAGCTTCACATGGATGTGTTCAGGGTGTTTTACAGTCTTTTCTGGAATTTAACATATAGATTTTTATAAGGAACTGTCATACTCCTAAGTGAACTGAGTCTCTTAAAAAACTTCCTTTTAGTTCCTTGCCTCTTCTGTGACTAGCTGTTGACAAATGATTCATGCTTGGCAGTAAAAATGAAGTGTTCAACTGTATCCATTTGCCTTAAGCATACCAGCCCTGCACATAGTATCCTGTTTTCCTTTCTATTTTGTTGAAAATAAGCAGACATAGTTGGATTAGTCTTGGAAATTCTGCACAGAAGAAAGATTCCTAGAGTTTCCATGTGTACTGTATTGACTTATAATCGTTTAAGTAGATTCTAAAATGTATTAGTGTCTAAATCTCCACCATTGAATACAGATTTAATTAGTTTGGTGTTTAAGATTCTACCATAGAATTCAGATTTAATTAATTTGATTTGCAACCCAGGAAACATTGTTTTTGCTACTGTCATTACAAGCTCCACAGTGCTTCTAACATGAGTACCCTGAACGTTGCAAGCTAAATTGACCTGCTTGCTCATCTTTCTCACTGAAGTAGATGACCCCATGCACTGAAGCACAGGACCCACCAATTCTATGTCAGCATGACTGTAACTAAATTCCATCACTCAGGAGACTGAGGCAGGAGGATTGTTGTGAGTTTGAACACAGCCTGGGCTACAAAGTGAACTCAAGGCCAACCTGAACTGCATAGTGAGATCTCGTCTCAAAAAGATAAAAAGAAGAAGAAAAAAAGAGGAGAAGCAAGAAGAGGAAAATGAGAAGGGGAAGGGGAAGGAGAAGGAGAAGAAGAAGGAGAAGGAGACGGAGATGGAAATGGAAAAGGAGAAAAGGAGAAGGAGAAGAAGAAGGAGGAAGAGGAGGAGGAGAAGAAGGAGCTAGATGAGATGAAGAGATTCTACCAGAGGGTGAGAATAATCTATTTATTTCTTTTCTTTTTTTTTTAATTTAGATAAAGATAGAATAGAAAATGGGCAGAAATAGTACATACTTTCAAAGAAAAGAATAAACAGTAATAAATCACCAGTTGATGTATACATATTGTCTCCTCCCCAAATTATTGTTCAAGATACAAAAGTGGAACATATAAATGGGACCTCAACTGGGGAGACGGCAAACCATTCTGTTCAACTATCCAACAAAAACTAAGTAATATGAGTATCAATCCTATACACTTAGATATGTACGCATTTATCCAAATCTTCATTTATTTTGAGAGCTAACAAAACTCAGTAGATTGAAATCATTCTGAACAAAGATTTATAATATTGCTGGATTTCTCATTATAACACTCTGGAATCAGCACTGGGTACTGCAGTGCCCCTTTCTTTCGTTCAAAGTATATGTTCATTTTATCATGTGTCGTAAGGTCAGTCCTCATAAACTGTTCATAGGTTTCACACAAGCATGAGTCTTAACATGGGAGAAGCAGAACAAAGAACAACAGGATTAAACATATTCCTATAGACACATAAAGCTAAAAAGACATATAAAACTGCTGTATAAAGAGTTCTACCATCATTACTGTGCTGTTTCGTGTTATCATCAACTGAATTGGCTATATCATCAGATAAAGTATAATTGAACAAACCAGTACATAGCAGAATTAACAGAAATACAACTTTGTAGATAATGTAGAGCTATAAAAACAGGTAGTAATCAAATCAGAATGGATATCATGGTGAATCTATCCATAAATACCGGCCCATTTTCCCTTATTACTCTCTGGTTTCCTATCATTTCAAGTTCTATTTTTCTCATATTTGATTTTGGTCTATATAACCTTCTTCAGGCTTATTATATTTCCAATAAAGAGTCTCTCAGTGGACCCTACCTCTTGATCCACTCTGCCTGTGATTCTCTCTTTTTTCCCTTAAGGTAGTGTATTTAGGCCATCTATATTAGAAATTATATCCAACCTTCTTTGTCTCGTTTCTATTGTGCTCTTTTTCTGTCATTAGTTGTCTGTTTGTCTTTTTCATTTTGCTTTCTGCTGCATTCATTGTGGCCTCTCTGCCATTGCTTCTGGAATCCTGGTACTTTTCTCTCTCTTTAGAATGTCCTGCAATATTCTCTGTAGAGTTGGATTGGTGGCTGTGAATTCCCCCAGTTCCTCTTTATCTTGGAAGCACCTTGTTTCTCCATTAATTTCTAGGGACAATTGTGCAGGATATATCAATCTTGGCAGAGGTTATTGTCTTTCAAGGGTTGGATTATTTCGCCCCATGCTCTTTGAGATTTTATGGTTTGTGCTGAGAAGTCTGCTGTAATTCTGATGGGTGTTCCCTTGTAAGTTATCTGTTTCTTGTCTCTGACAGCTTTTAATATTCTGTTCTTATATTGGATTTCTGGGATCTTGATTATTATATGCCTGGGTGTAGTTCTGTTTTGAGTGTAGGTGACTGGAGTTCTGTATGCCTCATACATCTGAGCATCTTTCCCTTTTCCTAGGTTTGGGAAGTTTTCCCTCATTATTTCTCTGAATAGCCTTTGTAGTTCCTTTCTTTGTACCACTGCTTCTTCTCTCATATTCTTTATTCTTAAGTTATAGATTCTCTTGTCATCTTCTAGCCTTTGTATTGTAACTTCTTGTTTCCTTGTTATTTTTTAAGAAGTTTTCCTTTCATGTTCCTCCATTACAAATCTGTCCTCCAGTTCAGATCTATCCTTAGTTTCTTTCAAGCTATTATGCCAGCTTTCAATAGCATTTTTAGTTTTCTGGTAATCTGTTTGAACCTGCTTCATGTATTCTACTTTTTCTCTATTTTCTCCACCAAACAATTCTCCCCTTTTCTTCTGTTTTTCCATTCCACCATCTGTTTTTTCTTAGGAGGTGCTTGGCATTTCTTTAACTGTTCTACTTACATCTTGCTTTACTTGGTTAAATACTTCACTTTTGAAGTCGTCTATGAGGTCCTAGAGATATCACTTTATGTCTATTGGTGCTATGCCTGATACTGCATGTTTTATGTCCTCATTCTCCTTTGCATTTACTTTTCCTGGACCAGTGTTCTCATGATTGGGCACCGAGGACCCTTTCTTGTTGCCTCTTCTTCTCGTATATTTTGTTCCTTCCATACAGGTGTATATAGGAGGCCCAGTTTCTTTCTTTGTCAGTTACAGTTTGTTTGAATCATGCTGGTTAGTTGTTCCCACCCACTGCAGTGTACCAGGGAGACACAGACAGGGGCAGCCTATGCTGGGCCTGCCCCTTCAGGTCAGTCAAACTGCTGGAGGCTTCACTGCATTAGGGTGCACTACCAGGTGCAGGGACCTGGTTTGGGCTAGCCTATTGGGCCTCAGTCTGTGACACCACCTAGGTCAAGCCCTCCCCACCAATCCCGCTTGAGAAGGGAATATGTGACTGAAGTCATTGCAGCACCCTGTTCCGGCCAGTCCGCCCGGTCCCAGAATGTCCTCTGTTGAAGCCTCCTAGTCTATGGAACGTTCCTCTCACTCACTGCATGTCAATGCAGGACTCCTCGCCTTCTCTGATCTCAATTTGGTTCATTGATTCCCGCTCTCAGAGCATTCGTGTCTCTATCCCTGCTGTGCCGATTCAGATGCAGCAGCGGCAAGGATATTCAGCTATGGGTTCCAGCGGCGCGGGTTCCAGCAGCAGCACAGAGACTTTAGCTGTTCCAATTGTAGCACTGGGATTGGGTGTCCCATTGTTTTCTCTCAGCTTAGTTCATTCCTGGGTCTCCAGGGTATATCTCCCCTTGCTTAGGACTCCCCACACCACAACATTCCTGGAATATAAACTGGCTATCTCAGAGAGCCTCCATAGCTGCTATAACCTATCTTCCATCTTCTCTGCTCCCCCAGAATAATCCATTTAAAGCTAACAAAACAAACAAACACAGATGCTCTTCATATACTGAGTTTGCCTCAGGAAGTCTCTCTGCTTTCACTCTTGCCATCCCTGTAAGCATGTAAGAGTCAGAGAAATTCTTTCAAATTGTAAAACGGATCATGTCTTTCCTGTCTTCAAAGCCCTGCCAATCTCTCTCCATTTCAATAAGCATCAAAGTTAAGTTTGAACAGTGTTTTATAAAGCTCTGCCTAACATGGGTCCTGTGACCCCATCGCTTACTTCTCTTCCCTTGGCGTACTGTGCTCCTGCTCTACCAGGCTCCTTGCTATTCCTAGTATAATTTACACGGGTCCTGTCTTAAGGTCATTTCACAGACATTGGCTTAAAGTACACCTTTCCAATAGCCAAGTAGATAATTTCTTCATCTGCGTGAAGCATTTCTTATGTATCCCTTTAAATAAGGTCTCCCCTAGCAATTATGTTTAAAATTATAATTTCTACACTCTCAAATTTCCTTTTATTGCTCTTTATATTTCTTTTTGGAAATTATTATATTCTTACATACGATGTAATTTATTTACTTATGATCTTCAAACTTCTGTAACATTATAGCCCCTAAAATATAAACTTTATTCAGACAAGATTTTCAAATCTATTTGCTCATTCTTATATGTCACATGACTAATTCAGAGTATGTACTCAAAAGTCAAATAAATGATAAATAAAAAGGCCCCAGCTAGACAAGGTTTAATGAGAATATACTATGGAAAGATCAAAGAAATAGAAAATGTTTTTGTCCCCAAGAATTTCAAGGAAGGTTATACAAGTTTGATGTTTTTAGCAAAAGAAACCAATGCCAATGTAATATGATGTTTTAATTTCCAAGTTGAGCTTTCACTCCAAGATATTTTTTATACATCCATGCTGATCCTTATGCACATATGTGCAAACTGTCAGACATACACATTGTCTATAGTCAAATTAGCTTCAGATGACATAAGCCTTTCCAACCTAGCATTTAAAAGAAACTGCAAGTGGTAAGGAATAGTAACATGCTAGCAGGGAAAATCAATAAATGGCAAATCTGGAAATAAAAGAGTAGAGTCTCAGAGAAAAAAAAGAGCAAGAGCTATGAGAATTTTGCTTGCTTTGTAATATCACCTATACATGATCATGATTTTATAATTCTCTTGATTTAAATGAGAAATATTAGAAACCTGCTCTAGCATAATGCTCAGCACACAGAGGTAACTTAATTCATATTTGTTCAGTGGATGACTGAGTGAAGAGCAAACAGCATGGTTTACAATTGTCTTTTTTTCATTTACCTTTCCTGTAAAATAAAGTCTCCTTATGGAGGCTAATATGCTTGCTGTCTGCTCTTCCTCTCCCCGCAAAAATTCTGTGAGGTGAAAAAAAATAAAACAAATATTTCAGTATGAAAACTATGTGAAATATCTTTTGAAATCTGTGCAGTATCTTCCATCTGTACCTGCTGTGCATAATTTCAGAATTCATTGCTTTCATCAAGGAAAGAAAACCAATTTGCTCTTTCATCTATGCATCATATCATACTAATTTTCATCAAAACAAGCAAAAGCCAGTTTCTGGAGCATTCCCTTTCCTTTCTCTGGTGTATGCAGAGTTGTGCTCTGAAGTGTGAACTCTAAAAATTTTTGGTTGTTTTTGTAACCTGTGGTTAACCTGTGTTTCTAGAAAATGGGTATATCAATTATTGATTATTATTTCCCTAGTAAAAGAAGCTTGTGAACTTCACACGAAGTGTCTCATTTTGGGTTGTAATGCTCTTATTCAAAGATATAGCGTGGAAAAAGATTCCTTCAAATTTAAAAATAGTCAACGATAATTACATTTATGTCATTGCAAAAGCTACATGTTTCCACTTACAATGATTCATTACTGTGTTTATTTCTGGGTGTTTTATGTTTTATGATAAAATATAAGGCCAACTTGTGTCTACGTAACTTGCTTGACATACTAGTTGTCAAGTGTCATAAAATTGTCATACAAATAATGAATGAATAATGAAATTATTAATGAATCCATTAATGTTCAGCATAATCCAAGCTTAAACAGTTGAAGCTTGTTAATAAAATTGTATGACTATAAAACTTGAATCTATATGGTACAATGATGTATAATTATAAAACTGAAATCTATTATTATATCACATCTACTTCACAAGTATATAGTTGAGTTCATCCATAGAGTAGAGCACCCCCAAAATGAAGTACAGATAAACTTCTAAAAGACCAAAAAATATGAAACAGAAAGCATTGTAAATCTGACCTCTGCATGAGTCAGGTGGATTCAATCCTAAGTACAAAGAAATGACGTCTTTACAAAATACGACTTGCATTTCATAAAGCACTACAAATCAGGGTTCCAAATATATAGGTGACATTATTGAAAAAAATCTTTATTGCTGAGACTATGTATTCTGTCATTTAAAGAATTCTCAGTCTGCCTTCAGAAATCTCTTTTCATTTATGCGTGGAGTCCTCAAAGGTATAACTTCTCTGTCTCGTTTGGCATTATGACATGTTCTTCCTTAAATCTGACAGCTGATTCATGATCTGTAGCTAAGGATGCCAAGGGACAAAGGTGTTCCAGACGCTGCTGATGCTCACCAGGTTCTATGTCAAAGGTATCAGTATTTATTGAGGAGACCACTGCCTCTGCAAAAGCTAAAATAGTACCGATGAACACTGAATCCCACTATCTAGAGCACTCAGCGCTGCTGCCCAAGGCCACAGAAGCTGCTAATAATCCATGCGTGTAACAAGGCCAATGTATATATTCTAAGATTGCAGTTCTCTGAAACAACGATGTCTTTTATGTCAAAGCGGAAGGATCGACTCAGTCACATTCTGAATTTCACAGTCTTGAGTGCCTTGTGCTTTATGCTGCCCAAACCTTAAAAAATTTCCACCAACAGGCTTCCGTTATGATAGCTCGGATTGAAGTCACTTTGTGGTGGATGTATGTGTACATTGAAGCAAAAGGAAACAAATGAGGAAATCATTTGGGGGTAGTTAAAAAGAAAAACGGTCTACACTAAAAGCCCACATTTTTCACGGCCTCAGTGTCAGAAAATGTATTTGTCCATTTTTCACTATTATATTTATTTGAGATTGGGTACTCATCAAGAAAAGGATGTTAGGGGCTGGAGATTTAGCTCAGTGGCATAAACACCTGCCTTGCAAGCAGGTGGTTGTGAGTTCAATCCCTGGTACTGATTAAAAAAAAAAAAAAAAAAAGATTTTTTTTAGCTCACAGTTTGTTGTTGTTGCTTCTGCTACTGCTGCTGTATTCGAGCAATTTATCATGGCAATGTTTTTACAAGTCAGACAATGTAAGATGTAGTCAGAGGTTAAATGACACTTGCCTGATTAAGACACTTGTCCATAGACCATTAGCAGAATGGTTAATTCTTCCCCCTTTAATACTGCTTATGAGGACCAAAAAGCAAAAATACTATAGATGCTTAAATTCTTAAAAAAATATAATAAGGGACCCACTGACATCAATCTCCTCTACCCCCCAGAATCCTCCTCCTTACTTCCAACATATTTATCCCATCATTCTTGGCAGTGTGTGTTTTACCATAAGGAATTTTAATAAAAATGCAAGTAGTCACCAGTTTTGTCAACCAACCCTTCTGTTGATTATGAGTCATAGCAAGCTCTTTCTTTCATGAAGGGGTTTTAAACTATTCTAATTAATTTAAGCTGTGTTTTAAGGTTCATGAAGGCTGCTTATGCTTTTTTTTTTTCTCTTTTTCATTCTTTCTTCATTTTTCTTCAGTCCTGGGGATTGAACCCAGAGCTTGTGCATGTGAACATAAGCACTTTACCACAGAGCTATATCCTCAGTCCTAAAAGGATCTGTCGGGTCTGAGTTGATTGCTCCCCTCGAAGTCTCGTCGCAAAGGATAAAAATGAGTGGGCCAGGTTGTGCCACACTGTCAAGGAACAAGTTAGCTGACAGTTTTGAAGTCTAAAAGTTTTATCAGCATAATACCAGCTCTTGTGAGGACTCTGATACCCATAACAAGAGCAAGGGCATATGAAAAGATTATATCTTAAGGAATGGAGCCAGAGAGAGGCTAGGGTCTCAAATTTCTTTTGGGAGGAAAAAGAGAAGAAAAGGAGGGTAAGGGGGAGCAGGAAGAAAGAGGAAAGGGAGGAGAAGCAGAGGAAGGAAGAAAGGAAACAAGGGAAGAAGGATCTGAATTCTGGGTGTTCGGTGTCTGCCTGTATTTTTTTTTTAATTATTTGCTTTAGGAAATAAGGATAGAAAGTTATCTTGAGGCAGCTGCTTTTTAAAACAAGGAATTAAGTTCCTGTCCCTAAAATTGTCACATTATTTGGAGAATCAGATTTAGCTATTTTGGTATTTGTTGGGGCCTGGATTTGCCAGCAAATCAGTCAAAAGAAATCCAAAGATTAAGTACAGTACAGAATGGAATGCTTCGTCTTACAAAGTAAGGAGTGCAAAGACAGTGTCTATAGTTCATTGAATAAGGGAGCAGCAACACAATTTTTTAAGATTGCAAAAATAGAAAATAAGAAAAAAAAAAACAAGTTATGTATCCAAATCAAAATCAGAAGTATGAAATAAGCATGGTTTATTAATTCTTGCTTATTTTAATACAAATAAGATAGACACTGTATAAAATTTTGAAATCAATAAACAATAATGTATTCATCTCATTTAGAGAAAAATAATCAGAAAAGTAATTATTATAAATGACTTTTTCTTAGACTGCTGGTGTGGAAAAGGATGAAAAAGTTATTAAAAGACTAAAGATCATATTTTTACTATAGTAATACATTCCTTTTCACATTTTACAAAAATATTTGTATTTGTAATAATGACTACCATTTTTATATGCTTACTTTTTTGTCTTACTGTTATTTTAAATCTTTAAACTCTGTCATGCAATTAAATATTTACAAATTCAGTTATCATGCAGAATTTCATTTTTTTTTTCATTAGAAGAAGTAGAGGCTGACAGGAGTTGAGAAACTTGCCTAAGGTCAGAGAACTGACAAATTTATTTTGATTCATTTGCCATGGAATCCAGACCATAACATATACAAAATGTTTAAATCCTGTTCCCTGTCCTAACATTATAATTTCAGGAACATGATCTTTATTCCTTGTTAAGGCAACTGACTCAAAATAAGGTTCTGCCTCTATTTCCCTAGAACACACACAAACCTCCCTAAGATAATTTTTTTCTGATACTATTCATACCTTTGTGTCAAGATAATCCAGACTATTGAAATGGTGGCTCTCTTTAGGTGAAGGCATAGTATGGGGAACTACTTAACTCAAGTGAAAGCAAGATGAAAATCAATAGCTCAGTGATTGATTTCTCCTCTTAAGACTAAAAGGAAAAAAAGAAAAACTTATTGTTGATTTTACTCAGGGAATATATATATATATATATATATTAATATATATTTATCAATTTCAAACTTAATTTGTTTTACAATTTTAAGGAAGATGGCTGCATTTGTGTTTGTGTGGTTCAGAAACCATGGTCATGTTTGTCACCCAATGTGGAGTGTGCCAACAGAAGCAAAATTTTACAGAACACTTTAGTTTGTAAACTAAATTGTTTCCAAACAGACACATTTGTGAACCAGGACAATAGTGTACATATGCACACACTTCAAGACAATTATTATTTAACAGGAACAAAATATTACACAGAAATTAACAAAGAAAGAGGCATATTATAGAGTAAGTGTCTTTCCAAACATTCTTCTTGGACAGAGATTGCTAACTAGACAAATTGTAAAACTCACAAGGAAAAAGATTTTACATTTTCAAATAATTGAAAATCATGGAAAGAATAATAATATTCTGTGATGTGTGAAAACTATGAAATTAAAGTTTTAGTAATTATAATAAACTTTTATTGAAACAAAATACTATTCATTCTTTAAGTCATTGTCTGTTACTCTCTTTGTGATTCAAGATTTACAGTTGCAACAAAGGCTACAGGGCCATCAGAGGTCATGATACATGAACAAAGAATATTGCCATTTTCTGCACTAAAACAAGAAAGCTTTCTAAGTATAAGTTAGTGAAAACTAGGCACTCTATTTCTTAATGACATCACGACAATTTTAAGCAAAATCCTTACAAAAGGTTATAATGCAAATAAAGAAGCATGCATACATACACATGTGTGCTTGCATGCATTTACAGAACATAGTCTTGAAAGTAGAATAAGAAAATAATTCATCTTCTGTCTAGCTAATATTTATATGTATACAAAATATGCATCAAGTTTGGAGGGAGAGATTAGGTCATCCCTCACAGTTTGGTTAAATTCTATAAAGAAACAATTACTTCTGTATGAAGAAAAGCATAGTCTTCTACAGCTGTATCAACAGATTATTCTTTTCTTTGGAATGCAGCTGACATTGCAGGTCAAGTTTGACATAGTTGCCAAATGATGCAAAATATGTCCTCCACTGTCCATGAGCAAAAGTTTGGAAAACTTCCTCCAAGCAGAATTTTAGGGGATGAAGGGAAATTGGCTGGAGCATGTAATTGTGCTTCTTGAATTTATGATTTTATAAAGTATTTGACTGAACAGAACAATGTTCAATCTCTAAAACATATTTTCCATATAAAAATTTTTGTAAGTGCGAAGTACTAAACAATCCATGTTCTGCATAAAGGAAAGTGTCAGTTATTTTCTGTTGAAATAATAGTTTTCAATGTACAACTATTTATTCAAATAAATTCTGTACTAGTTTTAATATTTATATATTAACTAATAATAATGATAATATCATGTTTCAAATATGTTGTTAAGTAATTCCATTGAACAGCAGGTCTGGAAGCACTATCAATAAATTATCTCTCAATCTAATTTTCTTAATCTATACCAGCAAAATACTTGTTATTTTAAATTGCTATAATAAAATCATGCTAAATTTTGATTTATTCTTTTCCTAGTCCAAAATATCACAGTCTAAAGTTTATATGCATGTGCAACTAGCAACTGTCTAAATACATAATCATAGCTTGATTTATACTCACTCTGAAGAGGTACTAAGCCTGATGAATTTTATAAAGTACATTACCTGTTTAAGTATTAAGAGACTGAAAGTAAAATTTAATTATAGTTTCTAGAAAAAATTAGGATATAACTAAATTATTACTGTACATATGAAAACATTTCCCTAGCAGAACTAAATCACATGACCATAGATGGAAAACAGTCTTTACTTCATTCTATTACAAAAGCCTATGGTGCTTACGCTTGTCTTGAAAGGTAAAAGTCCATTGTGAGATATTACATAAATCCTTTGCAGTTACCATGCAACTTTACATGATAAATATATAGTAAAGAAAACAGATGCTTCCTTCAAATGACACTGCCATGACTGTTAAATTCTACTGATCACAGAGGGACTTTGAACAAATAAATTCCCCTTAGGCTTCTTCCACTGTATAGAAAGTCACAGTGGTATTTGGCAGGTCCTATTTACCACCATTTCTTCTTTTGAACACATTAGAAAAAATGATTCTAAGTTGTTTCCAATTTTCATTGACATCAAAAGACCTTATTTTTGGTTTCCTTTTAAGAAGAGAATGAAGGGGGGGAAAAATGGAAAGTAAAAAGCCCACAATCTCTGAAACAGGCTTTCACAACATTGAGTTTTTTCCAATTACTCTGAATAAAATGCTATTGCAAATGTAAGTTCCAATGATTCATAACCTCAAATTATTGTTCTGAAAGATCAGCTCTAAAATATTAAAAGTGTTTTCAAGATACTGCACTAAAGAAAAAATAAAGAGCCAGGATTTCTTTCCATTGGGTTTGAGTGTTCAAGAGAATCACATCGATGGTAACATGGAAGCAGTTATTTGGATGCAGGTTGCAAATCTCCTGTCTCCTTGTTTATGATGGATATCAGCGAAGTTTGTGGCTGACTAACAGTAGTTCTACATCAGGGAGATTTATGGGGAGGATGCATTTAGTATTATTCATGAGCCACTTAACAAGCTTCAGCCAAGGATACAATATGGCCTTTGTTTATAGTCCCAGGAGGTCTTTAGAGGGCTTTTTAAAATTGAACAGATTTTTGATAAATGGTAGAGGATCTTTAGGTGGGCTTGAAAGCTGTAAGTGTGTTTTCCTGCTAACTTGAAGAGTACTACATTTCATCCTAACTTCCTTGTTTCTTCAATAAAAAATTATCAGATATTCTGCAGGTATTTTATTTTGCTATTGTTCTGCTACATTAAATAACCAAGAGGGACACATTTTTTAGAAAAATGTTCATTTCAGTCTCTATTACAGGAAGTTGGAGCATCTTAACAGGCTCTCCAGACTATCTGAACAGAAATGAAGCAACATATGTTTGAAACTGTCTTTTGTATTATATTCTTTATGTTTATGACCCATATTCTTCTCAATGTCTCTTTATTCATGGCAACTATGTGTATAATAGTTTTGGCTGAACCGAGAACTTTAGTGCTGCAGCTAACTGAAAGACTTGAGGATCAGACAATTCCATTAGTATTGCTAGGCTGAGTTTAATTAGTAAAGTTATTTTATTATTAGTGGACAGAATAATGACATAATCTATCAAACTATTAACTAAGGGAAATATATGACATTTACACAACAGTGTTATATTACTTTGGAATATTTCTGTTTCACAAATAATTTGCAAAGAAAATGCTTTCAGACTCTAACCTTACTAACAAGCAAAAAATAAAAATTCATTTACGTCAATAACAGAACAAGACAAGACAGTGATTTCATACTGTCTAAGCCTTTAAAATGATCCAAGAAACATGTTGAGTCAATCTATTTTATAACCATTTTGCCCAATTCCCATTAAACTGGAATATTCCACCCTGAAGATTGCTGTTTAGTAAATAGACATTTTATTAGTGATAACTTCATCAGAAATTGTAGTTTCCTGGTCTTATTTCACAGCTGATGTATTATTTCATGTCACATGAAAAGCTTCCCTCTCAAGTCCATCCAATGACAGAGATTAAGACAAACCACAAGAGCGAGAGCTTCAGATTGCCTGCCCAACAAAAAGGTCTCTTATAACTGCAATATGGGCACACTTGCAAAATCTTCTAGTTGATGCTCACTGTTTCTTAGTTGCTGACACAGAAACTCAGAGACCAAGGACACAGAAAACATCACTTAATGTGTAACAGAAAAACTCTTTGTGAGCGGTTTTTAAATGTCTCTTACCAACTCTGCAAAACATTTAGCAGTGGTTTACGAGACCTCTGGCATTCAGAAAAGTTTCTAAAGCACTGTCTATAGAAAATATATGTTCAATAAGAATCCTAGTATCTGTTATCATTTTGGAATTTAAACCACACCAATATGAAAGTATAGAAATTAAAGTACGGTGTGGCTTTTGAAGAAAACATGAAACCATCATAGATAAGCTACACCAATATAAAAGTATAGAAATTAAAGTACGGTGTGACTTTTGGGGAAAATATGAAACTATTGTAGATAATTTACCAGCTAGATACTGAAAAATACACTGATTTAATAATTCAACGCACAAAAACTGCTAACATAATTTAAGGGTTAACGCATAAGAGCTGGTACAAAAAGAAGAAAGAGAAAGTAATCTTACTCAAAAAATTCTATTAATCCTCACTAATGTTCTATTTTGCCTCCCCTAGGTACTAATTCTTCGTGAGAATGCCAAAATGCTAGATGATGTTACCTGGGGTTTCTCTTTACAGTTTGTTGCTGTAATGTTTATGTCATAAAAGCTAACAGGTAAGCAGGCACTGCATGCATAGCAGAAAGTCAGTGTAGAGTTCATGATAGGTATTTTGTTTATACCTCAAATAAGCTAAGTGACTGGCAAAATAATTAACATGGTTTTATTTGTTTGTTTACATCAATTTAAAAATATACATGTGAAATTAAAAGTTTTGCTGGGGGTGAATTCTAATTGGAAAATAATCTTGAAGAACATATACATCTATTATTCATTTGCTAGTTGCTGACAACCCTGTCTTTTACATTGTATTTTGATAATAGAATTCTTATCGAAATATTATCTATCCTTGGTACGGTTACTGAGAGTCAACTCTACACTCACATTTTTTAATATCATGTTATCTGACATCTTCATTATAACATCCTATATTTTACAAAGCAAGAGTACTTAATAGCAAAAGTGATGACAGCTTGTAGATAAAGGAGCAATTTCTTTTAAGGTTTAGAGGAGGTTAGGTAGTTGTGTCAAAGCAGGGATTGTACCATACAAATATGGTAGCATTTGCTGATAAAGAAGATGTGTGTGACTACCAACAAAGAATATCTGCTCTTGATATTATATATATTTTGAAACTGAAATATATTTGTAAAATCAGTTCCAGAAGTAAAACTTGGCAGAACTTTGCTTCAGCTCATTGTGGAGAAAAAAAAGGATTTCGTTTCCCAATTTAAAGTGTATTTTTAAAGTAAAACGATTTTTTTATCTACACAAATATCACAGAGAATCAGTTTTCAAATCTCTAAAACAGTATTTATTTTCACATTATGGTTCGCACTGAAATTGGGATATACATTGCTAATGTGGCATCCTTTTTGTTGTTCTGCTCCTGTCTTCAGAAGGACTATCCACTTCGGAAGGACTATCCACTTTGGAAGGACTATCCATTCTAAACTGTGGCTCCAGATATAGACACATTGCTTTCCAGATGACAAACATGGAGAAAATGAAGGGTGGCTACTACTATGATTCCCATTTTACATATAAAGAATTTAAATACAGAAGGTAAAGGGATTTGTCTAAGGTCACATAAATGATAAAAGCACAGCCAAGTTCCTGAAACAGACACAGAAAGACAAACTCAAGTGTCCGTGCTCCTACCCATCATTTGACACTGCCACTATGATAGGAACAGAAGACAGAAAGAAGTGTGGGCTGGGAGTGAATGGCAGAGAAAGCAGATTGAGCTTTTAGCTGGATGCAAAGAATAATTTCAGAGGAAAAGGAACATGTTCATTGATACTTTAAGTTTGACTAGTGACTCTTAGTGATCAAAATGGACAGTGATCCTGGACAATTGCAAATGTTCTCATTTGTTTTTCCCCCCTATGTGTTGAGTTTACCCTTTCCTTCGTAACAGCCCCCCCTGCCATTTTTTTACCAACTTGAAAATTTGTACTCTCACTCTGAGATTAGGACAGTGCTTTACTTACAACTCAGTTTTACTGGAAAATATTATTATACTTGACAAAATGCATAAATCAGTTCTCTATAGCAATGACTATTTTGGAAGTTAGATAGATACTGAAATAAAACTAGCAAAAACTGCTTTGCTCTTATCTTCCTGGGAAAATTTAATAAGAGGCAATTTGGAATTTTTTCTTATTCTTTTCAGTTGGCCAAAATTGTGATTTCATAGTTCGAGTTTGCATTTCAGTGGTTAGCAAGTCTGATTTTTTCTTTACTTGTCTTTTCTTTCTTTCTTTTTTTTTTTTTTTGTTTTTGCTTTGAAAAAGTGGGAAGCACAGAATGAGAGGAAAAGATGGATTTAGTAAGGCATATTTCAAGACAATTCCATGTAGACAGAATGAAGAGATGATCCTTGACAGAATGCTTAGTTTAAAATGAACATTTTCGTGTGGGAGCTCTTTATGCTCATAGCAATAGGCAAATATGGCCTCTTCCTTCCTTTCTCCCTCCACAATGAATTTATGCTAACTAGAAGCCACCTATTTTGAGACACGCTGTACTGAATTGTAGGATAGTAGGAAAAGTCATGGAGTTGATATACTGCAAGGGGAGCAGCTTAACAGCAGCTTTAACTGATAATTCCTATTTTTCTGCAGGCTCATTAGCGCAAACAGTGTGGAATTGGCCAGCCATGGTCCTAATCAGTACGGTTGTAGGTTAGGCATTAGGCGTTAGGGTTTCTAGAAATTGGACCCCTGATAGCTCTTAGAGCCCGAGCCCAGGCCTTATTTCACTGTCCTAAACCAGTGGAAAAAATCACAGCCACAGCACGTTTAATTTCACTGAGTAGTAAGTACTGGAGGAAAAATCCTTTTGAATCACTTTGGATTTTCATTAATATGTTTAATCATCTCTTGAGAAATCTCTAGTTAAGCAGCCAATGAGAATATGATGCCTCAAATTATGAAACTTTTTGTGCACTTTGATGTAGCCATATAGAATGCAAGAAGGAAAGTATTAATAATTTATGTCCCCAATTTGTCAGTTTTGATACAAATTGTTTTAAATGTTTAAATTTTATTTACTAGAACACAACAATTTTCTACCACTAAGTGAGATTTCAGGATTCACTCCTACCTTCTCCTTATCCTACTTTGAAATGGTGAAGACAACATAAACATCAGTCAAATATTGTCCAGTTGGTAAAATGTGACATTCTGGTGACAGCCCGTAATAGGAATAGAAAATGGCATATCATTAATCAAGTTACTTGATCTATCAGAAGAAGGTAGAATTGGTGGAAAGCACAGCCCCCACTATATTCTCAAGACAATATCTGCAGGTATTATTCTGAAGCTTCCGTGCTAAGGACCCTTTTGTCCAAAGTATTTTAAGGTCTCCTGCAAGCCCTTTTCATTAATCACCCGCATAAGCTACATGGAAGACTCCCAAAACGGGTGGAGAGAATCTTGTGTTGAGAGACCTTCAGAAACAGATGACAAGAGCACCCCAGCCTGAGAAGGGGTCATGTAGAGTGGAAATATGAGCTCCTGACCCTTGACCCCCTTGCCTCTTTATTTTGATTCCTTTAACAATACCCGTTGGCAGGCACAAGCAGTAGTGAGTCTTTCTCTCTTTTGTTAGGCTTGGGAAAAACTCCGGACAGCTCACTGTGTCTCCCACGTAAAGGCCTGCCTGGTTTTTAATTAGAAAGAATTACAACTCACACAACATTTTTTTTTTTTTTCCAAAACATGCTTTTTAAAGTGACCTCAAGCAATAACAGGTTTCTCAAATTTCCCTAACCAAATGAACATAAGTTTATGAAGAATCATTTTATGAATGCGATTTTGTTTCTTTAGTGGATCTGCTTGGATATTTAAAATTCTATCTGCTTTGTTCCAACAGGTTAAGGAACTTCTGAAATGACTTCCCAAATGTTGGTGGCTACGAATCACAAACATAAGAAGTGTACTGTAGCTCTGGCAAAGCAATATCTTGGTATGCTTTTACAATTTGGGAAAAATAACAAAATTATATTCTAGAACTGCTTACTTAAATAAAAATTCTATAATAAAATTTTAAGTAGTGCTTCATATAAAATACATTAATTTTAAATGGTTTCCTCACTTTACATTTGATAGTTTGACATTCTAAAAGCTTAGCTGATTGTTACTCTGATCAAATAAGATGCTCTAATCAAATAAGATTTATTCCAAGAAAATTTAAAAATGTAGCACATAATGACATCACATGGCCTGTATTTCAGTAATTCAAAGAAAAATAAGCAGAGAGTTAATAGTCAATTAACACTGATATACAGTTGAGGGGGGGGGGATTCAGATTTTTCCATTTACACCAGAAATTCTCAATCCTGTACCATTTCTTTTTAATGTTTTCCTCAGCTACTTTCTCCTCTTCCTACATAAGTAAATACTAAACTGTACTCTTCCCCAGTATTTTTTATTAAAATTGTCTCCCTGGCTGATAATCACACTCCATTATCTCTCTAAACATTTTAAGAAGTTATTTAGTGCCATTCTGGAGTTGGTAAAAACAAGCGTAATGTGGAAAAGCAGCCAAAGTCATTTCATTTGCTCATTTTTAACTCATACAAAAAAACAAACAAAAAAACCACCCACTTCAAGCCAGGTGATGCCTGTATTCACAGTACTCAATAGGAGGATTGCAAATTCAAAGCTGTTCTGGGTTACATGGTGGGGTTAAAACATGTTTAAGCTACATAGTAAGATCCAGTCTAAAAGAAAAAAAAAGTATTTTAGTTAAATTTGAACCATTACCTTACTACTAAGACTTTAAAATAAATTTCACAATGTTGTTTTTTTTTTTTTTTTGACTACTGCTGAAATATTAAATCACTCTTTTCTTGATTAGTTAAATAGTCAAAAATAAAATCAAATGTGATGCTTTTCTCCTTGAGATTCATGACTTATTGCTTTAGCGCAGAAGATTGAATTATCTAATTACTCATTCATGGAAAATAAACCATGTCTATTCAAAGCTTTCTCCATAGTTAGACTTATCAAATTTGGGGCATTATGGAGTTTAAGGTAACTCTTGAAAGCAGTTAGAAACAAGTGCCCACATCTTGAGAAGTCCAACCTGTTATTCCTGCAAAGACAAGTGTTAAAATGAAGAGAAAGAAGATATTTGCAAAAAAAAAAAAAAAAAAAAAAATGGAAAAAATTCAAGATATATGACTGCAATTGATGCCTTATTTAAAAAAATACTATTAAAAACAAGTCAGTGCTTTTACTGAATTTGAAACCATTCTATAGAACCTCTAATTTTGAAACATGTTCCTTATACTACCGTAACATCTCCCTTAATAAAATCCAAAAGCTCTCAAAAATTGAAAAACTTCTCTTAGGAAAACTCAAAAGATACGAAAAATATCATTTTTCCATTTTAAAAAATCTATAAATAAGCTGAGTTTATAATAGTCTCTTTCTAACTTACACACTTGTCATTAAGGCCCTTCTTGCTCCTTCTCCATTATTACTTCCTTTCCATTCGTCTCCATCTCTTCCTCTTTTTTCTCACTGGCCCCAAATGGACCCAAGCACCATCAAAAATGCTCAGATCTCTCTTATTTGAAAACAAGCTAAAACAAAACAAAACAGAGGCCACCGACTTCCCTCTTTTACCATGCTGCTCTCTCCTTTTCTAACATCTGAAATTCCTGAACTTGGTGTCTATTTCCACACATCAGTTCATTGATACCCATACCAATCAAGCTACTGTATCAACAAAGCCATTGAAACTGCCATTGCAAGCAACTCTTATTCCTAAATGTAATCTAAATCCCAACACTTGCTTATCTCTATACCATTTGGCTTTGTGGAACACTTCATCTACTTTGACCTTTTTTGAAAGCACACCTTGGTAATCTTCTTTTTCCTTTTCAAAACTGCATGATTTATGTAATTTTAAACACAAAAGAGTTTAAAAGTGGCACATATAATTCTACTCACCTAGATTCATCTATTGGGAGTGTTCTATTACACTTCCACATTTTTCCGTATTTTTTATTTGATGCATATTATTTCATGCATATTATTTTATTTTGTGAAAGTCATTCATGCTAAATAGAACTACAAGTGTTTTTTTTTTTTTTAGTTAAGTTTATTCATACAATTTAGGTATACATAATGATCTCATTCATCATAGGGAATTTGTACCTGTACATGATATGACTTGATTCTTTTCCCCTCATTTCTTTACCCTCCTTTCAACCACTCTTCCCCTACTTATTTACAAAGGCTTTGTTTCCATTTTTTCCTTTTTTTCTCATCATTTTCTCTCCTTTCCTTCCTCCATCACCCATGGTAGTTCCTCTTATCATTTGAATATTTGCACTCCATCTTTTTTCTAGGCAGATAGGTAGTTAGAAAGATAAGTACAAATGCAGGTATGTGTGAGTAGGCATATACTAAATTTTTTGTACCTTTTGAACATGGGTTTTATTTGCAGTACATCATTTTTCTTTATCCTGTGATACATCTATTTGTATTTTCTAAGCATGTTCTCTTAAAATATCCACAATATAATTATTAAATTTATGAAATTTGACACTAATATAATCCATTTAATATCATTTACAGTATTTATTTCTAATATAATAAGTTTTATGTTTTTTAAAGTTTGGATTAGGTTATTTATCTTTCTTTTACTTTTGCCATTGGCTTTTTTGAAGAATGAGAGACAATTACATTTTAGCAATGACCATCTCATGTGGTCATCAGTGCGGTTTTACGGAAATGGCTGGATACAGGCTGTGTGATGCTGGTATTAAGGGTGTGACACTAATATTAAAAGTGCCCCCTCTGGGAGTGGATCACACTGCCTAAAACATAGGTGGTTAGGAAGGGATAAAAGGGGAAGGCAGGGTGCAGCTGCTTTGCTACTTTACCGTGAGCACTTTTTCCTCTGCTATCGACCTCTCCTGCGATGCCCTGACTGGGACTCAGCCAATGATGCACTAAGACCTCTTAAAATATGAGCTAAAATGAAATTTCCTCCTTTAACTTTGAGTATTGAATAATTTGTCTCAACAATAAGAAAGTAACCAAGACAATGACAGTGGGTTGGAAATTAAATCACCTAATTTTATGCATATTTTACTCGACAGATATTATGTGGCTTTAAGTACATCTGTTGTATGAAATGACACATCATATAAGATAGTCTATTGTGATATTTCTGAAAGCATTTTTACTAAAAATTTTAATCATCACAATCAACAAATATAACTGCCAGATAAAATGCAATGAAATTTGAAATTCAGGAAAGCTATAATAGGTTAGGAAGATTTAAAATTTGGTGTCTGAATATTTTCATAGCTAAATTTGTTGTTTCTATCAGTACACTACACATGATCTACTTTAAAAGAATATAATGTATGAGGTGATTATCTGAGAATGATTTCATTATGAAATCATTAATGAAAAAAGGTTAAAAAAAAAAAAGAAGAAGAAGAAGAAGAAGAAGGGCCCTCTACTGGAACACTGGAGCAGTCCCCAGCATGGCCTAGCAGCCTTGGACTGCCACTGCTGCCCCCCCCACCATGGGAACACGTGGGCAACTCCAGCAGGCCTGAATCATCTGGGACTGCCACCGCTTGGCCCACCCCTCCACAGAAATTCCTGGGACACCTGTGTCATGACTGAGCCTCCTCGGTCTGCTGCTGTGGGCCCATCCCTGGGGAACACACTCATCTCCTGGACCTAGTACTGCAGTTGATCTTTGGTTCAAACCACTTCTCCCAGAACCTTGGACTACAGTGAATTATCATGCTGGATGGATGGGCAACTCAGGAACCCCTCCCCCAAACAGAAGACCACAGCAGGCTCCAGTCAGTGTGGTGAATTTGCCCCTAAAATAGAGGTCTACATTGGTAAATAGGAGTGGAAGTGAAACTCCCTTCAACTGTCAGACCTTGAGGAACCTGACAAGAGATTGGGTAATCCCCTCCTCCATACAGAGAACATCAGACAGGTTGAGGAGTACATCAATAAGGCCTCTGCCAACTTGGAGAAAATTATAAGAGCTTATAAGATCACCAGTGACACAATAGGACCTCAGCTGACAAAAACTCTAGAGACAGGGAAATCTGGTAATCTGCAACAACCTGAAGACATAGCAACATCAGGAACTAAGAACTGACCTACATCAATATTTCTATGTTAGTTAGCCCAGAAAGAATATAGGACTCATGCAACAGGCTCTGTAGGAAGAATTCAGTGGCTGGGGATTTAGCTCAGTGGCATAAGCACCTGCCTTGTAAGCAGGCGGTCATGAGTTCAATTCCTGGTACCGGTGAAAATGAAAAAGACAAAAAAAAAAAAAAAAAAAAAAAACCAGGAAGAATTCAGGTGACTGGCTCTCTTTTACATTGTGGTACCCAACAACTGGACAAACATCAACCACACAGTAGGATCCTAAATTCACACTAAGGACAGTTGAGACTGTTGGGATTGAAAGACCAAATATTTACACAAAGGTGAAAATGATAAAACGAAAAGGTAAAATGTAATCTTAAACATCTAGTCCATCAGGAGCAAGTACAGGTGACACTAAAATGGAGCACTTTAAAAGTTGTACACCAGGAATCTCTGAAAGCATAGCAAATGAAGTAAAGAAACAAATCCATGAAGCTACACAGAAAATCAAATTAGAAACAATCTCTTATGTAAAGAAAGAAATAACAAACTTAGTAAATAAGTTGCTCAACATAGATAGAGAAGAAATAGATTTTTAAAATGCAGGACCATGGGAAACTGAATGAAACTTTAGATGAATAATGCAGAAAACAAATAGAATCCATGAAACAAATTCAAAGAGATATTCGAGGAAAAAAAAAAAACTCATTGAAAGCTTGCAAAACCATTTAAATGAAGCTGAGGATAGAATTTTAGACCTTAAAGACAGGATGGCAGATAGTGATCATGAAAGGGTAGAATTTATAAAAACAACAAAGCATCATGAAATGACAATCCAGCAGCTTCAAGATGATGCCAACAGAAACAATATAAGACTAATAGGCATCAGTGAAGATGCAGGAGTCAATGAAAATGACATAACTAAACTATTCACAGAAGTAATAGCAGAAAATTTCTCACACATAGGAAAAAAGTCTGCTATACAAATAAGTGAGGCATACAGAATGTCAGTCACAACCAACATAAATATATACCCAGACATATAACGATTAAGATCCGAGACATACAGCATAAAAATAGAGTATTAAAAGCTGTTAGAGAAAAGACACAGCTTATCTATCAAGGAAAGCCTGTTAGAATCATGGCAGACTTTTCAGCACAAATCTTCAAGTTAAGATGAGCTTGGAGTGAAATATTTCAAGCCCTGAAAAAAAAAAAAAAAAAAAAAAAAAAAAAACTTTCAACCCAGACTGATATACCCAGAAAAACTGTCGTTCAAATTTAATGGAGGACCTAGATACTTCCATGACAAAGAACAACCAAGGGAATTCATATCCACCAAACCAACCCTAAAAAGAGAATTGAAAAACATGCTAGATAGAGATAAAGATGACCACAATCTCTAGAACAACAACAGAAAGAAACCACAAGGCTGGCCAAGAAAATAAACAAGGAAGAAAAGCAGGAAACCAACAATAGGAACACAACATGGCAAAGTCAAGCCAGTACATATCTGTGATATCCATGAATGTAAATGGGCTCAATTCACCTACTAAAAGAAACAGGTTGACAGAATGGATCAAGAAACAGGATCCCAAAATATGCTGTGTACAAGAAACACATCTGGCTCAAAAAGAAACTCACACATTAAAAGTCAAAGGGTAGAAAACTGTATTCCATGCAACAAGAACCCAGAAAAAGCAGAGGTAGCTATTCTAATTGCAGACAAAGTGAACTTCAAACCTAAAAGGATTAAACAAGATAAAGAAAGCCACTACATCCTTGTAAGTGCAAAACTACAAGAGGAAGAATTAACAATTATAAATATACATGCACCAAATACAGGAGAACCCAACTATATAAGGCAAATACTAATGGGCATGCAAAACAAAATACAGAATAACACAATTTTAATAGGAGAACTTAACACTCCCCTGTCGCAAAGAAATAGATAAACTAGACAAAAAGTCAGCAAAGAAATAACAGAACTGAGTCACACATGTGAGTGAATGGACTTAGTGGATGTTTACAGAGTGTTCCACCAAACACATCAGAAAATACATTATTCTCAGGTGCGCATGGGACATTCTCCAAAGTAGACCATATATTACCCCATAAAGCATTCTTAACTGAATGCAAAGGGAGTGAAATTATCCCATCCATAATATATAATCATAGTGCACTAAAACTGGAAATCAGTGGCAAAAAAAAAGGCAAAACCTGCATAAATACCTGGAAATTAAATAACAATCTTCTGAATAACCAGTGGGTTACAGACGAAATTAAGGAAGAAATAAATAATTGTATTGTAATACCTACAATACAATGAAAATGCAGATACAACATACTGTAACCTATGGGATGCAATGAAAGCAGTTCTAAGAGGGAAATATATAGCAATAAACAGTTATGTCAAAAAAATGGAGCAAACACAAATAAATAACCTAATGCTACATCTCAAGTTTCTAGAAAAGGAAGAGAAAGTCAAACTCAAAGTTCACAGAACAGAGAAAATTGAAACATTAGAGTAGAAATTAATGTATTGGAAACTAATAAGACAATACAAAGAATTAATGAATCAAAGAGCTGGTTTTTTGAGAGAATAAACAAAATTGAGAAGCCCCTGGCCAACCTTACCAAGAAAACACTAAAGTCCATGCAAAAAGGACTAAAAAGAAGGAAATTACTACAGATCCCATGGAAATTCAAAAGATCATGAACACCTACTTTGAAAATCTCTACTCACAAAGGGTGGAAAAAAAGAGGAAATGGAAAGATTTCTAAGACCATATTGAACTACCAAAGCTCAGTCAAGAAGATATAGCAATTTTGAATAACCCAATATCAGCTACTGAAATAAAAAATGTGATTAAAAACTTACCAACGTAGAAAAACCCAGGTCCTGATGGATTCACAGCTGAATTCTGTAAGAAATTTAGAGAATATTTAATGCCAATACTCTTTAAATTCTTCAATGAAGTTGAAAGAGAAGCAATCCTCACTAACTTGTTCTTGGAGTCAAGTATCACTCTGATATCAAAACCAGAGAAAGACCCAATCAAAAAGGAGAACTATAGACCAGTCTCACTAGTGAGCATTGATGCAAAGATTCTCAATAAAATATTAGCAAATAGAATGCAGCAAATCATCAAGAAGATTATACACCATGACCAAGAGGAATTCATTCCGGCAATGCAGAAATGGTTCAATACACACAAATCAATAAATGTAATATACCACACCAACAGACTCACAAATAAAAGTCACAAGATCATCTCAATAGACACAGAAGAAGCTTTTGATAAAGTCCAACGTCTTTTCATGATAAAAACCCTACAGAAACTTGGAATAGACAGTATGTGCCTCAATCTCATGAAGGCCATCTATGACAAACCAACAGCCAACATTATATTAAATGGGAAAAAAAGAAAAACCCTAAAATCAGGAACAAGACAAGGATGTCCACTATCACCACTCTTATTCAGTATAGTTCTGGAAATATTAGCCAGAGCAAACAGACAAGAGGGATAAATAAAAGGAATAAAAATAGGAAATGAAGAAGTAAAATTATCATTATTTGTAGATTTTATATATATATATATATATATATATATATGTATGTATATATATATCATCTATATACTCTATTTAGTTGGGTGCCCTGTATTTGATGCATGTATATTTATAATTTATGCCTACATAGAAGACTCCAAAAACTCCCTTAAAAGATTGCTAGAGAGATAATAAACAAATTCAGCGGCATAGCTGGATACAAAGTCAACACTCAAAAATCAATAGCATTCCTGTACACCAACAAAAAATTCACCAAAAGAGAAATTATGGAAATATCACCTTTCACAATAGCATCTAAAAATACTAAATACCTAACCAAGAATGTAAAAGACCTATATGCTGAAAATTATACTAATCTAAAAAAGGAGATTGAAGGGGATATTAGAAATTGGAGGGATAGTCCTTGCTCTTGGTTAGGAAGAACCAACATTGTGAAAATGGCCATGCTCCCATACCGTTACACAGATTCTAAGCAATCACCCCATCAAATACCATTAACATGCCTTACAGATCTAGAGAAAACATTTGCAAAATTCATCTGGAAACAGAAGAAACCTAGAATAGCGAAGGCAATTGTGGGCAATGAAGGCATGACAGAAGGTATCTCAATTCCTGACTTGGGACTATACTACAAAGCCACAGTGTTAAAATCAGCATGTTACTGGCAAAGAAATAGACCTGAGGATCAATGGAACAGATTAGAAGATACAAATGCAACTACAAAGACACTCAGCCACCTGATATTTGACAAAGGGGTTAAACAAGTTCACTGGAAAAAAGATAGCCTCTTTAATAAATAGTATTGGAAAAATTGGCTTCCCATATGCTGAAGACTAAAAATAGACCCATGCCTATCACCATACACTAACCTAAAGTCAAGATGGATCAAGGATCTAAGTATTAAAACAGAAATACTAAATCTACTGGAGGACAAGATAGGTAAAAATCTTGGAGACACAGGGGTAGGGGAAGAATTCATTAATAAAATGCAAACTGCATGGTAAATACTTCAAACAATCAACAAATGGTATCTCATATTACTAAAAAGTTTTTGCACTTCAAAAAAATATCACCAACAAAGTGAAAAGAAAACCCACAGAATGGGAAAGAATTTTAGCCTACAATCCTTCAGACAAAGAATTTATATCCAGAACATATAAAGAATTGAAAAACATCAAGCCCCCCAAATGCAAAGACCCTTTCCAAAAATATGCATCAGAGATGAACACACAGTTCTCAGATGAAGATATAAAAATGTCAAATAAAAGCATGAAGAAATATTCACCATCAATGGTCATTCGAGAAATGCAAATTAAAACGGCATTGATATTTCATCACACACTGGAAAGAATGGCTGCATCAAGAATACAACTGATAACAAATGTTGATGAGGATGCAGGATGCACCAAATATTGGTGGGAATGTGGACTGGTGCAACCACTGTGGAAATCAGTATGGAGATGCCTCAAAAAACTAGGATTAGAAGTTCCATTCAAACCAGCTATTCCCTTCCTGGGTGTTATCCCTGAAAAATTGAAAATGTCATGTCACAGTGATGTATGTGCACCACCATATTCACAGCAGCACAATTTCTGATAGCTAAACCCTGGAAATAACCAAAATGCTCATCAACTACAGAGTGGATGAAAATGATGTGGTATTTTTATACAATAGAATACTATTCAGCTAGAAACAATGATGATCTTGAGGTAAATAGAGGCAACTTGAGAATATCCTCATAAGTAAAATAAATAAGCCTCACAGTAAATATATCATTGTCTCTCTAGTATAAAAAATAATAAGAACTGAGAGAATAATGGGACCCAAAAAGTATAATAGATATTATAAAAGTGAGAAGGAAGGAAAGTGCTCTAAAGGCTATTATAGCATGTATAGTGGGTAAGACATGACCATATTACTAAATTTCTACTAGATCACTGAACAGAAGAGATTGCATTGTTGATGTTTGAGTACCTACCAACTTTTTTGCTTTAATATTGTAACTTTAACAACTATTGTTAAGATGACAATATGTAATGTATCAACTAACAATTTTATGATTTTAATTTCTTTTTAATTCTGTGTTCTATTTTTTCTCATTTTTTCTATTTTTTAAAAATTTTCTCTTCTTTCTTTAAATAAAATTTAAAAAACATAAAATTTTTTAAAAGAAGGAAAAATGACCTTTTCTTGACTACTGTACACTGGGAACATTCAAAGGAGTTTTAAAATTATGAACAAATTAACCTACCATTCTAATAGCACTGTTAAACATTTTCAGTGATGAGTTAATTGCATTGTACCAGGTGGTGTAAAGCAAAATCAGATTTGTGCAAAATTTGCTGGAGTAAGAGCAGGAACATCTTAAAAGAGCATCAGTGCATGAAGACAGTATGCTCATCAAGAAGAACTTCATTTACCAAGAATAGACACACACCTCTCATAGTACTGTTCTTTATTTTATTGCTCTTCATAAACAGTGTGTTTTGGTTTCATTTTTATAAATTGAAGATTTGGGCAAAACCACGATTAGCAAATTTTCATTAGTGTATGCCCATTTTAGGACCAATATCCAATTTTAGTAATTTTTATTATTTTTTAAAAACTCTGTAATGGCTCCTCATCATCTACTGAATTTCACATAAGGTCTCCAGTGTGATGTTCAACATCTTACATTATGTATACTTAAGACATATTTCCAGTGTTTTCTTTGTTATCACTTTTTTACCCAAACTATCCATGTAAATTTTTATTTTTAGTGCATGTTCTCAATGCATAATGACTACATTTGATTAATTTTTACATTTTAATCATTTTTTAATTTTTTTGCCATGATGATCTGTAATTATAAAACTTTGATGTTACTATTGTAATTATTTTGAGTTACCCCAAAATAAGCTCATTTATGACAGCAAACATAACTTGGTAAGTGTTCCATGTGTTCCAAGGTATTTATTTTCCCTTCTAATGTCTTCTGGCTTCCTATTCCTCAAGAACAACAGTATTGATATTAGGCCAGTTAATAACCCTATGATGATTTATATGCAGTCACATGAAAGTTAAGAGTCACATGGGGCTCAGGATTTAGCTCAGCAGCATAAGTAGCTGCTTTGCAAGCACGTGGTTGTGAGTTCAATACCCAGTACCAGAAAAAAAAAAAAAAAAAAGTCACATACCTCTTGCTTCAAATCAAAAGCTAGATATGACTAAGGTTAGTCAGAAAAACACATCAAAAACTGAGACAGGCTGAAAGCTAGACCTCTGTGTCAAACAACTACACATTTTGAATGCAAAGGAAACTTTTTAAACAAAGTTAAAAGTGCTACTCTGAGTAACACTTAAATAATATAGAAGCAAAATCTGGAGATTTTTGGCAGCAAAATCTGGAGAAAGTTTGATGATCTGGATAGATCAAAGCAGACACAACAGTGCCTTCAGCAAAGCCTTACTACCCACAGCAAAGCCCAGCTCTTCAATTCCAAAAAGAAGATAAGTGACCTGCAAAACAAAATTTAAAGCCTACAGATTTTGGCTCATGAAGCTTAACAAAGGAAGTTCTTTTCACAGGTGAGGCAGTTGGTACTAGGGGAGCTCGGCCAGTAGCCCAGAAGATCTTTCTGTGATAATTAATGGAGATGGCTTTAGTAAACACAAATTTTTCAAGGTTAATGAAGCAACCTTATATAAGAAGTAGCCACGTAGGATTCTCATAGCTAGAGAGGAGAAGTCAATGCATGCCCAACTTCACAGCCTCAAAAGGTAGACTGCTTCTTCTGTCACAAGGTAAAGCAACTGATGACTAATTTGAACCCAACATTCATTTGTCACACTGAAAATCTTAACAGTTATACCGAATCTATTTGCCTGTGCTCTGTAGAGGAAACAAATTCTGGATGACAGTACATCTGTTGGCAAGATGATTTATTGAATATTTCAAATTCACGGTTGACACTTACTGCATAGAAGAAAAAGAACTCCGTTCAAAATATTTCTGTTTAACTGGGAAAAAAAAAATCTTAGTGAACTGTGCCTCAGAGGACTTCTGTCTAAATCATATAAAGAGTTTAAAAAATCAGATCCCTAAAACTCAAGGACCCAATCCAAAAATGAGCATCTGAGATGAATGCAAAATTCTCAGATGAAGAATACAAATGGCAAATAAATACATGCAAAATGTTTATCATTGTTACTCATTAGATAAATGCAAGTTAAAACCATACTGAGATTCCATCTCACTCCTGAAAGAATGGCCAAGATCAAGAAAACTACTAACAACAAATGCTGGACAGGCTGTGGGGAAAAAGAAACTCTTCTGCACTGTTGGCAAGAGTGCAGACTGGTGCAACCTTTGTGGAGGTCAGTCTGGAGATACCTCAAAAGGCTGGGATTGGAAGTTCCATTTGTTTCAGCTATTCCACTTCTGGGCATGTTCCGAGAAGAACTGAAAACATCATACCACAGTGATATATGTGCACCCATGTTTATAGCAGCACAATTTGTAATAGTCAGATATTGGAAACAACCTAAGTGTCCATTAACTGAGGAATGGATAAAAAAGTTGTGTATTTTCATACAATGGAGTACTATTCAGCTCTAAAGAATGATCACATTGAGATAGTTACTAATAAATAGACGCAGCTTGAGACCATACTCATAAGCAAAATAAATCAAACTCACATGTATAAATACCATATAGTCTCCCTAGTGTAAGAAACAATAAGAGTACATAAGAGTTTATGGTAATCATGATTCCCCATTACATTGTTTTTGAAGCTTTATAATGATCACATTCAATTATTTGAAATGGATTTGTCCTGATTTGTTTGATTTTATTAGCTGTGAACCGCTAATTTGAGGGAAATAAGTCATTATAATAGCCAGTACTGATGTAATATCATCTTACTCTGAAGTCCTATCATGCTCTTGCTCTTCTTCTGTTTCCATTGGCTCTATCATGTTGTATCTTATTGGATTGTATTACTTGTAAAAGTATAAACAAATTTTCTATAGAAAATGAGATAATATAGTAGCCATTGTTTGTTCTCTTATTTTGTCCTGAATGTCCTGTAATACTCTCATTCTCTTGAATGTTTTTATACTTTTTTGTTGTGTTTGAGACTATTGTATATGAAGTTATACTCAACTATTTCAAAGAAAGAAACTTTGTGGTAGTTACTGTTAATTACAGGTTGTCTTTTGGTGAAGTACTGTGTTGCTTACATTGTTCTGATCTTTGTTATGTTTTGTTTGTCCTAATCTCTTTAAAATAAAAAAAATCAAAAGAATATTTCTGCTTATTCATAAATGTATGTGGTCATCCTAGGGTTCTACTAGAGATGCACAAGGAAAGTGACATTTGTCGATGTCCGCTCCCGGCCGGCAGGAAGGACACACGACAAAGTCTGGCAGTGGACAACCTTTTCTTTTATTTTTCTTCTCCGTACAGCCTGCCCTGGGATCGCTCCCAGCCGAAGCCTCCTTTGGTCCGCTCCCCGCGGCTCCTTCTGGGCTTCTACTTCCGGGCTTCTTCTTCCCCCCAGGGGTGGCACCAGTATATATACGGATACAGTGTCCAATCATGTTAAAGTGAGCAAGGCAAGCTGATTGGCTAACATCATCAGTTGCCAGGCAGACTATATTGTTGAGCGGGTTGCTTACGCGGTAAGCAGGAAACTAACGTGCTCGATGGGAGGGGTAATCTACCTCAGGCTTTGCTCTTTCCTACAGGCCTCACGTCCGCCAAGTGAGGCGACCGGGCTCGGGGCTGCGGCTCCCAACAGACATTGATTTAATTAGTGCTAACACAGAATTCATTTTGCCACCCATGGATCAAGGAGTAATGTTGACTTTCAAGTCTTACCATTTAACAAATACAAGAATGGGAATATAGGTCAGTGGCACAGCACCTGACTGGCAAAGGCAAGGTTCTGAGTTCAATACCCAATATCAAGAGACAGGAAGAAGGAAAGAAGGAAGGAGGGAAGGAGGGAAGGAAGGAAGGAAGGAAGGAAGGAAGGAAGGAAAGAAAGAAAGAAAGAAAGAAAGAAAGAAAGAAAGAAAGAAAGAAAGAAAGAAAAATTTGCAAAGCTATTGCTATCATTAAGATTGTTCTTAACAAAGTAAACAGAACATTTCCTGGAAATGATTCACCATTTTACATATCATGAGTACATTTGAAATTCATGGGAGGAGAACAAAAGATTGAGGTTAATAGGACTTTCAAAAAAGTCGATTCCAGCTGTCATGGATGGCTTTGAGGGATTCAGAGCTACAGTGGAGGAAGTAACTGCAGATGTGGTAGAAATAACAGAAGAACTAGAATTAGATACACAGCTTGAAAATGTAACCAAATTGCTGCAGTCACATGAATTCAAAGATGGTAGCTGCTTCAATGGATAAGCAAAAAACGGAATCTACTTCTGGTGAAGATGCTGTGAACTGTTGAAAGGACAACAAAATATTTAGAATATTACATAAGCTTAAGTAATAAAACAGTAGCAAGCTTTGAAAAGATTCACTCCATCTTTTAAATTCTATTGTGGGAAAAGTGTTTTCAAATAGCATTGCATGATACAGAGCAGAATTTTATGAACAAAACAGCCAACTGATACAGCAAACTTTACTGTAATACAACTTCAGGAAATTGCTGCAGCTGCCCAACATTCACCAGTCACCACCCCAATGAGTCAGCAGCCATCCTCATTAGCAGGACTCTACCAGCAAAAAAATAACTCATTCAGATGATCACTAGCATTTTTAGCAGTAAAATATTTTAATGTGTAATGCTAAGGCATGCATGATAGATTATAGCATTCAGTAAACATAGCTTTTGTATGCACTGAGAAACCAAAAGAATTTGCATGAATCATTTATGGATATATTAATTTTATTGTAGTGGTATGGAATCTGCAATATCTAAAGGAAAGCCTTATATTAAAAAAAAAGTCAGATCAGATCAGAAAACTCCTCTAGGTAAATGGGGAAATTGTTCAAAAATACAAAATGGTGGAAAGTACAAACAATGGATCTGATTAATTCTTTTAACATATAGTCTCCAACTCTAGTATTCAAATTTTGTAATAAACACAAAAATGGCTGAATTAGATGGATAGTCACTAGTTTTAGTAAAAAGAGTGGTAGCAACTTTTGTTCATTTGTCTCATTACTGCATGGGTCCTTTAATTCAAATATGGCCAGGACACTAATGCTCAGAAAAAAAAAAAAAAAAAAAAAAGGGAATTTAGCTACAATTCCATGAAATATAGGCACAATTCCATACATAAATTTATTCATGTGTATTTTGAATTGTATTAAAATGAAAAATATTCTCAGGAGGTTGAGACAGGAGAATTGCAACTTAGAGGCCATGTAGCCTACATAGTTCAAGACCAATCTTAGTCACAGAGCAAACCCCAAAACAAGGGAAAAAAGGAAGAAAGGAAGGATGAGAGAACAAGAAAGGAAGGAAACAAGAAAGAAATAAAAAAAGCCAAGGGAAGCAATCAGTTTGAAGGACGTCAACTGGAGTTTCCAGTGTAAATGGAAACACTGTCAGCTTTTAGTTCATGAAGTGTGGGCTTTTTCCTCTCTTGTTAAGTTGACTAGACTGCAAATTTGCAAGACTTGAATAACTATAACAAAAAATTAAAGGAAATGAATGTTATTTATCTTTTATTTTAGTATTTACATCAAAGTATAAGGAATAATATAAAAAATAATAAAAACTATGGATATGAGTCTATCTTTACAATTTAAAGGTTATAACAAAACGAAATAGGACACAGATTCTCTATTGGTTTTATAGGAATTAGTTCTGAGGTTTGTAAGTTTAGTTGACTAATCACTTAGTTATATTTACTTCATTTATGACCTAGAATTGCATTTCTACTGGATTTTTTCACTGAACACCAAGAATTGTATTCCTGCATAGACTAACAAACTAGCTATGCTCATGCTGCTTAGGGGCCCAAGCCTGCAAAGGGCAGCTGTGGTCATGTATTATAAATGAGCTAAAGGTTTTCTAAATACTTTTATTTAGCAAACTCCAAAGTGGTAAGTGAATTTTGATACTGAAAATATGTGCTTTGATTTCCTCTTTCAAGATATTCCTTATTCTAGGACTAGCTTACAGAAAGTATAAAGAAAATGACAAGGAAAATGTTCTTGGTTTTCACATTAAACAGTATAAGCAGAGCTCAGCTTTCATATTCTGATGAAGCAGACTTGATAATACCAAAGAAGAATAAAAGAAGAATGGGAATTATAAATCATTGATAGTTTTAAGTGATTGTGAAACTTGGCAACAATGCAAAAGAGCAGGTAATGGAGACTACTACATATTTGGAGCCAACCACCGGTGTTTACAACACCGTCTATAATAAAGTTATTGAGTGGATGCTGTTTAAAAAGCAGAATCATGGGTGAACTCCACAGCTTTTTTGCTTCATTCAAGAATTCAGACTATGAAGACTCAAAATGATGCCTATATGAACACTCTGAAAAAATACCATGAGAAACAAGATAGACATGAAATTTATTAGGAATTAAGGCAAATAGAGAAATGCCTCATTCTCAAGATATTCACTGAACATAGGAGCTCCAAAACTATTGCGTCTTTTACCTATTTTCATTGAAATGCTGGGAATTCATTGTAGCATTAGAATTGACTATTTCTAATTTTTGTACTTACATATGAGATCATTTCTACAAAGACTCTGATGGGTTTTTGGACAGATGTGACTTTCACATGCACAAGAAACTATGTCAGAATCAAGTAAAGGTCAGCATTTGGTACATTTAAACTCATTCAAAACATCAAATCAGTACCTATCCTATCTATTCATGAATACAATTAAGTTAACTTAAATTTTTAATTAATAACACATTTGTCTTTCATTTTTATCAAAATGTTTAACCGTGTGAGAATTTGCCATCTCATACTCAGGCAAGAGAGCTGAGACTCTGTTTTAGGCAGATGAAGTTTAACATATGGAGTTTAAGAAGAATTCTTTAAAAAATGTGCGTTAGCATTTCAACTAAATTTAGCCAAGCTAAGACTGTCTCTCAGTAGGTAAGAAAGTGACAGGTGTGGTGTACAAACCTGGAACCAAAGTTTGGCTGCTTTCTTTACTAGTGGTGGGAGATGGATTCTTTTCCACAGTGGAAATGTACTCTGTGAGAGTCAGCCAGAACCCCAGCCATACTCAGTAAGTGTGTGGACTAGCTTTTGACAGTTTAGAGGGTTTTTTTATGTGAAAATTAAAGGAACGATAATTTAATCTTTGAATATGTGAACATAATTTGCAGTTGAAGAACTTTTTCAAACTTACTTTCAGAATGTTAACTGCGACGGGGACACGCTCAAAGTTTTACTTTTTTTTGGCATTCTCATTATTAGAGGGGCTGTATTGTAGACATGTGGTTCATATTCAATCTGACAAGTCATGTAGCGATTAAAAATTGGAATGCTTTGACAGCAGGGTGAGCATGAGGATCAGTTGCCACTGTAACTCCCCATGATGGGGAGAGCCTGGCAAATGACTCAGATCTGGTAGGGGGGTAGTCTTCAGCATCAGTGCACAAGGCAGAGAGGACTGACAGTCTCACCAAGACAGCACCTGGGGTGGCAGATGCACTGGCCAGTTTCATTGCTTGCCAGCCTGTTCTTTGTGGTGTTGTCTTTTAACAAAATGAGAACTAGGATTTTTCAGTCTTGAGATATAGATTGTAAGGCTGGTTCTGGAGCTCAAATAGTGATCTGAAATATATTTTAATAACTAAGTGTATGTGTGCATGTGTATATGTTGTGTGTGTGTGTGTGTATACACTGTCCTGCAAAGTGATATTATATCCTTAAAGCTATTAAATCCTTGAGCAAAATTTAAAAGTAAGAATGACTGCAGAATTCTAATTTATGCTCACTTTTACTTAGTATCAACCACTAAAATCATTATTTTATCCGTTTTCTCTACTTCTGGCATGAATTGAAATGTGTCGTTGATCCTAATTGACATATACATTTGTAAACGACAAGAGTGCTGGTGTTATTTTCATAGCCATTAGGAAATATCAAACTGAATGCTTCAGATATAAAATTGTCATTTATAAGGGGAAAGAACTGTTTCATGAGCTGTTGTTGCTTGTGTGCATGTAAGTATGAACAAATTAGTTTCTTCTTAAGAATAAATTTTTCCATTAGTCCTGAGATTTCTTGGAGTGATTGAATCCGTGAAATATAAAGCAAAAGAACCAGCACAAAATTCAAAGAAAGATATATAAGATAACAATATGTAATTTATTAACTAGTGATTTCTTACTATTTTTCTGAAATTCTGTATTATTTCTACCTTTTTTTTCTTTTTTGCCTTTTTTCTCTAAAATAAAACCTATGGAGAAAATATAAATATTATTATAATGTTAGAAATCTATATTTTGCACAAAATAAATGTTATCAAACTTTGATTTTATAATGAGCACTGTGAGGAAAGCTATCAAATTATAACCTAAAACATTTTAGTATTTTAGGCTTGACTCAAAGTATTTCCAATGTATATCACATTCAAGTGGAATGACAAATAAATATTGCTTAAGGTTAACAATTCATAAAACAATTCATAACAATTCACAAATTCCTGCAATGATAAACTTGTATCTCAACAACTATCAGTAGTAATTAGTTGAAGCCTTGTGTTTAGGTATCTTTTTTAACTATTAAATTCAGTAGATTTGTGTCAATCGCTATCATAGCCTAACTCTGGAACTCTTTCATAATCCCAGAAACAAATATGTACCTCTTAACAATTATTCTTCATTCTTGCTATCATGATCCTCACCCTAGGTGAGGATCTAGTCACCCTAGGTGACTTATCTAGTTTAGTCTATAGAGATTTGCCCTTTCTGGAAATTTCACATCAATTAAGTTTACAAAAGATGTTCTATTTTTTTTTACCTAGTACAGATTAAGAATTATATATGTCAGAGCCTCTATGAATACTTCATTCCATTTTATTGACAAATAATCTGTTGCACTATATTTTCTTTATCTTTAGGTAATCATTTGGACATTTTATGCTGTTAGCTACTATTAACAATGCCAATATTAATAGTCACTTTCAAGTTATTGTGTGGGTATGCATTTTCATTTATTTATACACATATCTATTGTGGGGTTCTTGAGTCACATGGTAAATTTGTATTTAGCATCTTGATATCTACTAATCTATTTTCCTAAGTGGCTGCCCACTTGCATCCGTAAATTAGAATTCCAATTTCTATCTATTTATGGCAAAGCTAGTTTTCATCTGTTTTTTTTTTTTAATTTTGCCACCTTACTGGGACAATATTTCATTGTGAGTTTAATTTACCTTTTTTCCATGTCTAATGATAATGAACACCATTTTATGTGCTTTTTTGTATACTTTCTTTGCAAAAAAGGTCTATTCAAATATTTTGCTAATTTTCCTAATGTATATTTTTATTTTTGTTGTATGAGTTCTTTATGAATTGTGGAAACATATACCTTTTTAGACTGATTTTCTGAATGGTTTTCTATCTGTCTCACCACCATCTATTGAAAAGATATTTTCTCACCACCGAGGTGTCTTGTCCTCCCTGTCAAAAAATTAATTGACCAGAAATGTTAATCTTTATTTCTATGCTCAGTTCTATTATATTCACCCATATTCATCATGTTTAGTACCAGTCTCTCCTTATTATCATAATTTTGTGATAATTTTTGAAATTGAAAATATGAATCCACTTGATTTAGTCTTTATTTGTTTAAGTTTTGATTTGGCTGCTTTGTTCTTTAGGTTTCCATGTGAAATCAGAATCATGTCAAACCTGCAAAAAATTATGAGCTGAGATTTTGGTAGAGATTACTTTGAAGAATTATGATTAATTTTATGTATATTGAGTTTTGTCAAGTGATCATTATTCCTTTTAAATATGAACTACATTTTAAGCAAATGAGAGGACTTTCACATAGTCTCTTTTTTTACATCTGCTTTTTTAATGATCCTTAGGGCTTCCTTGTTTCTGAGATAACAAATGTTCAATATTGGTCGGGACGTCTCCTGGCTTAGCCTCAAAATCAATCATTTCTCCAAGGAACACTGAATGCTGATTCACTTCAGTGGCAAATGATTTTTAGAGACTTCAACTAGGAAGCAGGGGTCCTCACCACTACAGTATTCATGGGCTCTTTTCCGGTGAAATACCTGTCATATATGCTATTTTTTTTTTCGAAAGTAGCTGTATATATATATATATATATATATATATATCACTAATGAGTTAAATTTTGAACATTTGCACATCCATGTTAGTGTTTGTTATTACCTATCTTTTTGATTATAGCCATTCTACTACGAAAAAATATTTTATTTTGGTTCTATTTTTCCTTCCCCTTATAACCATTTTTAAAATCCTGTATATGATGTTGAAAAAGTCTTTAATGTATTAAAAGTTTATCTATATTATATATAATAAATTTTGATAAACACTAATATTTTAATTTTAAAATTTGATATTTACTTTGTTTTCATTCTTTAAATATAACAAAAACATTTAGTCAAAGTAATGTAGTTTGAAATCACTTAAAGTAGCATACTATTCTCTTTGATTATTTCTCTAATTGAAACAAAGTCAGTTTAATGTGTTTCAGTTGCTTTTTTTTTTTTGTCTTTTTCCTTTTTATCGTACCAGGGATCGAACTCACGACCACCTGCTTGCAAGGCAGGCGCTTATGCCACTGAGCTAAATCCCCAGCCCCTCAGTTGCTTTTTTTAACTTTTAGGAAATTTTTAAACTTTAATTTGTATTGCAATCATATCAAACAGCTACATCACTCTGTAGTAAAGTGAAGTCATAGATTTGTTTCCTTATTTGTACCACCATTTATCTTGTTCCTCCATAAAATAAACTTCATTGTTAATTTGTGAATAATTTTCCTATTTTTAATAAAAGGAAGTCATCCATATGAATGTTTATATTCATACCACTCTTTATAGCAGTGTCACAGTTGCCGTTTTCACTTAACCATAAAATCTGGCCCTATCACAGCAGAATGGGCAGTGCATGTGAAAAATATCTAGGAGTCCCATGTAAGGAAAAAAAAGAGAGAGAGAGAGAAAGAGAGAAAGGAACAGAAGAGCCCATAGGATAAGAAAAAGTTGGTTCTTCAAAGACCATGTACTAAAGACTTACTCACTTGGTGAGTGAAACAGATGGTTACAAAATTTTGAAGAGATGAAGGATATCATTAGCTTTTACTGTTAACAGGACTATTCTGAAATGTAGAACCTGGGAGAGGCAAACATATAAGAAAGGAGACTAGGCTAGAAGTAATTATAATATCCAAGAGAAAAGTGACATGGAAATACCTGTAACCAATGAGGAAGCTGTGAAGGAGGTGAAACACTTTGCTTCTGGGTAAAGTTTCTTACAGAAGCAATGATCACTCCTACCAAATTGGTTGTGCAATGAAAGGGGATGAAAGAAATTACTGATGATCACAAACAGCATCCAGAAGGAAGCAACTGACAAAAGTAAAATGAGCAAGACTACAGGGAGAGCAGTTTTCAGGGAGGAGAGAAAGATGATCGCTCTGGGCAAAGTGCACCTTCAATTTTCATATTAAAATTATTAAAAGTCTCTGGGATTAAAGTTCAAATTGTAATTTTCATTAAGTCAAATACTATGTCTAATAGTTTTTGAATTCCCACAAAATACAGAATATAGGACCCTGCACACAAATGAGGTCAAATGAATGTTCACTGGACAAATTAAAACACACTCAGCCCTTCAGCCTTTCTCCACAGGCTGTATGAGAACTGTATGGACATAGATGCTCTCAAATTAATAATGAAATGCTATATTTATGCTTTAAATACTTAATTAGATGAAAAATAGTTCAAATACTGGTAAAATAATCGCATTGATAATATTTATATTACCCTTTTCTTCTTGTAGGGGGTTAGAGGAGTGCTGGAGATCAAATGAAGGACCTTACGTATGAGAGGCAAGTACTTTACTACTGAGGTACATCTCCAACCACAAAATTAGCTCATAATAGAGATTAGATAACTGTAATTTATTTAAGAATACTATTCTCTCTCTCTCTCTCTCTCTCTCTCTCTCTCTCTCTCTCTCTCTCTTTGTGTGTATATGTATCTGTGTGTGTGTCTGTGTGTGTATGTGTGTGTGGAGAAGGTGGTGTTGCTGGGGATTGAACCCAGGCCCAATGTTTGCTAAGTACCCAGCCTAACACCATTACTAAATGTTGAAAAGGACTGGGACTGCGAATAGGTAGTGAAAGATGTGGTTGGATTGGGTCACTGTATGCTGTGTGGATGTATGAAAATATCACACTGAACCCCACTACTCTGTACAATAAATACACGCTAATAAAAATACATTTTAGAAAGGAATATCCCTGTATAAATGTATTTAAGTAAAAGTTAGATGAGAACAGTGAGGAATTTAGGTCCCTTAAATAATAAGGGTTATATCGATGCACAATGCGTTGTATGTCATACTACAAAAATTAGTATTTGGATACTTATTCATTGACTACTTCTCATACAACAACTAAAACTAATATTCCTTGAAAAATCATTTACATATTTAGTTTCTGGGAAGTATACTGTAATAGTGGTCAAAGAAGAAGGAGTTAAATTTAACTTTGGATAAATGTTAGTCATAATATAATCTCCTGATATATTAGTGGGTCAATAGTTCAGCCAAGAAAGGGACTCTAACTTGAGCAGACACTAATTAAAAGAATCAATTCTTATCCTACTACATATGTCCAATCATATTAACACATTTCTAGATTTCTTACTCTGTGGACTAGTCAAGATTAAAGGATTTGCTAATATGAAGGAACAGAGTATGCTTCCAAACTGACTGAGCAGATTTGTGAACAAATTAGTTCATTTAAAATTGACAGTGAAAGATTGATTTTGCACAGAATGAGTTACCTAAGGTATTCATCATTTCCTCTGTCTCTGCATACAAGACTGAGATCCCTTTCCTTCACTTTCTGATTGTAATAGGGCTGCTTACTGAGCACCTTTATTTTGTGGTCCTGATTGCAGCCTGTCATTCTTTTTAATTCAGACATATTTTAGCCTTTCAAGCAGACCTTCAAAAATAACTTCCTTAAAAGCCTCAGTAAAATGACTCATTACACGTCCCTCAATTCAACCACACTATAAATTATAATACAGAAAAAAGTTCTAATTGCACAAAAGATCCAATTACTCACAAGGTTTTGTGACTCATTATTCAAAAGCCAGGGCAAGTCAGAAATCCAGATGCTGAAACACATTTCCAAAGTTGAAGGTCAGTACACTCCAGCGCTGACAAAACTTAAGGTGTTTGACATTTAGTATACATGAGTACATGTGCAGTAGATGTTTTATGGAAAGGGTTGAGAAAACATATATAAAACAATGAAGTGAGAAATGTCAAAATAGTTTAGTGGTTCATTAGTAAATCTAAGAAAATAGAGACAAAAACTTAGGGAGGGAGAAAAATTAGAATAGAACACAATTTAGAAAATACAAGAGCTAAATTATGGAATATAAGGAAAATTATTCATACATATCTAATCTGAAGATAAAATGATATAATTATGGGTTATAATTTCCAGGATTTGTTATCAACTTTACATAAAATAGTGAGAGATTGGAGGAGAGTCTAGGTTAAATATTGTGGAATTAGAAGAGTTGGTTAACCTAATTTATGACAGTGTCAATTCCAAACTCAATGGAGAAACAAAAGAAATTATTCCAATTTTGAATATTTGGAATATCTATTGGAATCAGACAGAAATTTACAAATGATTTAACAAATAGATCTGTGTTCAAATTTTACATGTAAGTGTAATTTTAGCTCCATTTTTCAAATGAAAAGGAAATTTAAAAAATACAATTTTCCACAAGATATTACAGTTAATAAATACTTGATATGATTATCTGACTTTTAATCAATGCTCATTTGAACATAATGAGAAGTTTGTGTGTTTGTATTTGCATGTGTGAGAGAGAGAAACAGAGAGAGACAAAGAGAGAGAGAAAGAGAGAGAGAGAGAGAGAGAGAGAGAGAGAGAGAGAGATTAAAACAAGTCAGATGTGAGTAACGAACCCAGTAGCTTTTAAGCATTTCTGTGGAATCTTGAGGACTTCGTATCTATGTTTGGTTCTAAGTTGTCATTTCTACTAATTTCTCAGCTTTGCTGCATTTTAACACGTATCTCTTCATTGATTTGCACCATTTTGATCTAAGTGGGGAGTTGAGCTCCCATCACCAAGTCTGTTCATGTGATTTGTCTTTCCTCCTGTCATAATAGATTAAATCTTTGTTCTGAGGCCAGGTCTAACTCATGAACTAACACAGTTGTCTCCTCTTTTTTGAAAATTTATTTTTTAGATTCCCTATCTGATTGTTTTTAGTTAGGGTAAAATCAAATTTAAACAATAGCAATTCCATCAAGAATAATGTCAGAGGAATAGAGCCCCAAAACTTACCTGCCGCTTTGTCTCGTCTTACCCACTGTTGCTGTAAACCTCTTCATTTAAATTTTCATTTTTCACTGCACCCAAACTGGTCTTGTCAGCATCTTTGATGAACTCCACATGCTAAAATCAATAACCAATGTCAATCCTCAATTTATTTAATCTATATGAAGTGTTTGGCACGTTGATAACTGCTACTTTTTGAAACTATTCTGTCCATTGGCTTCTTGGACATCATTCTGACCTGATTCTCCTCAGACCTATCTGACTGCTTCTGCTCAGATTCATTTACTAGATCCTACCCACTTCCCCAGGCCCTAAATGTCACAGAGGCCCTCAGTTCTGTATCCCCAGAACTATTTTCTTCACTGTGTACACCCTGTCTCTTGGTGAATTTATATACCTCATACCTTTAAAGCTTATTTATATGCTAATGTTCCTCAAATATATCTCAGGGTCCTAGGCCTTTTTCTTGAATGCCAGACTTACTTTTTCCCAAACACTTCCTTTTAGTTCAGTTTGGTTGTCTAATTGGTACTGCAAATGCAATAATTCCAAAATTAAGTCTTTGATTTCCAAATTCTTGCTTTCTCCTTGAGTTTCCTTCTCCACAAATGGCCTAAGCTTCCAAAATCTGAAGTCAGCCTCTTTCAGTGTATTTTTTACTTCCCTCTGTCTCTTACTACAAACCATTGGCAACTCCATTGAACTTTACAATGAATTCCATCTCCTTCTGCCTAACTTATTCACAGCACTGTCACTCAAGGGATTGTTAATATAGATTCTAAACAAGACTCAGCAGTTATATTCTTGATTCCATGAGTATTCTAAATCTTGGAATTGAGTAACTTTGAAAACACAGATTAGGTCATAGAACTCATTGCACAAAGGCTCTTGTGCCCCTGGTCTCTCTGGTCTCTAAGAATAAAATGTAAAACCTTACCACAGACTACAAGTCCTTAAGTGACTTGGACTCCTGTAAATCTCTTGATTTTAGAAATTAACATTCTTATTGTTTACCCTACTTCTTTTACACCTATGACTTTTGCGTAATTGCAACTTTCCAAGTAAAGTGTGTTCCATTTGAAGGTCTTTTGTTCTTGCCGTACCCCTAACAGGAATGCTTTTTGTCTATGAAGACTCATGACTGCTCGCTTATTTCTGGCATTGTTCAAATGTCAACTTTACATATTTGACTCTAAAATCAAGTACTATTGCAAATGCTAACAGAGAAATTCATGAAATAAGTTAGAAATTTGTTTTTTCTTTTACATATGTATCTGAAATTGGGTATATAAGATTATTATTGATGACACAATCACAAAGACTTGGATATCTTCAGTCACGCTGCCAAAGTCAAAACACAGTTTCCACCTTGAGAACGAAGTACAACCTCTACATCTCCAACCACCATGTTTATGAGAGAAGGAAAGACAAGAGGAAGCAGCTGGGCAACTGGTAGTTATACACTTCATGTCTACACATTTCCCATGAAGCAGAGCTTAATCACCAACTGCAAGGCTAGAAAATGTCATCTCACTGTGTGGTTGTGTGCTCTGCTAAAACTTAATTATTGTACAAACCA
The DNA here is from genome assembly GCF_034190915.1 of Cavia porcellus. Lineage (NCBI taxonomy): Eukaryota > Metazoa > Chordata > Mammalia > Rodentia > Caviidae > Cavia > Cavia porcellus. The sequence continues at coordinate 72,653,586 of NW_026947488.1, read as the reverse complement.
AGGAAAAATAAAACATGAGTAATAGTGGGTGGGCATTGTAGTCCATGTCTATAATCCCAGTGATTGAGAACACTTGAAGCAAGAGGAGTGCAAGTTTGAAGCCTGAGCAGTTTATTAAGTTACCAAGAGCTTATCTCATTATTAAAAATAAATTTTAGGGACTGTAGATTTAGCTCAGTGGTGTAAGCGCCTGCTTGGCAAGCCCAAGGTCGTGAATTCAATCCCTGGTACCAGTAAATAAATAAATAAATAAAATTTTAAAAGATGCTGGGTATGTTTCTTGAGTTTAATTCCTAGCGGAAAAAAATGTATGATAGCAATTTTTGTTACATCATCTTATCACAGAAGCTTTTCCTGACTTATGTGTACAGAATGATGCTTTCTACATCACACTTCAATCATTCTTACTTTGTTGTATTTAATCACACTTAATATTATTGCAAATATTATTCTGATTTCCTTATTTTCTGTCTCCTTCAACCATAATGCCAGATTCATTTTTAAATACAAACTGTAATGTAAAATTTTTGAAGGTAAGAATATCATCTGTCTTAATCATAATACCTTCATATGCCTTCAACTTACCTGTTTAAACAAAGAACTCTTTGAATATCCACGAAAACCACTATTCTTTCCCTAATCCTCCCCTGCATGCTCACATGCTAATCTCTATCTGAATTTGTCTATGTATCTTAATTCATGGAATACTAATTTCTGTTTTAGTTTCAGTTTGGGGTATTCGTTCCTCTGTAAATACTTGAGGATCTCTTAGGTGTCCTTTTACAAGCACATATTGTGGTCTTCCATTTTGTTGTCTCTCTCATGACTGTATTATAGTCTTTGATAATAAGAAAATCTATCTTTGGCTTTCCACCATTTAGAACATAATAAAATTTCATTTCATATAGTTTAAGTCAAAATAGTTTTTAAAGTGAGGTGGGCATTGAATAGAGTTGTCTCACGTGAATTCAAAAGCAACAAGACCTCCTTCTTCAGTGTGATCATGCCCAGGAGTTCTTTCTGGTTACTCTCGTAAAAGAGGTGACTTTTCTATCTTCCCTGAGAAACACTTGGTCATATTTTTATAAGCCTGGAGTTTTCTTTATACTCTTTTTATGTATAATATTTTTTTCTTTCTAGGTTAAAATGATGAAAAAAGAGTGTGACTCTTGAGAAAATTACCCTAAAATCTGTGGATACATTTATGGAAAAGAAACCTAATCCAAAACTTTGCAATAAATAAAACATGTAGTTGCTTTGGGACATATTTATCTAATAATTGTACCAACTTGTGTTTAACATTAATTGTGAACGACAAGAGGGCCTGACTCATTAAATCATTTTCAAATTAGGTAATGCAGATTTGAATAGCTCTCATTTCTGCCAATCACTTTTTACCCTGAAATTCACTGTGAAATCTTTCTTCCTTTGAAGTAGAAGCTCAAGCTCCCTGCCAAAAAATATGCATGTGTGTTAAGAATTAGAGGTGGCTACTCCAACTTAGAAATATTTAAAAATGAGAAATCCTTCAACCAACACCCAGAACCCAGAATATAATATTTTCATATAACGCTATGTTAAACAGGCAGCTTTAGATTAATGATACTTTTAAATGTTTGTCTTATTAATTATATTTGAAGTTATAAAAACCAGGTCCAGGCAAAGAAATACCTTATCTATTGACTTTTCAGATTCATATTAATCTTACATCTTCTTATAAATTTCAATCACGTGACTCCTTTTGCGCTGGCTCAGATAGGCTCAAAATTCATTCAGAAACCAGTCGTTATGCCCTGGAGGAGAGCAATGCGGATTAAACAAACAGATCAAATGAAGCAAGGGTGCGTCTATCTTATCTACTAATGAGGGTTGGCAAGGAAGGAGGGCTGTATTTTCCAATAGACCATTAGGTTACTTTTAACTAGAAAAGGAGAGTACATTAAAGATGAACTTGTAAATATTTGTTGTAGAATTCACTTGGCATTTTTATGAGAGAATAGATAGATAGATAGATAACTTTGTGTGAGAAACTATAATCATAAAAGCATAAATATGTGTCCTAAACAGAATGTCTTCAAATTAGCATGATTCCATTAGTTTCTATTCACATTTACAATATGAGCAGAACCCATCAAAGAGAACTGGTTCACACTTAACTCATGTACATGTGTAGTATTAGAGTTTTGTAATAAGGATGTAGAATACATTACTTGTGTTCTAGAAGCACATTTAAACTAGAAAGTAACACATATCCCTTATGACAGAAAATGTATAGTTTATTTAATGAATAATATCCCTGATCAAAGCAGGAAATTGTAGCAGGATATCATTATATTCATTCTTTAACCTATGGGTAAAATAACTGGTGTCATGTACAGTTTTGATATGTTTAAGTGATATTTATTTTTATGGAAAGTCTAATGTAGTCCATTTTATTATGTTAGCATGCTTTTTGTGGAATTTAGCATTTAAAAGAAAAAGAAAAATTATACATTTATGTAGTGATTTTTATTAGATTTCAAAAACTGACACTTTCTTCTAAAAATTGCATTTTCTTGGTCTTTTTCACACGACACAATATTCTGAGTATTTATGTTTCCTAAAATTCAGATGTTTCAAACTAATCTCTAAAGGGATATTAGGAGAGGGATCACTGGGAGATAATTAGATCACAGGAGTTGGAACTCCACAATTGAGGTTAGGATCCTTACTCAAAAGGCCCCACTGGCATGCTTTACATTTTCGACAATGTGCATATACAGAGAGAAGGCTCCATCTATGAACTAGGAAACAAATCCTTATCAAAAATCCAGTATATCAGCACCTTGATCATGAGCTTCCCAGCCTTGAGAACTGTAAGAAATAAATTTCAAATGTTTATAAACTACTGAGTCTATGGTATTTTGTTATAGTATCTCAGATGGACTGAGAAATCTTCACAGACAGTAAGACTGAGATCAACAAAATACTACTTTTGTTACAATTCTCTAAACTAAATCCTCAGTGAGACACCTTGACCCACATAAATATGTATATAGTCTTCTTTCTGCTGTTTGACTTGGTGATAAATAGTCAAATATATGTTTTAGATAAAAGTTTACTAGAAAGTTATACCATGTGGAAATAAACGAAAGGGAGTAAGGAAAGACCAGTTAAAAAGCTAATATATTTATCCAGATGGGAAATGATGATTTGAAATAAGTGATTCTGGAAACAGAAACACAGGATAGATTTAATTATATTTATAAAAACCAAAGATGAGAGAAATGGGCAGGTAAAAACCAGAAGGAATGAAAGATGGTCTGCAGAGAATTTCTATAAAGTTGAGACTAAAGGATGTGTGGCTGTTGAAGAGATTCGTGCCATTAAAAAGGAATCAAATAGATTGTACAGGAAAAGAATGATGCCTTGAGAGCACCCTAGGAGTCATTAAATCTCCACTTATTGCACACATAAAGGTACAAAGGTGCAAATTTTTAATTCGAGATTTTGGCAAAAGGAAAACTGCAGACCGTGACCTGAGCCAGCCCACGAGGGAGGATATGTGAGTGCCACCAACAAGTCTATAGGTGTGAGGGCACCCAAGTCCCCTGCAACTCATTTCTCACAGTCTTATATCCTGAATACTAAATATAATGTTAAGAAAATTTAATGTTTTTCCTTTGGATCACTGTCTCGCTTTAGACTTAGTTTTCTCTATTTCTACCTATTGGAAGGGGAATGTTTAAGCTGTGTTATTGTATCTGGGATTACACAATTCTTTAATTTTTATAGAAAGTCTCATCTAAGATTGTGATTTGATATCTCAAAAGAGTTTGGCTCTTTAAAAAATGCTGGAACTGTTGAGACTTTGGGAATTGGATTATTGTGTTTTAATGGAATGCAGATAGTTGTATCACATTAGGTGGAATTATGACCTTGTGTTTATTTGGAGGTTAAGTATAGTTTAAGGAGAAGTGTTTGGATGGCAAGTCAACATAGAGTGTGATGTGAAGGTCAGCATGAGAGTGTCAATTTAATTGGCATAGGAGCTGCCCAGGGGTTTGCTGAAGTACACCTTGGGTGTGTCTGATGTGCCACAAATGTGTAACATTAATACTGTATCTAGTCTCTTACCTCCTCCCCTTCAACACCATTCTCCTTCTCTGCTCTCCAGATGTCACGAACTGAACAGTTTCCACCATGATATTTCTGCTTTGAAATCAATCAGCTGACAACAGAATGATTAAAATGTAAGCCAAACTAAACATATCCTTCTTTAAGTTTTGGGTGTCTGTTACTATGCCAGGAATGGTACATTGACTCATACACAGATGAAGAGCAAGAAAGAGAGTCCTGTAGACAAATGAAAGAGTTTGGTGGAAAGATTGGAATACAGAACAATTACTGAGTTTATAAAATAGAAAGATTAATGTGGTGGCCAAAGAGGAGCACAGAAATAGAGAGACAGCTGTATGATCTGTGGGGCCCACCACACAATGGAGCTGTCTCTTGCTCAAAAAACAGGAAAAAAATGTCATTAAAGGTCCTAATATGCACATAATTTCCTTTTTCTCTCTTTTTCTCTTCTGCTTTGCCATAGTCTATTTGAAAATATCATTCCATATTTTAATCTTTAATTTTAAAATACTAGTTTGCATCTTCTCATTATCTTCATATTGGGCACTGTCACTTTGAAATGCAGACATATGCACATTGATCTCACATGTAACAAATAACAAAATAAAATAATGTGCATTTCATTCTTTTTATTAAAGTAGAAATGCTGCACAAAAGTAACTCAACTGTTATTACTTCACTTCATGAGATGAACACGTTCTACCAACACTCTAGTTTCACCAATGAATCAGAAGGGAAAACCTACATGGAAAATGAACTAAGAGTTTCTCCCTCTTTACTGTTTTTCTACATCATTCTTTTTGGTGTACATGATCACCACATTTAAGGAGAATGAGTAAGAAAGAATGAGTGTTTTTTTGATCCTTTGGGTTTCTCAGAATGCTATTGCCAAACTGGTGTGGTTTCACATGTCTACAATCCAGGCCACTAAGGAGGTTGATCTTGGAGGATCACAAAGTGGGAACCAGTCTTGGCAACCTACTGAGACTGTCAAAAAATGCATTCTTTCTTCACATGAAGCAAAGTCGGGTTCAAAAGGAAAAGATGGTCTAGGAGTTGTCAGTATTTACTCAGTAACTGACATAACACACTACATCTGTATTCATTTTGAGTCTCACCGAAGACCCAAATAAGAAGCTCAGCAGTCAAAACCATCACACATTGCACATATTTCCTCTGCTCATAGACGTATTCCAGTGCCACATTTATATATTAAGGTCCTAATCGCCAGTATGATAGTGCTTAGAAATGAAAGCTTTGGAGGGTAATTAAGTAATGAGGCTGGAGCTCAGGTAATTTGGCTGTGAAAATAGAGCCCTTGTGATAGAATTAGTGACCTTATTAGAAGGAGCAACACAGAGCTTAATTTCTTTCTCTTTTCTCTCTCTTGTGAGGATACAAGGCAGCCATTACCCTCTCCAGGTATCTGCTAGCACTTAATCTTAGGCACCGTTACTTCCAGAATGTGAGAAACAAATATTTGTTGTTTAAGACATAGATTCTATGATAATTTGTTTTAGCTGATTGAAATATCTAAGGCAGCTATGGTACCAGTCAAAATCCTATAAAGACAGGCCAGCAGCAGAAGAAATAAAGATGGAAAAGTATGCAGGGACTAGACCGAAAAATGTGGTAAAGTGTCTGCATTTTATGAATATCTATAATTTCCCACGGGTCACTACACTCCTAACTTCTCTTTCATCTGTTTGGAAAAATCTATATACATACATATTTAAATTTAACATCTCTTGTTATAGTTTTTAATTTTAAAGTAAAAAAATAAAATAAAACTTCAAAACAAGATAATAGGGGAATAACAATGGTTAACAGATTGCATATTGTTATCTTTAGTTATCAGTGTACAACACATGAGAATTTAATTGACTAAAATATCACAAAAATCTTTCTTTTCAATTAACTAAGAGAAATTAGTAGTATAACTATCTTAACTCTCATTTTAACTCTATCTTAACTATCTAATTGTAGTTTTCCCATCTATACTTCTGTTCTCCTTTCCTCCATCACAGTTTCTGTTTTATTTTGAAAAGTTTTTTCCCATTTCACAATATCTATTGTATATTTTTGGTCTGATTTGCTCTTTCAGGTTCTCCCACTAGGGATACTGTGCCATGCTTACATATGTGAATCTTTTATTTCACTTATAAGCATGGTTTTGAGTTGCATGCATTTACCTACAAAAGTGTCAAGCTTATCCTTCTTTAGACTGGGTAGTACTCCATTGAATAAAAATAGCACATATGTTTTATGCATTCTTCCATGATGGGCATTTGGGTTGTTTTTAGTATCTGGCTATTAAAAATTGTGCACTTATAAACATGGATGCACATACCATCGTGGTATGATGTTTTTAATTCTTCTGGGAAAATACCCAGGGGGAATAACTGGATCAAATAGGACCTCCAAATCTAGTTTTTAAAGGAATATTCATGATGATTTCCATAAACACTACACCAGTCTACACTTCACCAGCTGTGGAGAAAGGTTCCTTCCCTTCAACGTTTGTTACTGGTTAATTTCTGGCTAACAGCCATTCTTCCCATGATGAAATGGAATCTTAGATTTGTTTGAATTTGCATCTCTTGAGTGACCATAGATATTGAACATTTTCATAGATTTATTTGCTGTTTGTATTTCTTCATCCCAAAAGTGTATATTCATCTGTGGTGCCCATTTTTGGATTGGGTCTTTGAATTTGGGAGATCTGATTTTTAAAAAATTGTTATATATCCTTGATAGTAACCTCTTGTCTAAGGAACAGCTAGCAAACATTATTTCCCAATTGTGAGCAGCCTTTTCACTCTGTTGATGGTTTCTCTTGCTTTCCAAAATCTTTTTAATAACATGCCACTTGCTGAGTCTTTGTGTTAGTTCCCGTGTAATCAGTGTTTTATTCATAAAGTCTTTGCCTACCCCAATGTCTTCAAGAATTTCACCTATTTTATCTTTCAGCAGATTTATTGTTTCTGCTTCAATATTTAGACTTTTGAGCCATTTCAAATTTAGTTAAGTGCATGGTGAAAGAAATGTGTCCAATTTCAATTTTCCAGCATCATTTATTAAAGAGGTTGTCTTTTTATTCCAGTGAATGTGTTTGGCAACTTTGTCAAAGATAAGGGGGTTTAGTGTGTTTGGGTTTCTGTATCTTGTAATCTATTCTACTGATCTCCGGGTCTATTTTTTTTTTCCAGCACCACACTGCTTTTATCACAAAAGTTTTATACTATAATTTCAAGCAGAGGTGATGGTGTCCTCCATCTTGTCTTTGTTGCTCAGGATTTGTTATTCTCTTCTGGTTCTGGATGAATTTTAGAACTGTTTTCTCTCTTTCTGTGACATTTACTGTTAGAATTTTGATCAGAATGGTATTAAATTTGTATAAAAGTTTTAGAAGTATGGCCATTTTCACTATATTATTTCTTATTCAAGAGCAAGGACTATCTTCCCATTTTTTGATATTCTTTTTCAGAGAACTGTAATTTTCAATGTAGAGGTATTTTATGTCTTTTATTAGATTGATTGATTCCTAGGCATTTCATTTTTGGAGGGATACTGTGAAATTTATTGTTTCGAATTTCTCTCTCACTGAGGTTTTTATTTGTACATAGGAAGGTTATTGATTTTTGAGTGCTGACTTTGTAACCAGCTACAATACTGAATTTGCTTATTACGTATAGCACTTTTTAGTGCAGTTTGGGGGCCTTCTTTGTAAAGTGTCGTGTCATCCACATATAATGATAATATAGCTTCTTCCCTTCCTATCCCTATTCTTTTATTTCTTTCTCTTATAATTGTTCTGGCTAAACTCTCCAGGACTATGTTGAATAAGAGTGCAGACAGTAAACATCCTTATCTTTCTCCTGATGTTAGAGAGAACACTTTCAGGTTTTTGTCCAATTAGTATGATGTTGGCTATTTTTTTAATAAATGGTTTTTATCAGATTGAGGTAGATACCATCATTCTGATTTTCTGTAGGATTTTTTATCATGAATGGGTGCTAGACTTTGTCAAAGGCTTTTTCTGCACCTATTGATATGATCATATGGTTTTTGTCCTTGCTCTGTTAATATGGGGTATTACCAATATTGATTCATGTATGTCAAACTATCCCTCTATCCATGGGGGTCAATCCCACTTGGTCATGGTGTATGATCTTGATGATTTGCTGCATTCTGTTGACTAGTGGCTTAGAGAATGTTTGCATCTATGTTTATTAGGGAGACTAACCTGTAATTCTCTTTCTTAGTTGGGTCCTACTCTAGTTTTGGTATCAGGGTAGTACTTGTTTCTAGGAATGAATTTTGAAATATTGCTTCCCTTTCTATTTCATTACAGTTTGTAAAATAGTGATATTAGGTCTTCTCTAAATTTCTTGTGTAATTCATCTGTGAATCTGTCAAGGCCTGGGCTTTTCTTTTTATTATGTCTTTGATTTAATTGATTGATATTGGCTTATTTGGGATTTTTATATCTTCTTGATTCAACTTTGATAATCTGTATGTATCCAGGATTCTGTCCATTTCTTCTATTATTTCAAATTCTGAAATTGGGTACTGATGACCTTTTGACTTTCTGCAATGTCTGTTTGTGATTTTACCTTTTTATTCCCAACTGCATAAATTTGAGTATTTCTCTCTCTCTCTCTTTTTTTTTTTTAAAGATTGGCTAAGACTTTGTCAATGGTCTTGGTTACTTTTTTGTTGTTGTTGGGAAAAAATACCTAATGCCCAACCTGAAGGAAAGAGAGGTTTATTTCTTACAGTTTTAAAGGTTTCAGTTTATACTCAGCTGGCTCATGGTATGATTGAGGGGCAGCCATTCAAGGCCACTGCAAAAAGCAAGAGCAAACAGGGCCAAAGAGGAAAAAACATGCCTTCTTTCTACTTTTACATCATATGTTGGCTCCTCCCCTGGGCGGGTACAGAACTCACACTATCAATCCCAGCACTAGACAACAAACCAATCACAAATCTGGACTCAGCAGTAACCATGATTACAGGATGCTTGGGGAGCCACCTAGACACAAATCATAACATTTCATCCCTGGAACCCCAAAGACTCATATATATCTTTTATGTAAAAGATATTTAATCTATTTTCAAGAATTGCCAAAAGTCCTAATAGTTTCAGCATTGCTGAAAAGTTCAAGTCCCAGGCCTCTTCTGAGATCTAAGGCAAACTTGTAGATGCAAGCCCTTGTACAAATGAAACCAAAGTTAAACACTTCCAACATATAATGGCACCAGATAAACATTTTCATTCCAAAAGTTACAAATGTGAATATAAAGCATTGAAACTAAAGCAAGTCCAAAATCCAGCAGGGCAAACATTAAGTCCTGGAGCCCTATGCTCAGCACCTGAAACAATCTGGTTGCAAGCACCAAAAGGCCTGAGTGATGCCACCACCATGGCATGTCCAGGGATTCAGCTCCCACAGCTTCTCTCTTAAACCCCTCTGCTCAGTATTGCAGCTTTCCTTAGATGATCCATGTTCCTGGCTTTTCCAAACTTCTGGGGTCTACACTGCATCTTTGGCTTCACATTCACAGCTTCACACATTGCCCTCTCAGGGGCACACTGGCCTCCCAGACCTTCTGAAGTCAGGTGGAAGTTGTCTTAACCCTAGAACTCATGCATTCTCCATTCACCTAAAACTAGGGCAATGTGAATGCTGCCAAAGTCTGCTGCCAGATGGAGCAGTAGCCAGGATTTCCTCTCTCTTGGCCGTAGGAGTCAAGTGCATGGGTCACTGAGCATTCTCAATCAAACTGTGAGACATAGCTACTCTATGCTACTGCCATTTTGGAACTTCATGTGGCCACCACCACCACTCTGGAACATGGCACTCTGCAGCTTTCCCCTCTGAGAAAAGTCTTTTTACCTTTGCAGTTTTGAGGTTGTAAAGAGGTGGAGATCTGTTGCTTCCTGAGATGCCCTCAGGCCTCTTTTTTATTTCTCTGTTCTTTCTTAGCAAATGAGGTCTCAGATCTATATGTAAGGTACAGCTTTATTGGAGCTTTCTTTCTGGCTAAACTTACAACATTTTAAATCACCCTACTGGGTTCTTTGCTCTTGATTTGCAACACAAATCTGGCTAAAAGTCCCCCTAAATAGCCATGCCACCACTTCAACATTAGACTGCTTTGAAATTTCTTTTGCCAGATTAATCAGTCCACTGCCCTTAATCTCAGTCTCAGGCAAAGTGTCTGAACATGAGCAAAATTCAAACAAACTTTCTGCCAAGCCATAACACACATGGTGTATGGAGTCCAGCAACCAATTCAGTCCTCCTTCCAGCAGAAACCTTCTGAGCCCAGTCTTTACTTGAAGGCTTTCTATCAGCCTTCTGTCCTTCTGAGCTCTGACCAAAATCTCCTGTGTAGAATAGTCTAAGCTGTTCGAGCACCACTCTTTCAGGGTCTCCATACCCTTCCAATTTTACTCTTTCAAGAACCAGCTCTTTGATTCATTGATTCTGTGAATTGTTTTCTTTGTCTCCAATGCATTAATGTCTTCTCTAATCTTTATAATTTCCTCCCTTATATGAGCTTTGGGCTTGGTCTTCTCTTCTTTTTATAGAAGTTTGATATTCAACATTGTTTATTTCTCTCTTTTCCTGATATAGATACTCATGGCTACAAATTTCCCTCATAGGACTGCTTTCATTTTGTATCGTAAGTTCTGGTATGTTTTATTGCCATTATCATTTATTATAGAAACTGTATAATTTCTTCTTTAAGTTTATCGGTAGCCAATTGGGTTTTCACAAGTGTATAACTTAATTTCCATGTATTTACAAAGCTCTTGTTTCTTTTGCCATTGATTTCCAATTTCATTGTGCTATGATATGATAATGTGCATAGAATAATCTCAATGTCTTTGCATTTAATTAATCATGTTCTATGAGCCAGCATGTAGTCTATTTTAGAAAATGTCCCATGTGCAGCTGAAAAGAATGTGTATTCTGATGTTGTAGCGTGAAACACTCTTGTAGATATCTACTTAGTCCGTTTGTTCAAAAGTTTGGTTCTGTTCTAGCTTTTTTGGGGGGAACTTAAGGTCTTATTTTGCATCTTTTTATGTGTTTTATCAGTTTCTTTTATTTTCTTGTCTTGTCTTTTTCTTTCTTCCTTCCTCTTTTCTTTGTTTCTTTCTCTTTTTTTTTTTTTTTTTTTGAATTTAATTCCTGGGTTGATGTTTGTAAATTGCCTATGATGAGTTGTTTATTGCTAGTATTTAGAACTCCAAAGAAATTATTACTTCTCCAAGATGTCTTCCATGTGTAGCTGGATTCTGGGTTTTGCATCTTTTACAAGCTCTTATGTCTTCAATTTATTGGGGATGAACAATTGCTGCCTTCTTGGTCTAGTTCCTGGTTCTTTGGCACTGTCCCATAGTATTTTCTATGACCCTTAGTCAATTTAAGTTTTAGAATACCAGAAAAAAACAGCTGGTTAGAACAATTATATCACTTTTGGCTCCAGTGGTGCTATCAGCAATAACGGCGTCAAACACATCCTAGAATTTGCCAAATTGAGGTAACAATTAATTTAACCATTTTAACTAGATTCACGATTATATAATAAAATGTAAATCAAACCAAAAAATTATATGCAATATATATATATATATGTCCTTAATATGTCAATTTTGCCCTCACTAGTTAAAATTTAAAAGGGATTAGAAAAAAGATATAGAAATAGAAGAAGAGAAAGAGATTAGAAGTAAGACTGGAGGACAAAGGCTATCATGCTAATATTGGGTAACTGCTGTGGAAGACTGGAGGAAAAGACAGAAGGAAGAAATAGAAGGAAGAATAGACCAACAATCATACAGAGGCTAGATACTATATTCACACTGATAAAAACAAGGCCAAATAATAAAGAACAAAAATAAGAACAAAATATGAAAGCAAAACCACCACAATAACAAAATGAGAGAAAAATGTCCAACTCCAGGTTGTCTCTGATGTCACTGGTAGACAACATGTAGAGACAGAGTCCCGATCTGTGTTTATTTATCCCAGCAAACCAACAGTAGCGTTAAGGTGGAGTAGTGGGTAATCTCAGCAAGACTGTACCTTTATTTTCTCTGAAGTTCAGTCTGTATTCTGGTTGTGTGGGCTGAGAGCAGATTCATTTAGCCTAAAAGAGTCAGCACATCTTCTGTGCTGGATCTGAGCCAAGCTGGGAGCTGCTAGATGGAGCCAGCAGTTGCTCTGAGTTCTAAGCTCACCTGGGCCCTTTCCAAGATGGCTCCTGGCCAATCAATTTCTCATGTGGAATTGCTGAGACCTCAACACTCACCCTTAGCTAGTGTATTCATTCACGAATACTGCTTCCCTCCACTGCTGCATCTTTCTTTACAAGTCTCTGGGGCCACCAGCAGTTACCTTGTGTCTGAAGATTTTGAATTGCTCCTCTCTTACAATGAATCTTGGTTCAGGGAGAAGGCTCTGCGAGCTACCTCCTTCTTCCTCATTGAAGTTTATCTTTTCACTGTCTATATGGGCTTCAATATTCACCTCAAGTCCTTCCTGGGCCCAGGGGACCTGCTTTCCTCCTTCCTGTCTTCCTCACAATGCTTTACTCCAGCATCTGTATGGCAGCTTTCAGAGAGGCTCTTTCTCTGCTGCTTACCACTCTGCCATTTTGGTGCTATTCTTAGATTACATCTCTTGTTTTAAATATATTCTACTCATTCCAATGTCATTTCTTATTTGCAGCTATTAAAAAATCTCTGGGGACTGGGGATTTAGCTCAGAGGTATAGGTGCCTGCCTGGCAAACACAAGATCGTGAATTCAATCCCCTGAACAACAACAACAACAAAAATTTGAATTTGAAAGAAAAGCTATCTCTAATTTTCGGTCAGATATGGTGACATACTCCTGTAATCTCAGCAATCTGAGTAGCTTAAGTGCAAGAATCACAAATTTGAACCCAGTCTGGGAAAATTAGAAACTTAGCAGGAATCCTGACTTAAATTTAAAACATAAAATGAAATAAATGGAATGTGTGTAATCTCAAGGCTCTAGTTTCAATCCTCAGTTCTGAACACTCTCCTATTTTTCTTTTATTTCAGTATTATCTGTAGACCTATCACAAATAAAATTACAAACTCTATGTATTATGAATTAAGGAGTCAATGATGAAGACCAAATAATTTATGTAAGTTTCCTGCAAAAACTGTTCAGAAACAGACACCACAGGTCTCCTAGATGTGTCTTTCACAGTTGAATTTTGCCATTTCACAGGACCATTGGCTCGGGAGTGGATCCTAGTAATGTGTTTTCTGACACCCATTAATATATTTCTTCACTTTCTTGACGGAAGTACTGAATACACTGATCAATGATTTGGAAACTTGGGTGTGAATGTCCGATGTATTTTAAAAAGAAACCTTTAACACTTCATTCCACTCTAATCTTGCTTCACTTTGCAGTACAGTCCCCTGTGTCACTTGCCAACTGTCTCCTGTTGCATCAGAATGAGGCAGAGGAATTAACAGAGTAGGGGGCAGAAAGGAATCAAAATAAACATACGGACAAAGCGCACTCGTAGTTCCCAGATTCCTGTTGTACTTTACAATTAAGTGAACACCTTGGAAACCTACTCAATCATAGTTTTGTGCATTCTATATTATGTTTAAAGTACATGGAACACTGAGTTGCTTTAAAATCTTGCTTGGTCTCTTCTTTTCCTATCCTTTGGGAAAACAGCTGTCATTAAAGACTCATACAACACCTGTGCATCACTCACTGGGTGCCATGAAATTTCTCATAGCTATACTGCTCCAGCCTTGGACAAACAGATGTAAGCCTGAGTTTCAGTTGGCTTCAGTTGAGAATAGTAATAACTGCCACACAGTTCACTTTTTCTTCAAATACTTATTATATTTAATAAGAAAAATATTTACTTACTCTATTGGATAATTATTTAAACTGCCTCCAGAATATTTATTTGTAAACTTACGATTTCTTTGTTTTAGAGATGATCTATAAATATCCTTTATGCTATAGATTTTTCATTCCAAAAGCAAATATTGCCAAAACAACATAACAAAACAAATGCATCATAGCTTTTTTTTTCTCTTGTGACTTAATGAAAAGTATCAGCTATGTAGGAAAGTTGTACTTTTAGCAGAGAAATTATCTAAATATCGTTTTTTAAAATATTGTTTAAGCAAATTTGAATATCTACCATATAATGATACTAGATATTACAATCAGCAAAAACATTTTAATTAATATAAATTCTTGGTGACATAAACAAAATATAGCAGTAGTGTTTTCTTTGAATAAGTTTAAATATCTTGAGATTTCTTTAAAAGTGTCTTCCAAAGTATCTTCTCTATCGGTCCTATCCTACTTTATTTATTATGCTTTTCTCCTCCAGGCCAAAGCTCGGATTTATGACTGCCTGATCATCTTTTTCTTCTTTGTTTCTTCAAAGGTACATAGAAGATTTTTTTACACTACCCTAAACCATGGGCTGTTTACCTAGCAGCAACAAGCCAGTTTTCTCTGCCTGGAGCAGAGAAAAAGAAACTTTTCTGCATCAAAAATTTCAGAAAATTAATGTTGAATTTTTGTTATACTAAAGAAGGAGAACGTGCAATTTGGGGAAATCCTTTTTCAAGGCAATAGTCTGGTTTATGCAGCTATTGTTTTTATGCATAATCCTCTTATGCATTTGTTCTTTCTGTGTAAGTGCCTTCTGCAAGGTACCTAATCTCTACATAGACATGCTCTGAGGCAGAAAGTTGTATCACTGATTACAGTGCTGCCTTGAATTTCAAGGAAACAAAGGGAGAATAATACTTTATAATGTTTAAGAATCCCCTTTCTACCTCCCTATTTTGTAGTACTGAGGTTTGAATCAAGGCCATGCATATGCTAAGCAAATGCTCTGCTTGCTACTGAGCTATATCTTCCCCCCCTCTTTAATTTTTATTTTGAGACAATATCACTGAACTGCCCATGATAACATCAAATTTGCAATTTTCCTTCAACAGCCCCTTGACCAGCTGGGATGGCACAAGTGCATCACTAGTTCTGGTCTCTCTTCTTGTAACAGTACAGCCAATAGGAATGCACATAACATCCTTTCAATTCATTTGTGGTAATTTTTCTTCATCTTCCTACTACATTCTTTGTTAAGATTGCTAACAAAACGAACAAATGAAACTGAACCCTACAAGGCATGATCATAATGTGAGGTGAATGTTTTAATAAAAAATGCATTGTAATGAAGTAAACATTGTATCAATCTTCCTCTAAAATACAACTCTTCACTTCAAGGACACTTGTCTCAGGGTTCTCACCACTTTCTGAAGCAGGTTATAGTTTTGTTTAGGTTAATTTCTATCAAATAAAAGGAATTACAGTGTTTTCTCATCCATCTTATTTACCTTATCTGGTTCTGAGAAACTTCTGATTCTTTCCCAGTGTCAAAATGACCAAAAATTAAATGTTTTGAATCAGTTGAGGACATTGAGAGAGCTGCCATACCACAGCTAAAGACACAAAGTAGGATTTCCCAAACTGCTTCAGAAAGTTGAAAAATGTGCTCATGATAATGTGTTTTTTATTGTAATAAGTTCAATGTTTATATTTAAACTTTCACAGTATTTTTCTATCATATCTCATGTATTTAACTTCAAAGTCATGTACATTTGACTTCCACTCTGGGAGTAAAAAATTGCACTAAGGCAGTATGAAAAGAAATGATAGAATAATTAAAACTGATTTAGAATCTTTTTCAAGTAAAACTATATTATTATTATTATTATTATTATTATTATTATTATTGAGCCAAGTCTATTTCACCTACTATATAGCATGATGATTTCTGAAACCATAATTTTGTAAAAGAGATCACTCATGCTGTGGCGATCATGTGCACTGGAGAGCTCCCTAAAATCTTCTTCCCTGAGGAAAGAGTTTAGGCATATTTTTAGGATTAAAGAGTAGGAGTGGTCTAAGGTGCCAGGAAGATAGGAGTAAGGAAAATTGAACTAATCAGTGTTCTACATATGCATAATCAAATTTTATGGCTCTTCAAAGGATATATGTACAGAAAATTGTAGTATTAGTGCATTTCATGGATTAAATTTTGATCTTCGGACACCAAAAGTTCACCCATTTGACACCTAGCAATTCCAAGAGAATGATCAGTGGTTTCAACCAGTTTGAGTTATCTCCCATGAAAAAAAATTGTCACCTGTTGCAATTTGCCCACAGGTCAGAAGTGTTACCAATAACAAAACTAATAGGGCCATACTTCTGACAGCATAGCCTCTGAAATTGGTGGTAAAAGAAAGTAGCTAAAAGCAAGTGATGCTTAGGAACTCTTCAAGTTTTCTTCAGCTTCAATAAGTAGCAGTGTAGACATTTGTAACAAATTAAGAGTATTGAATGATCAAGATTCAATTCATACTGTTCATCCAAAAAAGTTTCCTCATGTTCTAGCTTCTGAACTACTATGAAGATATCAACTGCAATCCTTAAACTACTGCATTAATATATTGGGGGAAAAAAACTGCAGTTGCTGAAATAAGTTGTTACATTTTAATATATTTCTTTTTGGTTCAGTTTCTCTACCATAATCACATGACATTTCTGTTATCAGGGCTCAGAAAATGTTACTCGGAAGCATGATATTTTGCCATGCTGTGTACTTCAATGTTAAGGAGACTGAAAAGCCTCAGGAGAAGTTTTCTCTCACCTCTTGCCTGTCTCCCACTTTGATCCCCAGAAGCAAGCATAGAAACAGAGCTCCTCCGCCTCAAGGCAGACATAGGTAATAGGACCCTTCTTTCTCACAGACAAGGTTCATAATAAGGTTGCTAGCTTTCTGCTTGCTTCATCCTGGAAATTTTAAATCCGGAAAGACCCTGTTGCACACTTGCAAGGAGGGAATGCTACTCAGAAAGGACAGGAAGGATCTGGATGGAGAGATCTTATGGTTTTTCTCTTCGTAGTCTTCTACCACCATGTTGACCACTTTTCTCCAATTATATTTCCACAGGGTTGTCCGTTCTTCATCAAACCTGAACATACAAATAGACAATATTCCACAGCCTTTGGGGTGTTCATTTCTGAAGGGTCTTAAGTTATATAAAACTTTCATCAAACAAGTTTGTCTTTTATTAGTCTGTCTTTTCTTGCAGATATGTTCTCTATAGTCTTCATGATGGATGCTGAGAGATTTCATAACATTTCCCCTCCCAGAGTGGTCTATGATAGTTTTTTTTTTTTTAACCTCTACTTATGATGGGGCAACAGTTTTTCACCACAGTACATCATCAAGTGATTATTCAATTGAGGAAGTTATAGCACTTAACTGGTATTTAAAGTGAGTAAAACAGTTTGGAGAGGTTGATCACAGTGAAGAATAAAGGTGATTATCAAGGCGTAAGAAACTCTTCTACATTGTTGATTGTAATGGAAACTAGTACAAACACTGTGGAAATCAGCATGAGGAAAAAATTTAAAATTGAAATTCAGTTTTACCCAGATATTCCCCTTTTAAACGCCTGCTATATCTTTCCAAAAGAGTTCAAGTCAGAGAATTTCAGAGATACATGCATATCACTGTCGAAAACAGCACAAATTTTAATAGCTTGAAAATGGACTATATGCCCATTAATAGATGAATGGATAAAAGAAAAATATGGTACCTACACACAGTGGAGTACTTCTCTGCTGTAAACTTCATGCAATCATGAATACAACTTAAGAAGATACTATTAAATGGAATGAGATAGACAAAATGAAACAAACACAGCATGATTTCTTTTATATGAGAAACTCACTCTATATACATATATATACGCATATAAGTATATGCACATACAGGTAGACATAGAGAGACAGGCAAATTAAGAGACACAGAGAGAGAGAGAGACATAGAGAGAAAAAGAAAGGGGAAAGAGAGGAAAAGAGGAAAAGAGGTAAGGAGTGAGAGCAAACTGAAAGATCGATAAACAGGAAGCAAGGTGATCTTTTTCAAATGGATAGTGGAAACCAAAGTCAAAGATAAGGGAAGAGATGACGAAAGGGATAAGAAAAAAAGAATGCAAGAAAAATTAAAATAGAGCTTCTGAAATGGGAAGAGGAGCGAGTTGGAAGAAGCATGGAGGGAACATGGTTAGGTGATTAAAAAGAAGAGTGCATTAAGATGTATTATGTATGTGTACCAACTCTCCACAATAATGTAATCATTATGTACTGCAAAATATATTAATAATGTGAAGAAATAAAAAAAAAGAATTAAAGGGATCTCCATAGGGAATTTAGTATGCACAGCATATGCAAGAAAAGATGCAATAAAAATTGGTAGCAGTCTTTACCTCTACAGGGTGAACCAAATGTCAAGAAAAAAAGAAAAGAAAAAGAAGCTATTGTACACAGTATTTCTTGCAGTGTCCTTGAGTTCTGAACCATGTACATGTATTACTTGTTAATAAAATAATTTGTAAAAAGAAACAAAGCAGACTTTAAAGATCTTTGATGATTATCTCATTGTACAAAGGGAATCTAACAGTAATCAGAAATTTTTTTATCATTTTTATTTTATTTTTAATTAAAAAAGCAAAACAGAAAAAAGGATAGAACTGATACAGCATTTCAAAAAATAATATTAATAAATCATCAGTAATTGCTATATTACATATTGTTATCTTAGAAGTAGTTGTTCAAGTTACACAATCAAAGCATAAAAAGTCAACAATCAAACAATGACACCAGGGGCTGGGGATTTAGCTCAGCGGCATAAGCGCCTGCCTTGCAAGCAGGCAGTAGTGAGTTCGATCCCTGGTACCGATAAAAAGGAAAAAGACCAAAAAAAAAAAAAAAAAATGACAGCAAAAACTATCCTGTTTCATGTGCTAACAAAAACTTAGTAGTATGGTTATCTGTCTTGTACACTTAAACATGCATATAGTTATATGTGTATATCTGCAAGTTGTTCTTTCTGAGTACTTTCTATCCCTTTCATTATTACAATATGTATTATACATTTTAAATCATATTACTCTTTCACTTTATTATTATTATTGTTAATTATTTAAATCTTGGAAATAACCAAAATGCCCATCAACCACAGAATGAATGAAAAAGATATGGTATTTTTATGCAATCAAATATTACTCAGCTATAAAAAAGGATGATCTTGAGGCTTTTATAGGTAAATGATGACAACTTAAGATCATCCTCGTAAGTGAAATGAATCAGACTCACATTTGTAAATATCATATTTACAGATATTTTGAACATGGTAAATAGAGAATTGCAGGAAACAGAAACACATGATTGTTTCAGATACCATAGCAAATTTCAATTTAGATGCTGGAAGTTCTGATTTTGAGAAATAAAGGTATCCTCTGTACTTACCTAAAATTGAAGGCAATGTTTAAGCAATATAATATATTTAGCTGCCTAATTTATGAGATTATATTCATTACTTTTTTCATTTACAAACTAGTCTACTCCTTGCATCCCAGGAAAATATATTAGCAACCTTTCTGTTTGCTTTCCAATTGGAAGAAGCATACGGGCTCCATAGATGGAAATGTCCTTTCCTTATTCCTGTGTTATTGGAAACCATGGTCATCCCAGTCTCAGAAAGGGAAAGATTTCAGACAAGTAAGAAGTGACAACGTAAAGAGACTGCCATGTGTCAAGAAATGAGACTAAAATGCATGAGCAAATTGAAAAATCTATTTTTTTTTCGTAAACCAGATATATTTATATATTGGTTTACTGTCTTTAAGAGGGCAGGAAGAAAATTACTGATCACTTCAGAAGACTCAAATCTCTTCCCCCATATTGCTAATAGTCTCATGATCTAGTTGCTTAAATTTAACAGTTTTAGAAACGCAACCAATTTAAATAAGTTTATCATTTGCCTGGAAAAGTTGGCAGTTACTTTCTCCCTTCATCCACACTTTTCAGGAGCAACCATTTTCCTGTAATTTCTGTTAGGAAATACAGATAAATAAATATCTGCTTTCAACTGTCTACACTTTGCCAAATCAGAAGATGCCATTTCCAGATGGAATGGTAGTACGATTTGAGAAACATCAAGAGCCTGAAGAACACAAGTCAAGAAAATAATCTATCAAATGAACAACTGAAAAATATGACTATGATGGCCGGGAAATAGCCAGGCATCAACTAATGAAGGTCACTATAGTACTGGAATGAACGATTTTAGTAGAGATAGTTTCTAATCCCTCTCTACCAAAATCAAAGTAGCTCCTAAATTTTAAAGGTATGAGGATCTTGTAACTTTGCTTGGTGAAAGGCTCAACATCCCCCTTCCAAAAAAAGAACTTCCCTGGCTTCCCAAATCCATAAGTTTCATTGTCACAGAGGTTTGCTAAGTAACCCTGGAGAGGGCAGATTCCACAGCTGTAGGTGTCCCAGGCAAACGTGATTCTTTTGAATTGCTTTGATAGTGTCATTAGGATGCAAATAGCACACGTTTAGACATATTTATTTCTCAAACCTTTCAAAATAAACTCACATTGGGATTCTACTCTGAATATTTGGAACAATATTACCTTTACCTTTCTACCGTGAATTATTTTGCTGTTTCAGTTTGGCAACAGATGTTTTATAGAATATCTTGGTATTGTAAGCATAATTTTCTTAAAGTGGGGTGGCTTTTTATTTTGAAAAGTTTTGAAAAGTTTATTGTTTAAAAGTCAAAATAGTGGGTCCAGGACCAAGCTCAGCTGCATAAGCACCTGCTTGGCAAATGTGAGGTCCTGAATTCAATTTCCAGTACCAGAAAAGGAAAGAAAGAAAGAAAGAAACAAAGAAAAAAAGAAAAAAAAGCAAAAACTTGAAAAACTCATAAACTTCAGAAACTTTCTACCCACAACAACCTACAAGTAAGGCAATATAAAGATTATTGTCTACTTAGCTGTCATTAAAAAAAAAAAAAAAAAAAAAAAAAAAAAAAAAACTGAGTTGCCTTTATTTCAGGCTGTGTCCAACCTATCCCTGGACCCTGTCTGATTCCTCCAGCAGAATGCTTTCTGTATCACACTGTGGTCCCTAGGGAGTAGAAAGAGAGCGGGTATTCCTTGGGGATTGAAGCCCAGCCCAGAAAAAAGACACACACTCATGTGAGCAGTGCAGAGTATAGAATCACCACAGCTGTGTCTTCACTGACAGATTTCGCAGCAGTTTTGAAAGCTGCTTGGGAAACTGCTTCAGTCAGTAACCACAGAATTTGACAGCTCTGGCTGAAGGATTCTCAGTCCTAATAACAAAAACAAAACAAAACCAAACAAAAAATCCTCTCATTTCAGGACAGGATACAGGGAAAATATTTAGTCCTTACACTTCTTAAGAGGGTTGTGGTTATATTGTGGGCCAAATAATGAATTGAGATTGCATTCAGATTAGGATAATTCATTCATTTGTCAGATGAAGGTGTGCTTTTGTCTGCATTACACTGGAGGGCTCAGGGTCTCCGTTTTTGTGTATGAATACCTCCTCCTTCCATTTGCCTTCTTTCTGGAGACACTCTGTGAAAATCTGCTTTAATAAATGAATTTGTAAAGTACCTTGTAATTCTCACATGGTTGATTATCCATGTAAAAGGTTTTCCAAATAACAAACAGCTAATAGCAAGTGAAAATGTGTAATGTTGCTTGATGTCTGTATGAGTAACAGATTTCAAATAGGCTGTTTCTCTGTCAATTGAATCCCTGTTTTTAAACCCTATTTTTAAAGTTAAAATATTTATAACATATGGTGTAGGGAGGATTATTGCTCTGTGATCCTAGACTATATTGCAAGTGCCATTATTTATCTGAGAAATAAATTTTTGAATGAAAAACATATACATTAAACACTCTCAGTGGCAGATACCATGAAAGAGAATGGCTATATTCAGAACAGTAGGACATGGAGGCAAGAAGAACAGAAAAAGGAAACTATTTCATAAAATGGGCCAGTGGCATGTGGAAAACATTAACCAAAAAGAAAGAAAAAAAGATAGGTAACATAAACACATGTCTGGGAGCCTTTATGTTCAGGAGACTCCTAATAAAATTGCTGGACAGAAGGGGACTCAAGAAGGGTTTCAGAGCTGGAAAAGCATAGAACATGAGGATACATTTGTTAAATGGGACTGGAGAATAAAACCATGAATCTTGATTGAATCACATTTCCAAATAGTGGGAGACACTGAGTTTTGCATTGTTTTTTTTATAATGTCACAAATAATGTAATTATGTGTATTTTTTAATGAAAACAGCTTCACTTTCAATCTTTCATATACACAACAAAAATTTGTTAATGTTTCTTATTAATTTACTTTACTATTTTGTTCTCTTACTCTTACTGTCAGCAAATATATATATATATATATATATATATATATATATATATATGCATGCATATAATGTATCCACGAATGATGATGAGCTATTCACTATCTTTATGGACAGTCAATAGTGATAGCATCAGCTAATCCTATTCATGGCATCCACATGCAATTGTGGTAATTTCTTAAATTTTCCATTGAGTGTAATGAAGAAAAGTAAAGATAACAAAGTCTGGAGGCATCTGATGACTCAATTGTCTTAGAAAAGGACGGCTGTCCACACACACACACACACACACACACACACACACACACACTCACACACACACATTTCTGAAAGCAATTAATTAATTGTAAGACAAGAATAAACCAAAGATTAGGAGATTTTTAATTATAAGGGAATCAATACATTAAAATTACTACATTGAGTATTTTCTCAAATTAAGTAATAAGATGCTTTGCTAAACAGTTTTGGTATTAAGAAGTAATTCAGAAAGAGTATAAATAAAATCATTTCTTAAAACATCATTGTGCCTCTTAGAACAAACCATACAAAGTTCTGGGTCAGTTTCTTGGAGATATTGAGTTTTAATGACTAGTAATCTTGATACAAAGTTTTTACTTATAAAGTTACAAAAAATAAATGATAATACCTATGTTAAGTAAGGGAGTAGAGAAAGAGCAAGATAGTAGGTCTTTTGTGAAGGACGATGACAGCAGATTTTTTAAGCCTTGCACACTTTAGTACATTTTGATGCAACAATTCTATTTTTAGGGTTTACCGTAGGTATAATTATGGGGCTGCTTGTAATACAAAGGAAAGAGGGGAGGGGAGGGGAGGGGAGGGGAGGGGAGGGGAGGGAAGGGAAGGGAAGGGAAGGGAAGGGAAGGGAAGGGAAGGGAATAGTAGAAGAAATTCTGACAACCAAACATCTCAGATTAGAGGATTAGCTTTTATATCACAAAACAACAGTGAAATTTTGTGTTTTAGATAAGAATTACTTCTTTTACTGAATTATTACCTCTATTGTACCAGGCATTTGTCAATCCACCAAATAGTGATCTATCTGATTTGGGAAGACTTTGGACTGGCTGTGGCATGTCGATGTCAAATCTCACTTCCTGCTGCCCTTCTCCACTCTGCTCAAGTCTTATCCTGACCTAACTCTTGCTACCAAACTTTACTCTCACTGAACTGATACTCAGTGTGGAGGACATACCTTCTTCAGTGTTTGCTCTGCTTTCTTCCCATCATCCCAGTCATGCATAGTACCTCTTTTAGGAGATTTTTCTGTGTCAGCTTAGTAAAACAAATAAAAAAAAAACACCAGGAAACACCATTCCAGAGCAATAATGCCATTGAATATAAGACTATTGACAATAAGAGTGCTCATGAAGATTTTGTGAGAAAATTTTCTTTGACCAAAGAAAGCAAGTGAATAATTTAGTTCATAAAGACAGGCATTGCATAGGAAGAGCTCAGTTCAATGCTGACCATTGGACTCCATCCAACAAACCAGTCAAGTCTCCAGAGCAAGATGGATCCTTGCACATTGCCTCCTAGCTGACTGTAACACTTTCCTGACCTGTGACTGACTGTCAGAAAACATAGATATGATCTATTCAATTCTTTCCAGCAACCAAGAAGTACTTTAGGAGTAACACTCCTCAAGATGGAAAAACATATCAAAGTAGGTTTAGTTTTTACTTCATTACAACAAAAACAATTTGGAATCAAGAAATTTTACAATTGTACCAGTTTATTACAGTAGAAGATTGGTTTGGTTGAATTGCCAGTATTTGAATATTATGTAAGAGTCTTAATTTCTGTGATTCAGAAAATAATTTCCAGTATGTTCATTATTGTTCTGCCTATGTTCATGTCAGATTTAAACACATGAAACATATATAAACACTATATGTTCTGTTATATAAAGTAATATAAATTACTCAGTGTAGTAAAAACAGCTTTCTAAAACATGAATATATTTTATAATTTTCTAACTTTAATTTCCAGAAATTCAAAGGTATTCAGGGTAGTCTTCAAGTTCTGTGAAATAACTTAAAGTCACTTTAAATAACACTGATGAAAATATGGCACATTCTTCACTAACCTCCTCCAATGCCTAAATTTACTAAAATCAGTACCCATAAGAGTGCACAGGAAATATTACAAAGAATGAACAACTGGCATCTCTTTTTATTAAAAGGCTTTTACACAGAAAAAGAAATAGCAGAATGAAAAGATAATCTACAGAGTGGGAAAAATTTTGCTAGCTGTTTGTCGAAGGACTGATATCCAGAATATGTAATGTAAAGAACTCAAAAAAATCAGAGCCCCCAAATTAAAAAAAAAAAAAAACCAATCAAACATGGGCATCTATAATCAATACACATTTCTCAGATAAAGGATTAGAAATGATAAATAAATATATAAAAATGTTGAACATCATTGGTCATTCAAGGGATACAGGTTAAAACAATGCTGAGATTTCATTTCAGTCATTCTATCTCACTTGGGTATTATCAAGAATTCAATCAATAACAAACACTGGTTGGATTGCGGAGAAAAATAACTCTTCTCCATAATTTATGGTGGTGTGGACACATACAATCACTGTGAAAAATCAATGTGGAGAGTCCTCAAAAAAAACCTAAAACTAGAGTTTGTATTCAACCCAATTATTTTCCCTCTTGGTATCTTCCTGAAGGAATTAAAAGTATCATACCATAGTAATACATGTATACCCATGTGTATAGCAGCATAGTTTGTAATGAATTTTGGAAACAGCTCAAATGAGCATAAGATACTAATGCCTGGATAAAGAAGATATGGTGTTTTTGTATAATGGAGTACTATTCAGCCATAACGAGGGATAAATCTGAGACATTTCTAGGTAAATGAATGCTCCTTGAGACCACATTCTTCAGTGAAATAAATTAGGCACATGTGTGTAAATATCTCATTGTTTCTCTTGTGTGGGAAGCTGAAAGTGTAAATAGGGACAAAAATGCATAATAGATATTGTGAAATAGGGAGAAAATGCTCAGTGAAAAGGGAAACTAAGGAGGGAAGAGGGGAAAAGGAAAACACTGAGAAAAGAAAAAATGTAAAGGGAGCTTTTGTAAATAAAAGGAAAAGCAATTGAAGGGAGGGTAAAGGAGAAAAAAGAATTAAGTTATATTATGTACAGATACAAATATCCTGTGATAAATGTGGTCATTACATATTTCTAAAATGTATCAATAATCTTAATCTTAAAAATGAAAACAAGATGAAAATAGAATGCATGAAGAAATAGGTATTTAATTGTCAATTACAGTCAGTCTATCAGTTGGTGAGCATTTGGGCATGAATTACTGAAACTTTACTTGATTGAACAGTACTGACTTAAAAACAGAAGGAGAATATGCAAGGTAAGAAGTATTCAGCTGAGAGATAGCACAGATACTAGAATAGTGAGGCCTGGCACCAGGGTTTGATTACAGATCAAAAGGTCCCTAAAATACTTCTGAAAAGTCTATGTCATCAGGTTGGCAAAAGCAACCGAATCGAGCAAGCACCTATCTCACAAGTTTATCAAACTCTAGTACTGGTTCTAAGGTGACACATATAGAATTTTACACTATGTATTCCAACTCAAATTACTTTCCTTGGTTCGTCAATTTTGAGTAAAACTAGTCTTGAATGTGTGTATTATCATAATTCACGGTGAAAAGAAGTGAACTTGTGATAATACATTTTATTTAAGTTAGATAATATCAGGAGCTTATTTTTTCACATCATTTCTTTATGCATTTGCCTTTACCTTATTTTAGCAAATTCATCACATTTTAGTGTAAAAAGCATCACAATGATCAATATGAGGATTTAGTCATTTGTCTTTTATCTGTGCATGAAGAATGCTGATGTACTCTTCCTGGTCAAAGAAAATTGCTGGGCACATGAGCCTCCTGAGTTTACTAGATTTAACATACTATTTTTCTTTACAATGTATAAGTCTTCAGAATTTTGTGCAAGTTTCAAGGACTGCCTGGTCATGATGCAAAAATATATATGATTGCCTTTTAAAGTGTTTTTTTTTTTTTATTCTTTCATATTCACTTCCGGCATCCAGTAACTGGAAAGGGAATCACATTTTCCCAGAGTGACAGTGCACTGTCAAAATGAGACAGTTTCATTTAAATAATAAATAAGTTCCATGGTTACCTTTGGCTCTAACCCATGCTAAATGTTAGCACCTGATCTGGTTTCCAGCATTATTGTAATAGCATTTAAGTGTACAGTATACGATTGTACTTGATTTATTAAAGTAATGAATTAGTTTTATTGTAAGTGATTAAATGTATTTTACTTTTTAAAGCACAAGAACTAGAAAAGAAAAGCATCGTTACAATCTGAAAATAACTAGAAAGATAAGTTCATTAACTTGCCTACACTTGTGCATCATAAAAACCTTGTTAAAAATTACTCCCTAGCCTGCTGTATTAGCTGCTTTATGAGGTAATTTCTCCATACAGCAATAAGATTTTTCTTTTACTCTCCAGTGCATATTAAACCCACTAATCTTCTTTTATAAACTATAGTTTCAGCCATTTTCTCAATTTACTCACTTTAAAGATGCACTCCTATTAATATTAAAGGTACAAAATGCAGATATGAACTTTGCAAAACATGCTTCCAGATTTATGGCACAATCTTTTAACAGTGTACTGCAATAGCACAAAAGGGAAAATATCATAAATGTTGAGTATGTCTCATAGCAAACCAAACAATCTCAGTCCCTATAGAATTGATTTCCCACCCCATTCATTATATGAATGAACTGCAGACATATTTTCCACTGTCAGCAAACAGGATAAAAAGACAGTTCATTGAAAGAAGTACAACAAAATCTTACACAGCAACCACACAGATCTCAATGATACGATTAATATGTGTTACAGATCTACTGGGCAAAGGCTGATCAGTAGCTATATCTAGGTAGACATCAGTGGATCAAGGTTTTCTTTTGCATCCAAAAGTCAGGCAAGTCACAATGTTAAAGTCATGTTAAAAATTTAGCATGTTAAAAATTAAGTCTTTCAAAGGTTAAATCCCAAGTATGTTGATTATACCTCTTGTTTCAATAATTATTCTAAAATACCCAATATTTTAAAGCTTATTATTTAATGATAGCGTAAGTAATTAAGATAACACTGCACTTCAAACATCCTCAAGTGGGTAATGCATCTTGGAAATGATTAACCCAAATTGTTAGAGAAGTCTGTTTTAGAAGACAATGCAGAAATATCTGACTTAACATCTCTTCTAATTGAATTTAAAGAAAAAAGTAAGGATTTTCTTACTGTCTCGCTGTTGGCCTTTTTGTTTCTTGAAAAATAAAGATTTTTAATTTGTTCTTTTTTAATAAACCTAGGGGGAACATTTGAAACACACAAGAGAAATGGAATTGACTAGTACAAAGGCTTTTGCAGAACAGTAAAAACTATATAAACACTTCAGTTAAACAAACAAACAAACAAACAAAAAAAAAAACAAAATTAAAAAGAATACACCAAAAACAAAATACAAAAACCAGTAAATCCATCACAAAGTGTTAATGTTTTCCAGTAGTTAAAAATGAAAAGTTGAATTATTTAAGATAATATTTATGCCATTTCATTAAATTAGCAGCTAAAGTAATAAGCCATTATTTTAATCAGAATTTTAAATGTTACATAATTTTTAGGTGTTTCAAAATTGTAGGATATTTATTATAATAGTACTTTCTTTAATATACTTATTATCTTTTAGAAGCTAGTAAAGTGTCATTTATTTATTTAAAGTAAAAGCCTGGAATAAATTCTAAACCTATTTTGTCCAAATTTGATTCTTCTGTGCTAATGGTTTCCTTCTTGCTCCCTTCACCAGCCTAATCAATTGTTTATTCCTTCAGTCACATAAACCTTCCTCCTGGTGTGGAGAAAGAGAAAGACAGGGAAAGAGCAAGAGAAAGACAGAGACAGAGAGAGAGAGAGAGAAAGAGAGAGAGAGAGAGAGACAGAGAGAGAGACAGAGAGACAGAGAGAGAGAGACAGAGAGACAGAGAGACAGAGAGACAGAGACAGGGACAGAGACAGAGACAGAGAAAGAGACATAGACAGAGACAGAGACAGAGACAGAGACAGAGACAGGGAGAGGGTGAAGGCAAGGGTGAGGGCAAGGGAGAAGGACAAAGAAAGGAAAAGAGAAAGAGAAGCAGAGACAGAGACAGAGAGCCTGAGGTGGGTGTAGAATTGTAGAGGATTTGCGCATGTGTGTACATGGGCATGTAACTGCTTTGCAGTTGCTGTTATCTTTTCTTAAATCAGATATTGAATCCTTATTTCCGTAAGCCAACATTCTACTTTAGAATTCCTCTTTCCATTTCTTTCTTATACTCTGAGTGGTTACCTTATTTTATGACCTCATTTTCCTGCTGATTTCCTTGTTGAGACATTTAAGTCGTTTCAATCACTGCCACTTCATTTCAGTCACTTCCTGCCCACTAAGCCTTTCTTCATGCCAATATGACTTTCCAACACGATTTGTTTGGATTTTCCATTTCACAGGGAGTCACTAGTATGGCTGGATTTCTACCTGGTCCTTTGTGCAAAGTCATTAGGACAGTCACTTCTTTTGAAATGCTACTACCAGCCCCAAGGGTGTGTATCTTATAGGTTCCTCCATAACAAAAACGGGTGGCAATTTTGGTAAAAATCACTAAAATAGCAGCAGTTTTAAGATAATTCAAAGATTTTTTTTTTAAATGCTCTTAAAGAAGCTTAGTAGTCATGCATGTTAAGTATGGAAGTTTGAACTGTAACAGTGAGAATACAAACCATGATTCAGGCTGTCAGTATGGAGAGTTTTAGACATTTGGTGTACTTGTACCAACTAGTGTCTTTCACATACTCATTAATGATTGGTGAATGAGTAAGTGATGGAAAGTAACTAATTTAGAAATTTTAATTTTGAAAGAAGGAATCAACCCTACTTGTATCACTTTTGCAAGAGAAATTAACAATGTTTTATCTCAGACACTCCTCTTATGTTTAATCATAGTAAAATATAAAACTTTAATAGTCTCAGAACTCATGGCATTTGGTAGTCACAAGCTATTTCACCTGCCATCTTTATCCAGGCTTTAAATAAGCCTTTTCTGATTAAAGCAGGACAGAGCAGGTTGGCATCATTAGTGGAGGCTGTCCTTCCCTTCTGCGTACATATGTTGCTTCTAATGACAGATGGGGAGCACTGACTGGTTGCAGATTGAAAATACTGAGAATTATAGGGGAATGGAAAGTTTAAATAATAAAAGCCCAACTCCTGGACCATGTGCGTGGAAGTTTCTTCATCCTTGTTTGCCCCCAGCCTTAAACAAGGAAAATGTTGGGGGCTTTGATGTAAATTTGTTGGTTAGCATGAAAGTAGTATTAGACAGTAAGATATACTTAGCCATATAGTTATCCTTTTTATTAAGTATTTTATTCTGACATTTTAGAAAGAAACATGATGCCAAACAGAAAATTCATAACAAATCTTTTAAAGTTTACTCTCATCTATTTTTGCCCCCAAAAGTCATTTCATAAAAGAGATCAAAACAGTTTCTTCCAGGGCAGCTCGGTGGGTGGTCAGAAGCAGATTAAGAACTAACAGAGCCCTGAAGAAGTACAAATCTTTATGAATTGTTTTATACAGTTATATAATATACTGTCTTGATTACTATGCTGCATAATTACATATATAGAGTAGTTTAATTATAACTGATATAATGAAAAAGCATTTAAAATTATCTTGAAAACAAGCTTACCAAATGGGCTTCCTGTGACTATCTAAACCCTTTACTGGTGGTAGCTTGTTTATTCAGTAAATTAAAAATCATCAGGAGTGCTGACTTCATTTGGTGGGTTAACTTTGTCAAGAACAGAATTTATCTTAACAATTGCTAAGGTTCTAGAGTTAGGAAGAACTAAAATTTGGGTTTGTTGCCTTCTTTCAGGCCACCTCTCAGTAAATATCTAAAATTTTGGTTTGGAATTATATATTCCAGGAATTTTGCTTACATCTTGCTTTTTTTTTTTTTCAGGTCTATTCAGTGTTTTCAGTATGCAAGAGGCACCTACAAGGCCCTTTGACATACAAAAGTGAGAGAGACGTGAAGACTAATATTAAAGGTTAAACCACAAAGGGAGGGTCACATGTGAAAAATGAAAATATTTGTTGCCACATAAAAAATGACAATGAGTTACCTGTAAATACAATGACAGCTTGGAGAGAACGAGGAACTCTACCAACTCTGTCAAAGCCATTAGGACAGTCACTTTTTTTGAAATGCTACTACCAGCAAAGGCAAGGGTCTCATAAAAGAAAAAGAAAATTATTTTAAGGGAAAAAGAAACAAGATGCATGCAGGCAAATTAGGAAATCTCATGAAGTAAGTATGAATAGATTAAAGGCACGAAAAAAGAGAACAAGGAAGATAAAGATGAAAAATAGATTAAAGTCAAATGATGTACAACTATTATTGCTTCTAAGGATTTGTCAAACTGATGCAGGACAGAAGCAATCCATGTTATATTAAAGAAAAATAATTGGCAAATGTTGGAAAACAACAGTGAAGAAATTAATATGAAACTGAGATAATTATTATAAAAGTTTCAGAATTTCAGAGAAGAGGTGATGAGCATAAAGAGAAAGGATCAGTTCTCAAAAAAGCAGTAGGTGAAGAATGAAAAAAGACCCAACTAATTTCAAATTAAAAAACACTGGTAAGGGTGTGTCAAGAGTAATCTCTACCCTAGTCAAATGGGTAGTGTCCAGTGTCAATAACCTCAGAAGGAGGGCAAGATAAAAGTCAACTGTTAGGTAAAATAATTCATTATGTTGGCAGTAGACAGTGAACAGAATATGACTCTCACAATATATATATATAATATATACTTGAAACAGAAAAATCTACATTTCGGCACAAGCAAGTGGAGAAGTTGAAGTCCAGTGACAGGCATGGCAGAAAGTCCCCAGAGTTATCAGAGCAAAGCTGCAACCCAGGAATGTCCTTTGCCCTGGCAAAAGAGATTTTGTAAATGCAATGAAGGTTAAAGAGCTTCATATGGGGAAATTTCAGGAGTGCTTAAGATAAAACAGAGAGGTAGGAGGATGAGTAAGAGAGATGAGAAGAAAAGACTGCACTTAACTTGCTCACTTTGAAAATGGAAGCCAAAGACCACAATTCAAGAAGGGTAGACCACCTGCAGAAGCTGGGAGTGTCTTCAGCTGGCCCTCTGCAAGGAAGCCACCGGCTCAGCCCCCACTACACAAGCAACCAAATTTTTCCATCAACCGAAATGAACAGATAGCAGAATCTTTTCTAGATTCTTTGGCGAGGAACACAGCTTGCCAACATCTTGATTTTATTCTGATAGGATTGGTAACAGATTTGTGATCTGCAGAACACTAAAAATCATAATTTTATTGTTATTTTAATACACTAAACCTGCAGGAATTTGTTATAGCAGCAATAGAACACTAATACCAACTTAGTACCTAGAATGAAAAACCAGATGTAGAGATAAGTGACGTGTGTATAGCAAGAGTTCATATCTAGCTTTTAACTAAGATGTTCAAAAGGAAAGAAAATCAATGAAGATGGAAGAAAGAACAAGAAAAAATAGACGAGGAAGTAGTCATGAGTGAAGGGAGTAAAGGGAAGGCAATAAGATTTTTTAAACTACAAAACCAAATTGCAGTCATTTTCTTCTCCTCTGTTATTGTGAAAATATAGAATTTTCCACGTAGTTAAGAGGGAAGAACTTATGTGCATGTTCATAAGACATTTTCTTAATTTCATTTTAAAAAATTCTATCAATATAAAATATCAGAACAACATAGCACAAATTATAAGCATTTACGTAAATATGAACAAAGATATTTATTTAACAAAGATACATAAAATAGAGTAAAAAATTTAACGTGCTAGTCAGGAATTGTTTATTTGCAAGTAACAGAAAGCAATTTGAAGTAACCACCTGAAAGAGAATGTAGTATAAGAATCTGAGGACAGTTTAGGAAATAAAGCGACAAGAATGCAACTCTGTCTCAAGAGCAACTGATCAGAGTCAAACTCAGCACATTCACTAAGGACTTCCTAAATTAGCTCCATACTACTTTGTCATCATCAGCTGTCAGCCTTTGTTTTTGTTCCTTAAGATGTCATCAAATCATTAAAAGATTCAAGTTTTGATTTTATTAGCAGTCCCTGAAAAGACATCGACTTGTCCCTTTTCCCCTGGGTCTAGAGAAAAGAAAGGACATATTTAACTGAGTTTTTGTGATCCAATCTTATGTGGCTAAGAATCAGGATAAGTCAGGTTAAGTAGATGCAGGAGGATATGGGAAAGAGGAAATTCCCAGATAAAAAATATTGGCCAATTAATTCCATAGTTTTCCTACATAGAAGTTAAAATGTAATGAGCAAAAATAAAGACATAGAATATTCAAATAAAGGTAGTGTGAAAAGTGTAACACCAAAATGTGTATCAACACTTCCCATGTAATTATTAAAGGGGGTGGAGTGTTTGTTTCTGACTTTCTTAATAGGAGTGTTTGTTTCTGACTTTCTTAATAGGCAAAGACAAAGACGTAATCAACTACAAAATTCAATACATCTGTGATATAAAACTGTTCAAGAACTAAGCAAAAGAAAATTCTTCCAGGCTTTTTAGTGGAAGAGAATTTTTGCACTATTTGGGCTTCTAAAATGACTTTCTTATGTGATATAACAGACAATACACTAAACAACATAATAAAATTCAAATGTAAACCTTCACACAATAACATCAAATGACTCCTCACTGCGGCCAATGTACAGAGCTCAGTAATTTTGGCCACTTGTTAACTGACTGATTGTAAGCATTATCTATTAATTTTAACTACAATTCCTGATTTTTAAAAGAAAACTATCATTTAAAATGGAACCCAACTAACTTCGTGTTAATGTTTATGATAAATACTGAAAACATCAACATCATACTCATTAAATAAATTAGGTTTCTATTAAAGCTAGTGGTGTGCTCCTGGTCAAAGTTTATAAGTCAGTTCTAGGTATGGTGAGCAGGAAAGTTGCAGAAGCAATAAACTGGAAATATTTAAAACATGATTTATTGCACAAATTAACTTGTGCAACTATGACAGTCATGATATGCCAAGTGCCAGTAGGAGACCAAGGAGAGCTGTAGGAACAATTCAGTTCAAGTCTGAGTGACTCAGGGTTGATAGTTCCTTCGTCCTTTAAAATTTTATTTGTTGGAAAGCCTCTCCCCAGAGGATCGGGGTTGGGAGGGAGGATCTAAACAGATCTGTTGAGGCCATTAGGGCTCCACCTCGTGAACAGATCAGTGCTTTTATTTTTAAAAAAAAGCTAGAAAGTGTGAGTTCTTTTCCTTATCCTCTTTTCCTGGAACAGGAACAAGAAGACCCTAACCAGAAGCCAGCACTTGATCTTAGATTTTTCAGGTTCCAGAACTGTGAGAAAATAATTTTTTTCTTTTTAGATTATTCAGTGTCAGATATTCTATTCTAGCAAGACAAGCAGAATAGGACACAGGGTACTAGAAAACATGGGCTCCAAAAGCTAAAAAGTCAGGAGTTCAACAGTCCATAAAGGAAAGAAAACAGATACTCTAGATCAAGAGTAAAGAAAAAAGAAGTCATCCTTCCTATGTCATCTTTCTCTGTGAGTTCTTAATGAATTGTATGTTGCCCATCCATGTTCAAATGCTCATCTTTTCTAGAACTCCTCACAGACATAGTCAGGAACAAAGTTTTGCCAGGTCCATGCGTATTCCTTAACTCAATCAAGTTGGCACTTAAAATTCACCCAGTTTCTTTATAGTTTTATATTACTTATCATATCACAGTGAATTATTTATATTGACTAACGGGTCCTCAAAGTTTCTGAAAATGTAGCAATTAATACAACTGATTCTCTAATTATTATACTATTAAAATCCTACCACCAATCATTCATTGATTCCTAAAAATGTCATGTTTTTTAAGAAATGTAATATGAATCACTACTGGCTATAACATAATAGCAATCAAAAAATTTGAATGCTATTTTGCTACAGTACAGGAACAAACAACTGCTTTCCTGTGATCGGTCCCTGCTCAGCACTGCCTTTTATGGTATCCTGTTGACAGTTCTGAGCTACACAGCAATTTGTTTTGATAGTTTATATACCAAAAGAATTTGGTCAGCTCCAATTTCAATTACTGTTGGTATATTGATTCTCTAATTCATTATATATCAGCAATAACACTAGTATTTAAAGGCATGCAAAAATATAACCTCATAGGTTGGAAAGCCTTAATTTTCCAAACTTAGTTTCTCTTCTACTGGATATTTGTGGTAGACATTTTAGAAAATATTGAATTTGTAAAGATTGTAGCTAATTTCTAACAGCTTGACATACTATTTAAAATTTTAAATTTGTTTTGATACAGGGGAGAGCACTTTCTGAAAAATGATAAATAAAAAATGATGAATCATAAAAAATGTTAAGATGAGATAATTTGAGGTAGGAACAGGATAAAGGAAGGAAGTCCAGTGGTTGACATGGAAATAGAAAGCATGATTGTCACCAGGCAGCAAGAAAAATTAAAATCTTGAACAAAGATTATAGGAGGAAAAGATTATGAAATTCTCTCTGTTGATATAAGTGATTAAGAAGATGAGGAATCATTGCCAAAATGATTATACATGGAAAAATTATGATAGAAAAAACTTTTGCTTAAAGGTTTCATTGGCTTCTGATTCATCCTTACTTCATCTCTGCCATGTGTCACCTATGTTGTGAAACAGAATGTCACTCACATGGGTTAGACTATGTAAGACACAGAGTAAGGCTTCCTATGGGCTAACCCCACCTGTGCTATGTATCAGCTCTATAATTTAGATAAGATATTAGAACTTCTTGTTTATTAATTTCCCATGTATATAATGAAAATAACAACAGCTCATACCGTTGTGAAATGTTAATAAAATGATATTCTGTTTAATATGTTAATATATATAAACATATTGAAAATGGTAACAGTTGTGATCATTACTATCATCATTTTATTACATTAATTATGAAAAACGGTAAGTTTATATATGCAGACTACCTAATTTGCTGTGAGACTGTTAGGTGAAAATTTTCTAAAACTGAAGACTGTGATGATTGCTCAAATAGTTCCCAGAGGAAAGTTATCTGCTATACAAGGAACTATCTATCAAAACAAAGAGGTGGAGAAGTGAGTAACCAAGACAGATGCAAATGATAAAATCCTCCAGCTGGACCTAATTGACCAAGCTTCTGGCAGGGCTCCCACATCTTAACCTTGTCTGACCTAGTGGAAAGGAATCTGGGCAAGATGCCTCATAACTTTGGGGCATCTACCCCTAGATGGAGCAGTTTAATTGAAGATTCCACACACCCTCCCC
This sequence comes from Cavia porcellus, assembly GCF_034190915.1. NCBI lineage: Eukaryota > Metazoa > Chordata > Mammalia > Rodentia > Caviidae > Cavia > Cavia porcellus. The sequence continues at coordinate 72,617,594 of NW_026947488.1, read as the reverse complement.
CCCCACCCTTGCAAATACTGTGATGGGGCCGCATCATCCTAGAGCTGTTTCAAATAACTGGTAAATCCTAGAGTTGCTTTCTGTCAACCCAGGGAATGTTGGTCTTTTCACTATGCTCCAAACTACTGAGTTTAAATCAATCTTTTTCTCTAAATTATTTAGAGAACCATAATATGTTTCTTCTTTAAATTCTATATGGGAGTAAACTAAAGAATAAAAAAGTTTGACAGTTTAATTGAAGAACTGAAAGCCCATTCACATCTAAAAGTTGTGGGGTGTGTGTGTCTGTGTGTGTGAATGTATATTTTAGGGATGTTTGTGTGGTATGTATGTGCACATACATGTATGACTACCCCGGGTCCATCAGTGTCTACAGAGATGAACACAACAATAGCATTGTAATATGTGCTAGAAGATTCAGACTTCTGAAGTAAAAGGGTAGGAAAATACGATTTATAAAGTTCTCACCAAATTATTCTCAAGGAATAAACCACAATGAGATGATAATAACAGAATGTGATTAGCTTCAAATGTAAGAATAATTCTGGGAAGGTATTTGAAGTGTTTGGAAAAGAAAATTATTTGACATATTAAGGAGCACGAAAAGAAAGTTAATAGAGATACCTAGATACAAACAACTGAAATGAGATAATGTTTAGATACTAACAAAATATAATACAAGAATAGTTTTCTAAATATTATTTATGAGGAGCACAGAAAGAAATCAATGGAAAAAAACACAGGCTCATGCTCTCATGGTTAACTTTCCACACAGAAGAAAAAATCAGGAAGAAAGTAAACTAATGGTTCATACCTCTTAATTTGGCTAAATATGATAGCTCCAACAGGACATCATTTTTTTCACATAATTTACCCAATATTGCCATATTATTGTATTATTTCAGAATGAATTTAATACATGCGACTTCAAAATAAGAAAATTTTGGGGGTCTTTATCTAAGGAAAATGTTATTTATTGATCTTTAACTGTTTTAAATTATACTTTCATAGTTTGGGTAATCTCAATTCACTAAAAAGACTATCATCTCTCCATTCTATTTATAAAAGCAAATTTGCCAAAGAAATAAGGGTATGCCACTACTGTCCCTAGAGTCACACAACATTCTAATATTTCTTCAAAAACCCCAAATTTGTGTCATCTGGCAAAAAATACCAGTATTACAAATTGATCTTCTTCAGTGAAAAATAAACAGGAGGAATATGTTAAGTTAAAACAGATCCTAGAATGTTTTACTAGCAAAAGTGCTACCTGTTCAAACTTAAGTTTTGTGCTTTCACATGTAGATACCTTCATTTATAAATTTGTATATTGGAGGCATGATAATTAGTACTAGTAATTAAAGAAACAAATGAAATGACATTAATTAAAGAAAACAAAATGCTGTCAGATTATAATAAAGATACCATATAAAAAGTTATTTTTAAATGATACAGTTTCTTCCAATGATTTCCAAAATAACTCCTACAATTTGTTTTACTGAGAATTTACATATACTCTTATGATGTTTAAGTGTTTTAAAAAGGAAAGAAAAACATCTACTCAACAAATGAACGTATAGAAAATTTTAACCTTTATGTACTATTTGTAAACTTGTTATGAGTAATAGTAACGTAAACTATTTTTTAAAAGCCAAATTTGGCAAAATCCTAGATATTTATAGTTTCAGGAATACTGATCATATTCACATGTTGCCTTCTATTCTTTTTGAAGAAAGTGGAAAATATTTTATTGCTCAAAACAGGCAGAACTTCTAAAACACCTTTGTGATATTGTGGTATAATTGCCATTTGAAATATTATGTATTTGGTTTAGAAGATCCTAAAAGTCTCACTAATTTGATACAGTTATATTAGACAAATTTAAACGAATTTAAATTGCTGCTCAGTTTTGTGGATTCACTTTGCTAAGCTACTTCCTTTTCTTTTTTCTTTTCTTTTCTTTTTCTTTTTCTTTCTTTTTTTTTTTTTTTTTGTTTTTGTTTTTTTGTTTTTCATTCTGGTACTGGGGATCGAACTCAGGATCTTATGCTTGCCACACAGGCACTTATGCTACTGAGATAAATCCTCAGCCCTCCTTTGCTCTCTTATCCATGCATGAAGTGCAGTGCCAGGTACTGTGTAAACCCTGCATAGATTATGATAAATAATATCTAACATAGTCCAATAAAGTCATGAATGGATTGGCAATCAGTTTTGACCAAACAATTCACTGCTAAAATTAAAAAAAATTAAATTAAATTAAACCTACATAAGTTTACCAAATATCTTAGTACGGTCTTCTGAGCCAGGGAGAACATAAAAAACCTGGAGAAAACGAACCACAAGCCCTCATGCTGGCCTGGTTGGGCTGCAGTCTCCTTTTCTAAGGTTTGGGTGTTGTTTTCCTAAACTAACACGAAGCTCCCCAAAACAATCTAAACAATGATCAGTTTTAGTAAAACACTGTGTGTTAAAAAGTGTTCCAGGCTCCTGCAGGAGCGGTGGGGGTGAGATTCCTCAGAGTAACACCAGCCCAGGGGAGGGGAATACAGGAAACACTCTCACAAAGATTGGTCAGGAGGCAGGACAGACAGCGGGGAGCAGGTCGAGCCAAACAGGGATCCACAAAGATTCAGTGAAGGCAATGGCCAAGGCCAGGGGGCCCTGGAGACTCAGCAAGGCCTCATCAGAGTGGCAGAATTTTCTTGTCCCGAAAGCAAGCTATTCATGCCTCTCTAAAAATTGCTTTTGTTCTTCTTAAAGTTATAATTAATGGTGTTTGTAAAAGTATGCCTACTACATACCCCAAATTCATATAGGCCCAGTACTAAATTAAACTTTGCAACTTGTAACTCCATAGGTTGTCCCAGAAATGCAATCAGTTTTGTGTATAAAAACCCCTATATAAAGTATCCTTTTGGCAACACATTTGGGTTCCCTCCTGGTTCATTTGTCCAGGAACTATTTGCTTTCACTTTACAATAACTGCTGTTTTCTGCTTTCCCTGTGTAATAAAATACCTTTGCTCAGACTCCTTTTGATTCTACCTTGTAATTCATTCTGGGTCAAGCAATGAACCTACCAATGGGGTGACATCTTTTGGCTTCCAACACAAGACTGCAGAGAGGACACATCTGGTTAGTAAAAAGATGGGTCTCAGGGAATCAGACTAACTCCACGTCTTGTAATTCTTTCTGGGCTGAGAGAAGAACCCACCCACTAGACAGCAACACCCTCGAGACTGTCCTTCTCCTTCCCTCATTTCTACACAACTGACTTGACTTCTTTCTTAACAAAGGTACACTTACAACAACTCTTCTACCCAACCCTGTCTTGTAATCAAAGGTTTATACTTCAAGGTTTTATTGTCAGGAATTAAGATGGCAGTTTTTGACCTGGAAGTGTTTGGGTATTCCTGACTTGTGTTCTTCTCAAATAAACTGCCATGATAGGCCCTAATTAGAAATGAGCTAGATATGTGATAATGGATGATAGATAGATAGATAGGTAGATAGATAGATAGATAGATAGATAGATAGATAGATAGATAGATAGATCATACATCCAAACATACATTCCTACAGTTTTTACCTATTAGGCCCTACTTGCAATCAGGAAGAGCTGCTTTTTATGGAACCAGACCATACTGTGTTCTTCAGAGTTATAAGTCTAGGAGCAAAGAAAGAGTAAGAGAACAGTGGAAATAAAGCACATTGGACATGCCAATAAATGAATGATAAATTATTAAAGCATGATTGGAAATATTGCCATTTTTCATAGCTGTCACTTTAAGTATAAAAGCATCAGCACATTAAACTAGTTACTGCTTTTTCATAATTGAGACTTTCGCTTCTAGCTGTGCCCTGCAGCTTTTCATTAATCACCGGGACTGAAGTTCAACCTCAGTGACAGCTTAGAAGGCATTAAACGGTCAAAGTATTTTCCAGGTACAGTTAGGAAAGGCCTTTTAGTCCTATAATCCATAGCTAATTGTTTTTCAAAGTCTCTAAACACAATCTACTCCTGGCGTTTCCTAGTGACAGAATTCGCTGCAAACTGGTTTTCTTTTTATCTTCCCAGGCTTTCTCTCACTAAAAACTATTGAGAGCCTATTGTTAGCTGCATAAAACAGGTGCAAAATGACTGTGATATGTAAAACTGTAACTGATACTTAAGCAAGGAGACATTTATTAGATTGCCTCTGAAACAATACTTCCTGAATACTTATTCTAATCATACCATTTAATTTGTCATAAAAGAAACAAGATGGCATGAAACTTTGCACACAGCCTGAATTCACTTTTTTTAATGGGAAAAAAAGATCCCATTGGATTCTTTCAGCAAATGCAACTGAGTCTTCATCCAACATGAAGTAAGAATGTGGCTTCCCACATTAGCTTGAACTCCCAGACTCCCAGCAGTAGGCTTTCTGTTGCTTTTGTCCATCAGTTGTCTTTTTTTTTTTCTCTGAAAAGTATTTTACATCAGGTTTTAATGGATGTGCCAAAACATTCTTTCTTTTGTATAACAAATTATCAAGAGCATGGAGGTTCATTAATTATGTCATCTAATTGGATTGAGGCAGGTGCAAAATACCTCAGATGAAGTGGTCACTGGCTAGAAGACCTAACTGCTAGTTTTTCTATTAGAAACCAGCATGTCTCCAGACTCCCGGAATTACTTTGTACTTATTGATTAATGGCCATAATTTATTACAGTGCAGAAGATCTTGCATTGAGTTAAACGTGTGATTAATCAATTTTCCATCAAATTATGAACAGCAGACCAGTTGCCAGAAAGAAAATACCAAGTGCATTTTCCCATGGTGTAAATATATCAGGACTTCAGCTAATAACTGTCTATCACTTGCTTAATATTTCCTGTCATACTGATAGATGTCATCTCCACAAATGGGCCACAGGTAGTAATGATGGAAAGACCACCAAACGTGGTTTATAGCTTCCCTTCTTATATAATGAAACACTCTTTGAATCCATCTCCAAACAATTTATTAATGCAAAATTCATTTCCGCCGTTAGCTTGAAATATATCATTGTTAAGTCAACAATCTAATATTAAACTGAGAAAGAATATTGAGGAAAGAAAACCTTAGGTGAAAGAGGGATGAATTTTGAACTTCTTGGGCACAGGAGCTCATTTTTTTTTCCATCAAAAATTCAGACATGTGACTAATTGATGTCATTTCTAATCTGCTTTTGAAGCACAGCACATGTGTGGCTTGGGAACAGTAAAGGGACCTACGGATTGAAGAGAAGAATGCATTTTGTTCCAAAGTTTAATTTCTCTGATTAAATAACAGGTATTTCAAGCTTTCACGAATTAATTGTCTCCTATGAGCAAGGGTACTTTATCTTATAAGTGAACTAGATGAATTCTGCCTTCTAGAAAATGTACAGAAGACTAATGGAGGTGGTAAGGTACTATAACAGTGACTAAATCAATCAAGTTACAGGAAAATTCACTTGTATTAAAACTTATATACCGAAACAAATACTGGTTAGAATAAGTAATGATTTAACTGGAATAAAGAAATGTAAACATGAGAGCTATAACTCATTGAGTCATATCAAATCAGAGATAATACAACAATGTGTATAGATATAATTTTAAAGAAAAGCTGAGCTTTGGGCAATATAACAATATGCCTTAAAATGACAGAGCAGAAGGCGCTTAAATGTTACTGTATTTTTTTCTTCCAATAGCACAGAGGTTCATTACCCCCGGGCTTGATGTTTGTCGTGTGGATCCCAGTTAATGGCACGCCAGCTCTTGGTGAGCCTACACACTCCACTTCATGAGGCAGAGTTTTTAATATCAGTCCATTCTCTCTTTCTGCGCTACCCGCAAAAGATCACAGCAAAATTCTGAAAGAGATCCAATTAGCAATATACCTATACATTGCATACTGACATTTTAGGCCCTTTGTCTTAAAGCTGAAGAAGTAAAACATGTTCCACTCTATCTTAATGGAAATCAGAACTTTTCTGTCTTATGTTCACCCTAAACTGTATTTCCAAACTTCTTGGTTCTATTATATTATTAGTAGGGCTATTGTGTAGGCACTAAATACACAGCTTCACAAACAACTTTCTTGTCTTCATTCTCTGGAGTTAGATTATCAGTCCCAAAACTTTTTTGTCTCCAGCTTTCATCACTTTTAGATTGCCCAAGTTGCTAGAGTACATATATAACTGAACTAAGAGCTAAAAGATTTGTCAAGCACCATTCACGTTGATATATTTGTTATACAAATTGTAAAACACAGCCATGAAAATAGTTCTGAAACCTCCCTTTTAATGCCACAGAAATGATCCATTTTAATGGTTCTTTATTCCCAATTTCATCCTCCTGTGTTGCATAGAATTTTTAAAGATGCTTGCATTGGATGTTTTATGTGAGGTATTAAAATTCTGTAATTCCTCAAGCTCAAGTCTCAATCATTTTAACACCTATTAAATCTCTCTAGCTAGAAGGGATCAAACTTCTTTTTTCTTGGAAGAAGAGGATTAGGGCTTTCCACATGCTCACTAAAGCATATATGACACAGATATTTTCCTACTCCTGTAAAATTCTCATTGAGTTTCATGGTAACACCAATTGTAATATTCCTCCTTGGTCACACCATATCTTAAAGTAGACTTCAACTCACTTATGCTAATGAGAGAAGCAATAACATGACTCTGGAGAGAAAATTGGAATCTTTATGCTTTGATGATAGAAATGGAAAATAGAGTGGCCACTATTGAAAAATCTTATGATAGTTCTTCAAAAACTAAGATGTGCAATTACATGACTCATAAATTACACTTTGAAATATATAGTTCAAAAATGTAAAGCAAGAAGTTAAACATATATTTGTATAACAGATTCACAGTCACACTATTCTTAATGATCAAAAGATAGATCGGTACCAGCCTGAACTGCATCATAAGACCTGTCTCCAAACAAGGATAGAAATGATTCTGGTGTTCATGTAGTGATAAATGGATAACCATAATATAACGTGTGCATACAATAGACTATTAGTCATTAAAAATGAAGAAAGTCCTGGCACATGCTACAGTTGGAATGAACCTTGAGTTATGCTCAGTGAAACATTACTGTCTTGAAAATTATATAAATATGTTTATACTTGCAGTATTCAAACCCATGTCAACATACATCAGAATGGTGATTTTTAAAGGTTAGGGGAAGGAAAATGGGGAATATCTTAGATATTTTTCTGTCTTGCTAAGACAAAACACAGTTTCTAGAGATTTCCGTCTGTAATCAGCTGGGTGGCAAGTCAGGCCAACAGGTTATAATGGCAAAAGATACCAAATGCAGCAAGAGAGGAGGGCAAAGCAAGCCTCTTTGTCTCCCTTATATTGCATGTAGGCTACTCACAATTGGGTAGGGTAGCACTCACACCTTTAGTTCCATTAATCACAAACTTAGAGGTCCTCCCCATGAAGGCTTGAGGTTTTGCCGGGACATCCAGACACAAACCATAACAGGAAGTTATTATTTAATGGATACAGATTTGTTCAAGATAAAATGAGTTTTAGCTATGAGTGGTAGTGATAGCTGCACAAAAACAGTAATATGCATAATGACACAGAAATAGACGCATAAATAAGTGAGAATAATTTTAAGTTAGGTATAATTTATAACAATAAAAAACAAATAGAGTTCATAACTATAAGGCAAAGGTAAATGGGAAAAGAGAGCACAATTCATAGGTGGTCTTGCTAATTTGGGCATGAACTGTCCCCTGATTCTATACAAACTGTTGGAAAGATATGGCCATTCTGTTAAGGACAACAAAAAGTACAACTTATCTATGTGTAGAGAGATTGGATAAGTAAGTGCTATTGCTGAATATATTTCTGTATCTCAACAAAAAGCCAAACCTGCTGAAGAGTGACTCTGATTGACAAGCACTTCGCACTAAGCAAATATAAACTTCAAGCTGAAACTCATAATTCACATGCACCGAGGGTCTTCAACAGCTGCAGATTGAGAATGTGCTTCCCATGTTTCGCAATGGGAGAGTGGATGGGCCTTCTGTATGAGCAGGAATTCCTTCCTGCCAGTAGTAAACACTGTAGTGCTGAAATCAAGGTTAAGCATTGTCACATCTTCCAGTTTAAAAAAAAAAAAAAAAAAAAAAGAGTAAAAAACAGACATTTATGAAAAAATGTGTAGGGAACCACCAACTTTAAAATACTGTGTGTTTTAGGCTGGCAACAAAAGAATGCTTCAAATTACCATTTGGAACCAGGTTTTTATTACACACCTGTAATCCCATCTGCTCAGAGGACTGAGAAGAAGGAGCACAAGTTCAAGGCCAGCCTGGATAATTTAGCAACACTCTGTTTTAAAATGCAAAATAAAAGTGGGTAGGGATATACCTCAGTGATGAAGGATTTGCCTAGTATATTGGAAGCCCTAAGTTCAGTCTTCAGTAGTAAAGACAAACAAATATACAGTTTTGTTCATTCTACTTCAGTGGATCAGGCCAAAACCTTCTCTATGGCTATCTTTCATTTTCTAGACCATTTTGATTAGAAGTTATCACTCTGCTCTTCTCTGAATTCGTAGATACATCATTGATGTCTGTCTATGCATTGAAGGTAAAAAAAGAAGGTATCTACCTTCTTTTTGTTTTGTTCTTGTTATATTTTTGCTCTCGTATTTTGATTACTTCTTGAAAATAGAAAACTTATCCATTTTTAAATATATCCACAAGGTGCTACAGTTTCTTATCTGTTTAACATTTACTATGGGATTAAAATGTCTACTACATTTGCTATGATTGTATAACTCAATGAATGTGAGCTAAGAGAGAAAGTGGCTTCTAATAACAACCTATGTACAACTCCAAGCATATACTAAAGTCCAAGTAAGTTTGAAGTGTTCTCTTTTTAAACTTACAAATTTATGTATATGCACTGTTAAGCACTGTTAAGTAAAAGTCTGATATGAATAAATGAAATATTAAATAGAAGTATTAAATTTGAACAATAAAATCAATAAAAATTCATGATTAATTTTAACACAACTTATCAGATCATAGCAAAAGCAACTAATTCATTAATAAGAAATTTTTTAAAAAGATTAAATTCAGGCAGAAAAATTTCAACTATTGAGAAAGCATAGTGATTGCTCCTAAGAGAATCAGCTACACTTCTAAGGAATGATTAAAAGAAGTGAGAGTGATGGGTGTATTCAGAAGACTCCTGGCCTGTGACATAAACCACATGGGTTCTAACACCAACTCATCTTTAACCAATTGTGACAGTGTACAGTGTGCAGTGTTTGTTTTTTGCTTAGAAAAAAAGTCATTCAATCAGGCTGAGTCCATTTCTGACTGTACCTCAAGTTCTCTCTCCCCTTCCCCTTTTCTCCTCTTACTTCTCCCCTTCGCCCTCTTTTTCTCTTCCTTCCCCCCTCTCCTGAGCTGTCTGTCTGTCTCTCTCTTCTTTCTTTTTTTCTGTCTGTCTGTCTCTGTCTCTGTCTCTCTCCCACTCTCCAATTTGTTTTGATAGGTCATACAGAATAAATTATCATCATACACCAAAATGGTACACAAATTCCTACAAATTAATGCAGCATAGGTCTTCAAATATAGCATGCAAATATACCATACTAACTACTATGAATTCTCTGCATGCACTTGCCCTCCAGGAATGTGTCCCCCTGACACTGTGCCATTCCATCAGCCACTCCCCAAAAAAACCTTTCTGACTCCCCACAGTGCTGCCAGGGACATCCATCTGGACTCTGCCCAACTAGCTCTGCTTCAGGAACGATGACACCCAAGTTGTGCAAATGTGTGAATTTCAGTGTTCATTTCCCAGCCTGTGGTGACTGTCTGTGGTCAAGCCTTAAAGAAATGTTCTTTCTTGTTTATAGGTTTGGAGGCACCAGTTAAGAAGGACTACTTGGATGTATTCCACAACAGAAGGGATTGAAGCCAAATGCCTTCACATATTTTTATCCATGACTTAAATGATGAAATTTAGATCTTGTTTATTTATTTTAAAGATGACATACTGGAAAAGTGTTTTTATTCCTTGAAAAGTTTGATTAAAATTCAAGAAAATTTACCTATTTTGAGCAGTAATCAGGAAAAGATTGAACAATATCAAGAGATGTACATTGGATGCTACAACTTTAAACTAAATCAAATGACTTAAATGTAAAATAAAAGCATGTTGCAAACAATTTTAAATAAGTTTTAAAGTCTAATTCCAGACAAGGGGGAATGACAAACTGAAAAAAAAAAGAAATCAATATTTCAATCTAGTCCTTTTAGAAAACCCTGGCTAACCAGAACATGAAAAGAATAATTTCAAATTCATCCATAGCTTTTGTTTGAAATTAACAAAATAAACTTTTAAATAAAAAAGGGTGTCATAAAATTATTATTCATAAGAATTCAGGATTCAAAGTTTTCAACATGGTGGACATTACAATAAAATATGTCTGGTTGTTCACTGTATAATTTAAAATAGAAAAAGATATTTTGGTGACAGTTTGGCACAAAGCAGTAACACTGGTCACAGAATCAGAAAATGTGACTGCAAATAGAGATCTTAATAACAATTAAAATTGTTAAAAATGAAAAATAGAATGCCTGATATGCGACTGGCAATAAGGATTTTGATATTTGCAAGACTCTTTTTGTAGAAACTTTGAATAAAAGAAATCAATTTAAAAAGTGGAGATTGGAAGTAAGAAAGCTGTTTGTAACCAGCTACTTATAATCTTGACAGCATGAAGGGGCAGTTTGACCAAGCACAGCCCTTAACAGCCAGCACCTAAAATAGCACCTCTTGCGGTCCTTCCAGCCTGAAAGCTGCCTCTGGGCTCTTCTAGCTCCAGGTGTCTCTTTTTAATGCAAATGTATTAGAGAAAGGCCCTTAACTTGCTCATTTTATCTATCAGTTAACAGGTTCACAAGTGAAAACTGAAGGGTGGAGGGGAGATAGGGCTTTGGTGGGTGTGGAGCTCTCCTGGGGATAAGAGGGCCCTTTAGAGGAGGGATGTGAAGTATTTGTCAGACAGGAGGAATGTACCCAAGATGCTGCCCTCATATCGGTCCACTTTTGGTGTGTATGCTAAAGGTCACCAACCCCTGACCTAGCATAACTCTGGTTTGGTATGAAATGATGAAAGAAAGTTTTTAAAAAAACTCTAAAACTCTCTTTAAACTTGTAACAGGCATAAATTCCAGGCTCCAAGAGGCTCTTTCATCTGCGGAGCTCCAGAGTTGGTAGGGAAAGGTGGAAAGTGAATGGTTTGAAAATAGTTAGATCCCTTCAACTAAAATTAGTCTCTGGCAAAAGCTCACAGAAACATTGGCCTACATTTTCTAGAACTATTGTTCTTGTGCTTTTGTCTAAATGTGTTTCATGGTTTTTAAAATATTTTAAACATCCGTTTTTACCAAAGTAAGAACTTTGAAATCTAAGAAGACTTTACTAAATAAAAACAAAAATTCTCTCCTTAAATAAGAAAAAAAAAAATTCTATTGACATTATGGTAAAATGAGAAGTATGTAATGTACACTTAAACAGAAGCGAAATTCTGAAATTTGAAAAACAATTAATTTTTGCATTGACTACTAATATTTTCTCTAAAGATTAATTTTTTGGTTATTAAATTCGAAAGTGTATGTACACATCTTACTAGCATAAAATAGTGCAGATTCATTTAGTGAAGTCAACTTGGTAACTGCATGTCTTACTAATATCTTCAAAGGTATCCTTTTACAAAAAAAAGGCAAGTTAGGGGAAAAAAGTAACTTTTTAAAGTAGAAATAACCTTTTAAACTCTAAGAAGTGTAAATTATTATTCAAAGTACTATTTAACTGGAAAGAAATTCCTTGATTCAATGACAAATCTTGAAAATTTCTGAGAGTTTTACGTATTATTGTGTATGTAACATTTGAACCCAAGCTTGTATATCAAATAAATAAAATGTAGATTTTATTGGAAGAATTTTTTACTATTATATTAATTATATTAACTATTATAATCATAATGTAAAATTTGTATTCAGTCAGAAAATTACTAACCTCCACCCTAATCTAATACTCTCATGGAAACATTTCTGAACTGTTTCCCATTATTTCTATTAAAATTTTCCAAAGTATAACCCTATAGTCTAGGGTGAAACAAAAAGTGCAATCAATATCTGGTGATCTAAAAATGACCCTTGTAAGTCCAGACTAATTTCCTCAGTTTCTATGTTAATTGTTGCATGTATTCATGGTAGAAACTCAAGGCAGAATGTCCTCTATAGTTCACAAAATTATGTATAAGACTATTAGAAAACCTAGGGATTCTACTCTACTTTATATTTCCATTTTAAAGATGAAATGTCATTTTTTAAAGATGCTTTAAACAAAGACAGAGATTTTTCTATACAATGGAGCTGATTATGTTTCTTCTTGATAAGAAATGTGAATTTATGAAAATCAAACATATAGAGGAAGCAAAATGTTATTTCATTTATCCTATGACTATAAACTATAAATTCTGAGGAAAACATAAAATAACTCAATTTATATCACTTAAAATATAGTTACGGGCTGGGGATTTAGTTCAGTGGTACAAGCACTTACTTGCCAGGCAAATGTGAGGTCATGAGTTTGATCCCTGATACCCCCCAAAATAAATAAATAAATATAGTTACATAATTTCTATATTGTGTTATCATTGTAAAGCTTAAATCTAGTAAATAACACATACACACACGCACACACAGAACTGAAAAACAGAAGTGCCCACTACCATAAGAAAAAGCAGATGCGCTAATCGAGTGTGTTTCAGGGCAAAACACTGTCTGCTTCACCTCACAGAAAGGCACCAATACCATGGTCTTATTGTTAAAATGCTGAAGCACTTCCATACTGGAGTGCTTCCTTCACTTTAGCTTCTGAAGCCCTTTTCAAACATGCCTTCTGAAAGGGTTTTGGCCCAGATGGGACACTAGCCAGAAAAGACCTCAGCCAAAATCAGGGAGCTCCTGTCTCCCCCGCCCCTAGAGATTTACCTGTAGCTCTGTATCTCCCCATCCTTCGGTATCTGCCCCTGGTGCCAAACGTGTGCCAATGAAATACCTGTGCATCTCTAATGGCCTTAGGGCACTGCCCTAAGTTTAGGCTACTTATATCCCCCCACACCATGTGTTCGCGAGAGAGATCGCCAGCCCCGGGATGGAGATGCAACGCCCCAGGGAGTCAGGGGTGTCTCTCCCCACATTCTCAAAATAAAGGCCATTTATATTTCATACTTATTATCTTTTCAGCCGCTGCCAGGCCTCCCCCCACAGTTCTATCATACGATTCCCTGACTGGGAATGGCAGTCGAGAGACTCTTGGGGCTGGTTCCCAGTTTTGAGTCCCCTGCTGTTCAGGACCAGGACCAACCGGACTACATCCTGCATCAATTCCTCACTTCTACACTCAGGAGCTGTAAGCTTGCTGCTGCTGGTTCACAAACAACACCCACCAATTTACCACAGGTGAGCAACTCCCCGGAGACAGCCACTGGGCCAGGCTCAGGCGGATTTTCTCCCCGCTTTGCATGGGTTCGTGACACTTTCATGTCCTTTGGACAGCCCAAAATAGGGTTTTTCTGGGCAAGCCTGTGTCCACTCTGGGCTGCCCACACTGAGAAAGCCTCATGTTCTTTAGAGCTTTTTAAGTTCTCACAGCAGAGCAGTTATTCGGCCCCCATAAAGTCCACTCATAATATTGGTGACAGCCAATTATTAGGAGTTTGGAGCCATATAACCCGTCGGTCTGGGGTGCAAAGTGATGACTCTAATCTTGACAGACCATGGTCCATTGCTTCATCTGATTGTAACCCCGTGGGCTAATTTTATCTCAGGGACCACTTCCTGCCCCTCCCCCTGAAACCATACCTATTTATGGCTTATCACACAGCCAAGAAGCTTACAAAACTATCCTTGTTTTGGGAATGTGTGTCCTTTCCTGCTCCTCCAGGATCCCTCCCCCTCCATGCACTTAAAGAGATAACATTGTCTTCCCTTGCAGCCTTTCGGAGCTTTCTCAGTGTCTCCTTTCCTCCCAGCTTCCCCCCACCACCACCCATCCCCCGGGCTGCACTGCCAGTATCCCTTTGTTTCCCGTGTGCGCCAACCCATTCCCCGCCTAGGTTAAAAAAAAAAAAAATGAGACCAAACAATATTAAGAAATACACATAAAACTGCTTTAGATTTTAAACAGCTTTTGGCTTTCACACCGCACCCCAACTCTGTGTGGTATCTCGGCTCTCATGTGGTGCTCCAGGTCCACGCTGGGTCGGCTCTAACGCTGTGCCCTAATCTGTGTGCCCCTTGAGCAGTTCCAGCTCCACGTGGTGGCTCAGCTCCACATCCAACTCATTCCCCATGGCACTGGCCCATTCATGCGGGCCCATTTCCCACCAGGGTAGAGGGCGAACCCAGACAGTGTTGAGAGATACTTGCGGGACTGTTTTAAGCTGCTTTTTAAGCAGCTTTGGGCTCTCGCGTGCCACAGCCCCCAATTCCACGCACGGTGTTTCTGCTCTCAGGCGACGAGGTCCACACATGCAATTTGGCTTTAATGCCGCACCCTAATCCGCACCATGGGTTCGGCTCTTAATGCCACGCCCTAAGCCACACGCCCCAAGAGCGGCTCATCCAAGTGGCAATTCACCCGCTGCGGGCCACAGGCCTCTGGGAGTAGCCCAGGCTTCAAGCTGTGTCTTGCCCTTGTTGCCGCCACCACCACCACTGCCACTACCTGGAGTCTGCCAGCCCCACCCTTGCACGGGTGCGATCTCAGCCCGCCCCTGCTTGCTGTGTCCTGGAGCTAACCCCGCCCATTCTGCATGTTCCACCTAAGTGCTGCATGCAACAAAACCTTAGCCCCCCACCCTGAAGTGAGGGTGCAGCTCTCTACAAGCGCGCTCTGTCTGTCTCAGTTCCATGGTTCCTTAGACACTGCGTGTTTCCCAGACAGGCTCCTCTCAAACACAAGCACTGTTTTAAACATAGGCACAGATAGGCACCAGCTTGACGGTTCCACTCAGAAATGCTTTTTTTACAACCTATTGTACTATGTTGTCGCCAATCTCCTGTTTAACAGCTAAGGTTATAAATCCCTTTTTGCTGAAAACCACTAGCTCTATTCCAAGACAAGGGTTTTCTTCAAAGTTTTATTTTATTTGTCTTGGTTCATACTACTGCAAATAACAACTTTAAAAAGTAAATGTGTTCAAAATTTGACAGTATTAGATCAATTTTGATAGATTTATTCATAAGATTGGTAAACCTTTACTGCAAAATGTTTCCATTAAGATTTTACTCCAAAACACAAAAGGCAGACTAAAGCCTTTTTGGGCAGATTAAAGGCTTGTTTAAACAGACTAAAGCCTTTTTTTTTTTTTTTTGTTAATTCCATGTGGCACCCTATAAAAAATGGTATGCTATCCAGATAAAGCCTTGTCTCTGATCTAAAATGCCAATATTAAACTCCTACATACTTACTTAATTCTACTGTAATCCAAGTCCCAAACTAAAAGGCAAAACTTGACCTTCGAACTTTAGAGAGATCTTGATATGGTTTTTCATATTTTAACACTTATAACACTTGCAGTTCTGAGACAGACAAATCTACACAAGGTGGAGCTACACCTCCCCCCCCAGACCACGCTCAAATGCAGCAGAAGACATCAGGCAAGACAATGCCTCATCCTGGCAATCTTTGAGACCTTACTCCAGGGCTGCTGGGGTGTCCTAGCCACCAGAGAGTGGATAAGCCATCCTAACTTCTAGCCTTCACAGGAAATGCCAACACTGCCAGATTTGTTGCCAACAGATGAAACTGCTGCTAAAGACTCAGGGGGTTCAGGGCCATCAAAGCCTGCTTTGTGGGTGTCCATCTCAGAATCCATGTCACATTACAGAGTTGTTCCTAAATTTTCAGGCTGCTATATTAAGTCCTCAATCTCTATGATGGGGTATTGAAGGTCAACCTATGCCATTTACAAACAAGGCCTATTTTGTGCAGGTCCCAGTCCTAAACCTTAAATGCTTTTATTCCCTTTTATACAGGTTGACAGATACATTTTCTCTTCTCACTTTGTTTAGACTTTTTTCAGGACACATAAAAGCCTTTCCCACAACCAGGGAAACTGCTGATATACTTGCTAAAGTTCTGTTACAACAAATCATTCCAAGGACTAAGCTGCTAGACTGCCATTCTGGTTTTGCATCACTCAGGCCCTAGATTTGACCATCCTTTTCCTACTCATCTCTGCCTTACCAAGGCCTCACGGCCATGACTCACAGGTTGTCATGTTTTGTTATCCACTTTGGTTCCTAATTTCTTACATTCTGTTAATGATCATTTTTACAGCAGGACTCTTGAACAGTATTGCCTGCAGACTCCTACGTCATGCATACCAGAGACAAGCCTTACCGACCTACCTTTTAACTTTTATTCTTTCAGATGGGGGAGTAAGCACCTCTCATAACTTCACTCCTCCTAACCTCACCTTTAATTTTCAGAATTCTGCCTTACCATGGAAATGTTTCTACCTCAACATGGTCCTGATAGAATGACATGTCTAAATCAAAGGCACCTTCCCTTCTACCTCACCTGGGTCCTTAAATATGACAGTGCTATGTCTCCTCATAACATCTTGTCTCTTTGTTTTTTCAGTCTAACATACATACATTCACCAGTAAAGTAAACACCTGGCACCAGCTTCTACCTGGGCATCAACTGTCATCCCGTCAACTCCCCTAGACCCCAGTACAGTACCCTCAGCCAGCAGGAAGAAGTTAAAGAGAGAAATCTTTGCCCATTTTCATAATAATCATAAGACTGGATATGAAAGGGTTTTGGGCCCAGGCTGGATACTATAGCTGGTAAAGCCAAGGAGCTCCTATCTCCTCCTATCTCCTAGGAATCTACCTCTGGCGCCAAACAAAGACCAATGGGCTACCTGTGCATCCTTAATGCCCCCCTTAGGTTCCACCTCAAGCCAAGGCTACTTATATGCCTCACTCTACATGTTCCACATAGAGATCGCCGACCCCGGGGTGGAGATGCTGCACCCCCAGGGGGTAGGAGGGGGTCTCTTCCCACATTCTCAAAATAAAGGTTGTTTATATTTCATACTTCTTATCTTTTCAGCCGCCGCCAGTCCTCCCCCCACAGTTCTATCACCTTCCAATCTAATTTCCCCATGATGTAAAAATAAAAGTATTAAAGGCAGGCACACCCAGGAGCTCTCAGTCCCTGATTCTGCACTGTGATGGCTTATGTCCTTGGCCTCAATGCTTGATGCTTAGTTGTTGGATACCAGTCTGGTCATTAGTTAAGCTTTTAAGTATCCACCTGAGTGGACATGGAGGTGACAGACGGTAAGAGTTGAGTTAAAACTCATTCAAAAATTATTTTTGAAATGCAATATGAAAACTATTTCTTAAAAATGAAATAAAAGACTCAAATGCCTAGAAGAGGTATGCAAGTACAATGAGTGTCCTGGAGGAGAACTACAGCAAAAGGTCATCACAGTATCACAAATACTTCTGGTCTTTCAAGTGATACTGAATTTGTATGTGAAATATATTGATTTCTATATGTTGACAATGAGTACACAAAAATCAAAACATTGGGTAAACCAAGCCATATATGTCTATCAGCAGATTCAACTTGAAATTCATTAATTTGCAACTTCTAACTAAAAGTCTTCATTCTTTTCTAGGAGCATGAATCTATACTTTCTCTTTTTACCACAAAATGATTGTTGACAATCAAAGTTTAACTTCCGTGTAATTTCATCAGTTCACTATTACACACTATATTGTAGAATGTAATTTGAGTAAATCTTTGATTTTTACTTCACAATTAAAACTAGTAGTCATAGGACCAAGCAAAGACACATAATGTAATAGCAAGGTCATAACTATTTCCTTCTCCTATTTTACAGTGTTTAGCAACTGTATGTCACTCTACAGGAACATAAATTGGTACTTGTTTTGCAACTGGCTTTGAAAAGCTTTGAATATCAACTCAGATTTAGAAATCATATTAAAAGTTTTTTCCTCTTCCTCAAGTGCCACTCCGGTAGCATCATGCTCACCCTGAGTTCCTGCTATGCTAGCAAGCCACTGTCTCCTGTCAGCCACCAACATGATTATCTATAGGGACCTCATTAGCCAGGATGAGATATTCTCCCACATTTACAAGATCCGGGAGATCGCGGACAGGCTGTGCCTGGAGGTGAAGGGTAAAATGATAAGTAGAACACAGGTGAGACGGTGGGATTCAGGCAGCTTATTCACATGCCCTCTTGGTAAGAGCCTGCACCGTGGGCCAGGAGGAGAACCAGAACTCCCGAGACCAGGCCATGGTGGGACTCAGGCAGCTTGTTCACCCACCATCTTTGTAAGCGCCTGTGGTGAGGGCCAGGAGGAGAACCAGAACGCCCAATATCCAGCCCTGGTGGGACTCAGGCAGCTTATTCATCTGTCCTCTTGATTAGCGCCTGTGGCGTGGGCCTGGAGGAAAACCATTACATGTGAGCCTACTACCACGTGGGCTGAAAATCAAGCACCCTTCTCCCACCTCCTCCCTCCATAGCTACTGGGGATAGATGTCTCAGCATATCTTGGAAGGATGACCATATGGAGTATAACAAATATGGGGGATTTCCTTCTATCTTCTGTTTTTTGTTTTGTTATGTTTCTTTTGCTCTATTCAGTATTCTCAATTGGCTTTATAATGTTCTATTTTAGTTTGATTTTGTTATACCTAATTGACTGGACAACTATTATGAAATTAAAGAGATATATCCTAGTACTTATTACTACTATCCCAGTATCCTACTGTGAAATCCTGTACCAATTTCACTGCATTGTCTCGAATGGCTTTGTTCTGTCTTGTGCAGTTGCATTTTTACTACTTTCAAAACAAAATTAAAAACAAAAACAAAAACATAAGGTGACATTGATGACTGGCTCATTGGTGGAAATGTCTCCGCTGAAGGCCAGGAAGGCAAAAGCACCGAAAGCACAGTAATCATTGTTGTTGATATAGCCATGAACCATCACTTGCAGGAAACCAGTATCACAAAAGCAGGCTACAAGAAGTACATCAAAGATTATATGAAATCAATCAAAGCAAACTTGAAGAACAAAGATCAGAAAGAGTAAAGCCATTTATGACAGGGGCTACAGAACAATTAAGTACATCTTTGCTAATTTCAAAAACTATCATTTCTTTATTGGTACAAACAAGAATCCAGATAGCATAGTTGCTCTCCCGGACTACTATGAGGAAGATGAGATATTATTTATCATTTTCTTTAAGGATAGTTTAGAAATGGAAAAATGTTAATGGATTCAGAGGTTACTTTGGTCTATTGCTTGTTATAACTGGCTGATGCTTGTCATCCACATGCCAGGACTTTAAACAAATAGGACTGATGTCATCTTGATGACATCTTCATTTATTTTGACCATGATTTATTTGAATTGGTGGTATTATTTTTTAGGGAAAAAGCACATGTCATGGAGGTTGTCTAAAAATAAAGTGCGTTTAAACCCATTTGAGAGAATGCCTCTTAGTTTAATATGTGTATAAACCAAGTCTATTATAGTGTTTGTGGAGAAGATAGAGCCTGGTCACAGACCACTGCTAAAAAGTTTTGGTTCTGAATTACAGTGAAGGGAAAACAAGACTATGTTTTTGATAGCAGTGCCAACGTTTAAAGTGTATATATTTCATCACCTACAATGGAAGTAGCTAACCCTGGAGGACATTGCCAGAAGAATACAAAGGCTTACCTCAAAAAAATTGTACTAAAAGAAATCAGACAAATCCTAGAAAAACTATACTACAAGCATGATTAAGTACAATGCAAATAAAATACACATTTCAATTTCTTCCTTTAAACAAACACATTACTGCCTTATCAATAGTTGGCGAAATCCTGATGGTTATTAATAGATCAGAAGTCAGAATTTTGTTCAATGTGTACCTAAATCTTTTTTTTTTTTTTTAAAGCTCTTTCTGCTTAGCAAGGAAAGCATGGTTGCTGAGAGCTATTCAGAAGGATTAGTCTAACTGGCAGTTTCAAAATGTTTCCGTCTATAGATTGGAGGAGAAATAATATAGATAACTGTCATGTTTCAGGACTGCTGACTGACAAGAGTAAGGTTCAGAAAAGGAAGCCCAAATTCAGTCACCTGAGGGACATTTGTCATTTAAGTAATTTAAGGCAGTCAAACTGTTTAACTTCTTTAAAAGTCCATTTGTTTTTCTGTAAAATGGAGATGAGAACATGAACCTGATATATATATATATATATATATATATATATATATATATCAGGTTGGAGATACAGAAACCATGTTGGACAATCATTAGAACAGAACCAGCAGGAAATGAAGAGTATTTCCTGTACTTACAAATGGTACCTGTTGATTAGACAGAACTGGTCTCAACTCGGCTCTACTAACATCTTTCTAACTTTTCCCTCTTTGCCCATCCTGACAAACATGTCTACTCTGTAGGTGATTCATGCAGCTTAAGTGTTGTTAATTTATTTAAGAATCTGTGTGGAAGGATATGTCCCGTTTCTAGGTACTTACTTCCTGTCCCCTGGTCACATTGCAGAAGTACTCACTGTTAATAAACAGTGGGGTATTATTTTTCCAGTCACTTAATCACCTGAAGGTAGAATAAGGCAAAAGGAAAGTAAGGGAGAGATGCATGGATTTTTAGGAAGTCCCTTTAAATTGTCTTTTATTCTCAAAGAATAGCTTTTCTGGTAATAGAAGGGTTACACAGCAATGGGCTTTACTATGGACCAACACTCTTTTCTATGTCTTTTCACTAACAAATTTGTTTGCAGAAACTTGCTTGCTTCTTGGCTGCAAATAACTCTGGTCTTTGTTTTGTATGTATGTGTGTGTAGGGGGAGGATGTGCATAGCCTTGATGGGTGGAATATCAGGAAAACTGGTGTGATTCTAACATGTTAAATATACTTAGCATTTTGTGAATGTTTTGTAATCTCATTGGATTCACACACACACACACACACACACACATATATATATATGTGTGTGTGTGTGTGTGTATATATATAGAGAGAGAGAAAGTGAAAGTGTGTAGAGTGCGTGTTGAAGTGGCAGGGCAGGTAATAATGGAGGACAGGCTAGGAGGGGTTGTGGTAGCCATGCTGAAGACATCATTAAGGTGTCTATACCAGAAGGTGGGTCAAGGTGCTTCAGAGAGCTGCATATATATGGAGATGAGAACATGAACCTGATATATATATATATATATATATCAAATGGGAGCCCAAGGAGATCAAATAGACCCTACCTTCCTCAACATACCAGTTCTGTCTAATGTTCTTAATCAGTTCTTTTCTCTCCCTTCCCAAAGGAAAAAGATACGCCTTGATGATGATGACCTCAGATGTTTGTACAGTTTCTTCTATTACACAATTGAAACTAGAAAGGTGGAGAACCCATATCATCTGGTCCAGGAGCTATAGATATGAAAAAAATGAGAAAAGGAAGGAGGCAGAGTACAGTTGGGAGGAAAAGAGGGAGAGATGAAAGAAAAGCAGCCAGAAGGAAGAGAAAGACATAAAAGGAGGGAAAATGCCTTCCACTTAGCAAAGTGAAAGTGTGTAGAGTGCGTGTTGAAGTGGCAGGGCAGGTAATAATGGAGGACAGGCTAGGAGGGGTTGTGGTAGCCATGCTGAAGACATCATTAAGGTGTCTATACCAGAAGGTGGGTCAAGGTGCTTCAGAGAGCTGCAGCCACCTCAGATTCACCCTGCAGCCCTGCAGATTCCCAGAAACAGTTCTTGACTGGTTGAAGCTCTGTTCAGTAATATCCTTTTGTGTTGTTATTTGAATCAATGCAAGAAAGATTGGTTCATGGGTTAATACTATACTTTTACTGTAAGAACCAAAATTAGGATTTCTCTCTTTCTTAGTATATTGATTATCCACAAAATATATATTTACACTGCATAGTTTTTTCCAAATATTTAAAGATATAGTTAATAGTTGTTTAATTTAATGTCATATTGCTGATTATTAATCTGCTGCTTCACCTTTTACATCATTTTTTACTGAAATATCTAAAATTCCTATGTTTACTATGTTACTGAAATATCTAAAATATCTGTGTTTTCAGGTGCCATTTTCGCTAGGAAGCAATATTTGTACTTTAGATCTGCCACAGACAGTATAAACAAGATGAACTCACATTTCATCAAGAATTTGGCTTCAATTTTACTGAACACTACTAGTAACATATCCTGTTGATAAATACCAGATGTTTCATTAAAAATAACACAAAAATACATCTAAGTTCCCTCTTAGAGGATGGATGAACAATCCAAAAATAAACTTTGGAATGAAAATTCAGAAATTGTGCCCAATTTTGAAGTCAGAAATATCATAACTACACTCATATACACAGGATTATTCGAGGTGACAGAATGATGGTCTCTGATTGATACATTTAATTCTGTAGCTGTGGATGTATTTTTTGTTTAAATTTTTTAGATTAAAGCTATGGTTCACAAAACATAAATTTCATGTAGAAATGGAAATACTGAAGCTACATTCCTGAAAATCATCACATGAAATGAATTCTAAAAGCCACACAAGTCATCTGTTCTTTTACTAAATATTGGTGTGTGCATGTGTGTGTAACTTACATGATCATCTGTGAAACAACATTAAAAAAGTATTTCCAAGAGTTCTAGAAAAAGTTCCCTTCTGTCCTAAATATTGAGTTAGTGACTACGCAAACAACATGCATACTGTTATAAATCTGAGGGCACAGCACAGTATAGGCTCCAGGAGTGTAGGCTTTAGCATCAGAAATCCAAGCCTCATGATTTCTAGCTGTATGAATGTGGACAACCTCACCAGCCTCCACTTTAACATTTGTAACATACAATGATAATTATCGATCATTCCTTGGTTTGTCATGAGGCTTCACTGAAACAATGCATAACAATATGCAAATATATGTTTTTACTGGATACCTCTTAGATGTTGTAGATTTTAGAATTGCTGTATTTTTCTTATCAGAACCAACAGTAAGAAGGAAAATTCCCTGGAAGAGTTAATACAGTAATTCACATTGAAACTGATGTTTGCAGCTATTACATATTTATGAATTGCAAGAGAGAAAAAGAAACAACCATAAAGAAAACAAATGCTGAGAGGAACTGAAGACCTACTCTATAGAAGTATAATAATTCCATGTAGATTTTTCCTTTACTGACCAAAGAAGAATTTTTGCCTCCTGGTTCTTACACCTACAATTCCAAGACCTGTCAGTGAATCAGTGAATGAAGACTCTCATATCACATAGTCTAGTGAGAAACTGATGGAAGGAACATGACGTTTGAATACATAAGGAACTGTTTAGCTCTTAATCAAACTGTACTAACCATCATCAAAAGGACAAATTATCTTTCTGATGTTCAATTTCTTCATCTATAAAATAAGAATGAGGGAATTGTATTACAGACTTCTCAGCAATTTAATAAAGTGCCTTTTATGTAATAGGTACCTCCCAAAATTGCAAACTACCTTCCCTGATTTTTGCTTTTCAAGCCTAATATCTGAATTGTAAAACAAGATCTATACCACAACAAATATCTCTTGTAATTTTTAACTTAATAACATAAAAATATACAAAAATTATGATTTTTATACAATGTGTAAAAAATTTATGTATTTCTTACAATAACCAATAATATTAACTACAAACATGGGAAAGGACCAGAGTCAGAATGTCTATATTGGTGGTTCAATTATAATCCTACACGACTTCCACCACTTGATGCACTTTGGAAAATATTTAAGCTAAGTCAGAATCTCATATAATAAATGCAGAGGCTTGGTGATCGAGCCCCCCTCCCACCCCCAAACTGCTAGCTAACAGAATGCTAGACTCCCACCTCTGGGGTGACTGGACTTTCAATACAGAGCTCTCAGGAGTTGAAATACCCTGTTGCCTTTTATTGTCCACAACTTCAGGCAAGCCACCTGCGGTTTAAACTACAAAGGATTAGAGTACCTGCCCCTACATTTTGCTTTAATTTAGAATCACTGATAGCTGAGCTCCAAGTCCTGCACATAGCTTTAATTAAGCAGTGAGACCTTTAGAAAAGGGCTACCTCCCTAATCTTGAGGCAGGCATTCAACTGACTCTTTTACCACCCTCTCAATTCCTAGAGCCTTTCTTTTTTCTGTATTCAAAACAGAAAACGTGAAGAAACAATCAAGCTATTTACACCTAAATCAATGTAAATCTTTATTCAACATTGGATGATGCTTTCAATCAGGAAAGTTGGCAGCTAAGTGATTCATTTACTGGATTAATTTTCCCTTTCTTCCTTTAAGCATAGTCGATGATACAGATCATTATTTGCCCACATCAAATATTTTTTTTCTATCACCTGCATTCTTGTGTCACTATTTCCTATCTCCTATAGGGATCATCACATTTAAAAAATGTTTTAAAAGTAAATACATTCTCAAAGACTGTTTGCAATCTAGTTACCATGTGACTTCTTCTCCCTGCCCTGCCCCAATACTGGGGATTGAACTCAAGTCTTCACATTGGCCCCGCCAGAGTTCAGTGACACAGTTATTTAGGGATGCAGTCTCATTTAACTGCCCTGCCTGGACTCAAATTTGGGATTCCTTTGCCTCAGCATCTGAGTAATTTAGACTGCAGGCATATGCCACCATACCCAGCTCTGGGATTTCTTTAAAGAAACACTAAAATTCTGTCTAAAGATAGTCATCTCTCTCTTAACTGTTATTGCATTTGTTTTGAATAAGGGTACAGATAGATTCTCTCATCCCACAGATAAAATAGTAGAGTAATTCAATATACAGAACAATGAGAGGAAGTTTCAGGAAAAATGTAGTGATATGGAGAGAGAGTAAGATGGCATGATAACAAAATTTGCTTCATGGTGTAACTAGATGTATAATTAAAAACATGAGGTTTACACTCTAATTATGGGCACTCGCAATAGTAAACTTGCTTAAATGTCATTTACATCCTGAAAAAGAAGTAAAACACACAGTTGGGATAGATTGTTTCTGCTCATCAAAATTCTCTTTTACTGATTGAATTCATCAATAGCCTGCAACATAAAAGTCTTACTTAGCAATATCTATAGCAGACTTGCCCCGCACAACTCTGGTAAGCAGTTACAGTATAAGGGCTCCATAAATTCTTTTTGGGAACAATCACAACCCAGTTGTGTGACAGTGGTCCGGTGTTGTGGTGCTTTATTGGCTTTCCTTTCATTTTATCTGCCCGAATGCACAGATACATGATAGCAGTATATATGACCTTCGATAATTTTTAAAAGTTCAGATAGTCACCAAGAGGGGGAAAAAACTCTAGCACAAACATAGGATAAAAAATTTCAGTAGCCTCTTTCTGAAATTTCTGAAATTAAATTTTCCGTTTTTGTGATAGATTAAAAATGTATTTTTAAATCCTTACCAAAATATTACTGAGAAATGCGTGTGTAACAGATTGACGCACAATGATGATTTAAGCTTTCAAAACCTGGGCTCAATTATTACCTTTTTCAGGATATCTGTGCATATACACTAAATATAAACTTTATATAAACCTCTTTTCTTCCACTTTCTCTTTTTATAGTGTGCAGAGGGCCTTCAGTTACTGTAATAATCTTACCATAGGTACCAAATTTATTGCATATAACCCTGAGTTAAAAGTACATTGCCCTATTTTCTGAACGCAGAATTGGGACATATAGTCTGACGTAAGATTCTATGCCTGTTCCACTGAAAAGGAATGGCCTGGAATAAATATCTTAGACGTAAGGAAATCCTAAGAGGCTTCAATAATGTTTGGTGCTACAGAACATTCAGAATCAGGGCTGTCCCAGAAAACTCACAATAGAGTGGTATGATCTCCAGTTTGCCTTCGAAAATCTTTTATTTCAACCTTTGGTATCCAGTTTGCTTCAAGATTAGCTAATGAAGCACCCAGCACGGCATGAGACATTGAAAAGCCCATGTGTCATGAACCTGAGGACAGGCGGTTGAGATGTGTGCTGTCCGTGTCTGCCAGGCCGTGTTAGGAGGAAAAACAAAGAAGGAGCAGGGCCACCGGGCAGGCAGAGCCAGTTGTTCTAACGCAGAGCAGAACTGGTATCATATCTTACATTTCATGTTTCCTCACAAGGAAGTAATGGCTACACAGCTAATGTGATGGCATCTCCCTCCCTCTCTTTCCTCCTTCCTGTCTGCAAACGATCTAGATCCTTATTTCCTAGTATCTGTCTTTCGTTTTGCTGATTATATTTTTGATTTGTCGTGTAAGAGAAGTCATAAAATATTTAAGCTTGTGTGTCTGACTTATTTCACTTAACATTAGTGTCTCAAGATACTTCCATTTTTTCTACACATGACTAAAGTTTATCTTTCATGGCAGAGTAATATTCCTTTACACCACATGATTTTGTGAATTAGAAATTTAGGTATATCTCAGCTATATGATTCTTCCATTAATGTGGCATTCAAGGAATCTGAGGTGTACATAACTGGCAAATGCATAGTTCTGGAGAATACAATACAGTTTCAATCATGATCTTTAACAAGGATAGCTGGAAAACAGGCACAGGTATTGTTAACTCTAGCACACAAATATGAGCTGTCTCTGTGGAGGATGTGACTGCCTTTGGGTAGACAAGCTTTTAGCATGTCTTGAGACTGTTTTTGTGAATAATAACAAAATTACATGACTTTTAATGGCCCTTCCACAGAAGATTATATCTGATCATAAGATCAGTTCCTTTTTACTCTATTGATAAAAATAATCATGCATCCACTCAAATTCACACCCAATACCCTTATGGGAAAAATGTCAAATATTTGGGTCTTAGTTAAAACTGACAAAATCAGAATTGAGTGACTTAATCAAAACGGTAGAGCCAAAATTTTACAGCTTTGTGTAGGGGAAGGACAGTTTGTAGACCATTATTCTTGAAAGTTAGCTTCCCAGTTATTCTGACAGCCAGTAATAATGACAATCTATTTTTATGATATTTGAACATTTCTTAGGTAAATTTAAAGGAATTACTCCTAAAAATAATTTTAAAATTATAAATAATAAAGTAACTAAAATCACCCTGATCTAGCCATTGAAGTTCATTATTTTATATACTGCAAGCTTCTAGTGTTTATTTCATTTTCTTATTTTCAAGTGATCTGTGCAATTCTTATTAATCATCTGAATCAGTCGTGTATCTACACACAGGGTAAATCCCATAAATCTTCCCTAGCACTCACTGCCCTCAAAATTGTTTTTCTGTCTCTTGCAAAAAAAAATATATATATATATATTTTGCCAATTGGACAAGTTGTTAGATTTTATTTACTGTTCACTGCATTTGGGTTTGTATTTTCTCTCTGCTCAGCTACGGCATAAGCTACTTGACTATAGGGATAATTGTTTGTTCTTCATGCTGTCTAACTCATTGATTGCTAATGGAATGTATACTTACTTCAGTAATTAATTGATTATGTATTCTCTATAAACTAGAGTAATTATTTTATTTATATATAGCTATAAAAATAGGTTTAAAAGAGTAATTCATTTGAGGATATTTTCCATTTTGCATTTGAAGCAACTTCTGGATAGGGTCGCATGATTTTCTGTAAAATGAATGATTAAACTAAATGATTAGATGATAATATTTTGAAGTCATAATATGTCTCTTATTTCCAGGAGTATGATCTTAATTTCTTCATATGTATAACAGAGATATTCATATATCCTCTATAAAATATTATTCAGAAATTAAGTGATATAATACCTGAAAGTGAGAAGGGTGACTGACTTTCTAAACCCCCCAGAATTAGAAAAGCAGTAATAGTTTCAGGAGAAAGCATAATGGTTGCTGATTGTACTATCACAATTGTGTCCTCAATAATTTTGTCATAAAAAGTCTCAAGATTCTCATTGTCAATTTATTTTTTCTTTAAGTGAAATTATTCTTCACATATTAAATATGACCTTGTAAATTTAACCATTTTAATAAATATCCAATAGAATATGTACCTTAGGAGTTCAGTCTTAAGTACAGCATTCATTTAGGTTGAATTACAGATCCAAAACTCACAAGCTCTGTGACTGTTCAAATTGTTGAATTTCTTTTTTTTTTTTTTAATTTAAGAGGAAAAAGAGAAAAACACAAAACAAAACAAAGCAGTGTAAGGTTACATATAATACAGAACTACAAAAAAAAAAAAAAACATAACAGTAAGAAATCACCTGTTAATAGATTACATATTATCATCTTGGAAATAGTTGCTCAAATCACAGTATCAAAGAATACAAAGTAGACATTCAAACAGAGAGACTACAAACAGCTGTGTTCAATGATCCAAAAACATTAATATAGTCAGCTATTCAACACCCCTATATACACTTGCTGTTATATCCGTTAGAGCTCTTTTTTTTTTCCCTTCCTCTCTTTTTACAACAAAATTTACACATTTTAGATTTTATTACTCCTTAGTTCTTGTTACTTTTTTTGGGGGGGGGAGAATAAAGTCAAATATGGCAGAACAAAGCTGTCAGTCAAAACCAAGGATAGACTTAGCACATGATGTAGAACAGAGTACACGTTTATTAACAATAGTTATCAACGTTGTCTCTTGTTTCCTTAAAAAGATTTGTCTATCTCATTAGAAATATCTAATAAAGTTGGACAAAACAGTAGAGAACAAGACCAATAAAACTTAGACATTGTAAACATTACAGGACTTCCAAAGGAGACAATAGTCAAACCTGAATGGGCATCTTAGTGAATCTTATTGCCTTCAAAGTAGTTGCCTATACCCTCAGACTTGATACTATCCCACAGAATGGAACAGAGTCTAATCAGTCGAAACAAGATCATGGGAGTATTACAGGACTTCAAAACAAGTTAATAGGAAATCGAAAAGAGTTACTATTATATATCCTAATTTTTTTAATTTTTCCCTTAATTAAAATAAACATAAGAAATAACTAAATAATTTTTTTAAAGAATAATAGTTACCATAGTGTCTGTCTTTTTCCTTGAGATATTTGGATAAAACTTCATATACTATAGCTTCAAATATTTCCATATCAAGAAGCCCAGAATAAAGCCTTTCTAATTAATAAGTGAAAATTTTATAAGGCTTCAAGGCCACATAATGGGGAATCATGATTGCCACATATTTTCATATATTTGAATCATTACTTACATTAGGGAAACTATTCGGTATTCATACATGTGAGATTGATTTATTTCACTTATGAGTATGGTCTCAAGCTGCGCCCATTTATTGATAAATATCTCAATGTGATCCTTCTTTATAGCTGAATAATACTCCATTGTATAGAAATACCACAACTTTTTTATCCATTCCTCAGTTGATGGACACTTGGGTTGTTTCCAAGATCTGGCGATTACAAATTGTGCTGCTATAAACATAGGTGCACATATATCACTGTGGTATGATGCTTCCAGTTCTTCTGGGAATATGCCTAGAAGTGGAATAGCTGGAATAAATGGGATTTCCAGTCCCAACTTTTTGAAATTGTTGAATTTCACTTTGGCTCAATTTATTCATCTTTAAAGTGGGAGTAATAGTTTATCTCTTACTGTTATCATTAAAATACAATTTATAGAAAGTAAATATTTACATCCAAGGAAAATAATTTATGCTACTCTATCTTGGACTATAAAGAAAAAAATTAAGAATTTGAGAAAACCTTCAGAAATAATCTAACTCATCTATTTATCTCCATGTTTCATGTAAATGATTGCTTAGGTTTTCACAGAAGGAGAACACAACTTGATTCCTACTTTAGTAATTTAAATTTTTCTGTTGGATCTAGATTTATATATAGGTGATCTCACATCCAAACCTGTTCTCTGGAGCACACATAAAAATGTAAAATCTCTGTAAATACAAATGAGGACAGCAATTTTTGTCTTGTCTGGAGTAAAAAGAAAAGCTGATTATTTTAAATAATAAATTTAAATTGTATGACATTTTCAACTATAACTGAGAAGATGACTCTTAGACATTTTCCGTACTAACTTCGAAGAAAAATATTGATCTAGGTACCTACAATTGAAATGTTCAAAGTTATTTAACAAGTTTATATACTCACGTCCAGAAAAGATGATTAACCAAAATAACTCACTGAGCTAATATGACAATAGTCAAGGTAATAATATTCCTATTTAATCCTGCAACTAATTCTTATTTGAAGAAATTGAATTCTTCTTCAACTTCTTGTGGGATAAAGGTTTATTTAACATTATATATATATATATATATATATATATATATATATATATATAAAATTTGTAATGAAATTATAGATCTAAGGCACTGAAAATTAACATAGTTTTCTAAATTTTTAAAAACACAATAATGAAAAATATAATAAAAAATATTAAAGAAAGGATAGCAAATTTTTATATGAGAAGGAAGTATTTTCATTTTAGTTTTTATTCTTAGTTCTTAGATAAGTGGTTCTTGAATTTGAAGATTACTAATTTGCGACCAGTTTGGCATGTCTTACTCAAGAATAATCAGTTATAATCACCAAAATGTGAAAACTTCTGAGGCAGGACACTTGTAGGTATATTCAGAGGTGAGTAGTAAAGGCCAGCACTTTCAAACCACAAACTTGTTTTATTTAGGGCAAACATACTTTACGTCCTACATCTTAGGTTCTGCATGAAAAGGATGCTGTACTTTAGTTAATATTTGTGAGCATTAAACTGTCGATTAATTTCATTCTGAACATAGGCTGATCGTATGTCCTAGCTATCATAGCTAAAAAAGAACAACCTTGAGTTGAGAAAACATGTTATAAAAGGATGTTGTAGGCATTCTTTGTTAAAATATCCAATCTGTGCCTCACTGAAAACGAATCAAAATGACCTAGTACCACATTATCAAGCAAGCTTCTGAACAAAATAATGTAACCCAATTTAAACAACCAAATACACTTTTGAATATCATAACTTTTTCATACTGCATCTCATTTTATTTATTATTAACAAGATTTCCTCATTAAGATTACTTACTAAAATAAATTTTGAATGCCCACATCTTATGATTTTCTTCTTGCCAAACAAAAATGTACAGTTATGGAATTCAAAACTTTTATATATTTGCTCATTTATTTAGGCAATCTGAATGCTAAAAGATGCAGAGAATATCTATTTCTGCAGAATTAGATCTAATAATATGGTTTCTTTGCCCATACAGAATGTTATAGCAAATAAATACTTTCTCATTTGCATTCCCCCTCATTGGAGAGATTTAACAGTCTGATAACTGTATCCTGGAAAAGCAAGGAAAAGAAGAGATAGAAAACAGAAATGCTTCCCTTTGCACTTATCCTTTTTTTACAAATTATTGAAATGATCAAAACAGGATGAGGTACCCAATAAATATTCATATCATTACTACTCGGTTTTGATTGTCATTCTCATGAGGCTGTACACAACTATTGAGCTGTTACATGACTCAGTTTTTTCATTGATGAAACTGTATGTTTCTTCTGCTGTCAGTGATGTGTAATCAATTTCTGCCGCTTTATTTGTACTGTCTGCAGCACAAAAACAAATTCACATTAGCATAAATAATTGTGCCATCTAACCTTTTGGCTAGCGTGAAGCCATACATAAGTAATAAAACCAAGATGTGTTAGGGGACTCATCAATTCCACTGTGCAGTTATTGATGGACAAAATCTATGAAAGTCAAATGAAATAAGAACAAGTGTCCTTCTTCATTAGTGCTTAGGCATGCTAATAGAGCCTTACACTGTAGCATTTTTAAAGAGAGAATTCATTATACAAATAAACTCAGAAAAAAATGAAGAAATGACGAATTTTCATAAAAGTGATA
Source organism: Cavia porcellus (assembly GCF_034190915.1). Taxonomy (NCBI): domain Eukaryota; kingdom Metazoa; phylum Chordata; class Mammalia; order Rodentia; family Caviidae; genus Cavia; species Cavia porcellus. The sequence goes on along the minus strand of NW_026947488.1, from coordinate 72,585,570 downwards.
TTCTCCTCTGGAGGCAGTGGAAATGGGAAGATAGAAATCTAGACTGTCTTTTCCAGTCTTGTGTTTGCCAGAATAATCTCCCCTTCCCCTAAAATGCCCATTTTCTAGTTCCTGTATCTGTTAATATGTTGCTGTTCATGGCAAATGAACTTTACAGATGTGATTAAGAAAGTTGAGATGGGAGATTACAGTAGATTATGTGTGTGAACTCGATGTAATCACAGTGGCCAATACATGTAAAAATGTGGAGGGAGCAAGAAAGTGAGAGTCAAAGAAGCAGATGAGCTGAAGCAAGGTTAGAGTGGCGCCACAGTGCTTCAGGATGGAAGAGCCACAGGCAAGAAATAGAGCAGTCTGTACACATTTGCAAAGGCAAGGAAACAGGTCTTCTAGGACAGGAAGACTTTCTACCAGTAAGCTACACTCAGTTCATAAAACTACTGATTAACATGTAATAATTACACATATTTAGGGGGGAAAGAATGATATTTCAAAACACGTATTTAATATGTACTTACTAAATCAGGGTAATTAACTTTTTCATACCCCTAGCATTACTTTGGTTTGGAGCCTTTAAGCTTCTCTCTTCTAGTTACTTATAAAATATGTAATAGATTATCATGAAATATCATCACCCCACTGTGCTATAAAACCCTAGAATGTATTACTTAAGTGTAACTGTGCTTTGGTACCTGATATCCAATCACTTTCTCCTTCCTCTCATTCATCCTAGTGCTTAGTAATAATTACTTTTCATCCAAATAAGCTTTTTTTTAGTTTCCATGCCAGAGAGAGAATATGCAAAATTTATGTTTCTGCATCTGATTTATTTCATTTTAAGTAATGTCCTCCAATTTCATCCATTTTGTTGCAAATAATAAAATATATTTCTTCTTTATTGATAATATTCCATTGTACATTTATATAGCATATTTTCTTTATTCATTTCCTTTGGCTGTATATCCAGAAGTAGGTTAGTCAATTATATGGTAGATGAATTATTTTATTTTATTAGGAATCTCTATAATGTTTCCCATACTGATGGTACTAAATTCATCATATTGATTTCCTGACAGTGGAACATAATACCCAGCATTCACAGCTTGAGGACTGGGTCATTTGGCTTATAGTTTCAGAGGATTCAGTCTATAATGGGCTGGCTCCAAGGCAGAAACCTCATGTAAAAATGAGGTAGTAAAGCAAATCTGCTGATTCATACTGGCCAGGAGGCTCAGCAGGGGAGGAAACAGAGTAAGGGACTAGGGATCAAGCACAGTAACTAAGCCATGCCTTCACAACTCACCTACACATATCCACACTATGCTTTACTAACCTCCTAGGTGGCTCCCATTAATTAAGCTTGATGGTCACTTTTACTCTCCTAGCAGTAGTGGGTAAGAATTCTTCAGGGAATAATTTTTGATGTTCATTTAAAAATGATCAGACAAAATAGAGGCAGGTTAATTATTCTGAGTATCCTTTAAAAAGTCTAAAGTACATGAATAGGCTTTTTATATAATAATACATTCTTTGTTAGCCTCCAGTAGGCCTTTACACATTTAAAATTTCTTTAAACCTTTTTATATCTGTTACTAATCTGACATTAGTTGCAAAAGTCTGGCAATTTTCCTCTACTCTCTTTACTCTCCAACCCGTAGCTGAAGTCAGGTTGCATTCTACGATAACCTTTTCTCCTACAGGAGGAAAAATCTGCCTTCAGACTCATCATGCTTTGTCTTTCAGAAATAACGCTTCAAACTCCATCCAAAACCAACAAATTCATCGAAACCTTCCAAAAGTTCTAATGGCGCTTCATCCAAATCGGTTTTCCAATTGTATCTTTAACTTCTCACCTTCTTGTTGCCAATCTGAAAGACTGTCTTCAGTCACTGCTAAGCTAGTTCAATTTTTCTTTTTAATGCTATCATTTACTTTCTTTAAGATTTATCATCGTTAAGATTTATAATCTACTTTCTTATTATAAAAATCCTCTCGATAATAACAATAAGTCAGATGTGCTTCTTTAAACTGCCAGATGTCTTTTAAACTCAAATTTGTTGATACGCCACTCATTTCCATCTAATGTCAGCCTTTTCATTCTTCTGAGAGTTCTCTGGCACACATGATACCTGCCCTCCTGAATGCCAGGATACGCATTCCACATTTTATACTCACTTACTTCATTCTGTTGTTCTTGCTGACTCAGTTCTCTGTCTTCCATCTGTCACTAGGTTTTCACAACTCTGGGTTTATGAGTCTCTTCTAACTGTCCCTCCATTTTGATATATCCTTTTTAACCTTCTTCCATAACTATGTCCCAAGTGTCTTTCTCTTTCATAGACAAGAGCTAAAACTTCTCTTATTTTATGTAAAATGCAATTTTAAATCAAAGAGTCAAAATTATTTGGGAGAAGTGTGGTATAAATAAACATTAAGAGAGAAAAAGCATTCCTGAATCTTAGCAAATGTATTTTAATCAGACAACAGCATCATATTCTTTTATTTTTCTAACAGTTTTGCACTTTATTTCCTGTAATTATTTAGTAAATTATTATATAATCTGTAAATATTAATTTTTCTAATTGTATTAACTTCTCATTTGTTTTTATTTCTTTAATTGTATTGATCATTAATACCATCAAGTAATTTTATTAAACTATAATAGTAGAACTAATTTTCTGGTGTTTCGTCATGCTTATAAGTTTCATACTTGAAATACAAATATTTTTATTGTGCGAAAAGTATTAATCTATTTCTACTTTACTACTTTTAAGGATGAATGCTAAAATATGGTAATCATGTCTTTTGAAACTTTTGCAGGTCATTATAATTTCTTCTTCTTTGAGAAATTAACATGGGTCATCCCACATAATATTTGAAATAATTCTGTAAGACCAAAATGATGTCACTTTATACATGAGAACTAAGACATTGAGAGTTTCAGATTCATGTCAAGATCATACAGCTAGAAAGCCACAAAATATATATAGCAGGAGGTCGGAAAATTATGTACCTTGATTCCTTCTTATTCTCTTTTCACTTTCACTATTACAATTACCAGCAGTCAGCCATTGTCTAAATTTACTAAACAGAAAATTTAAGAAATAAATAATTCACAGGTTTCAAAAGCATTTTATTTTTAGTAGAGCAATGAAATCCGTATCTCAAAGTTCTCTTATGCCCCACTCAGGAAATAAATTCTTCCTTTGTCTAACACATGCAAAGCAAACATGCTATACCATCTCCAATATTATCATGTTTCAATGATCATTTAGTGTACTGGTTAGGGTACTCTAGAAGAACAAGATAACAGGGATAGATAGACGATAGAGAGGTAGGTAGATAGATAAGTAGATAGATAGATAGATAGATAGATAGATAAGACAGAATCATAGAAAAGAATAGTTCATATTGGTTTTTTTTGTTTTGTTTTGTTTTGTTTTGTTTGCATAATGGAGAGCCAGAAGATTCATGAACTGTTCAGGCCAGGAAGCTGGAACCTTCAGAACAAGAGGTAACAAGAATTCAGTGGCAGCCTGCGACTAAAGACCTGAAAGTTCACTGGAGAATCACTGGATGTGCCCTCATTGAAAGGCTAGAGAACCTGGAGGCTATTGTCCACTGGCTATGGAAGTCACAATACATGAATCCACTCCAGGAGAATGGAGCTTTGCAAACGATAAGATTTTTTCCCTTTTCCATTCCACTAAGGATGCAAACCTATTGGATAATGTTCCACAATGAGGGCAGATGTTCTCTCTTCAGTTTGCTGGTCTGCACACCAATCACTTCTGGACATACTACATACATACTTTGAAGTGTGCTTTACTAATCTCTTAGACTAATCTCGTAATCCAGTCAAACTGGCAAGCACGATTTACTGACAGAATCTACCCAACTTCTGGCACCAATTTACAGTACTTGTTAGCTTTCTTATTTGGGGGACAAAATATCTAATATCACAATCTAAAGTAAGAGAGTAATCTAAATAAGCCATTAATTTGGCTTATTTAATTTGTTTTCAAAGGCATAAACATCACACAGAAGGATGAGGCATAATAAAATCATTCAGTTCATGGTTGTGGAAGAGCTCCAGCAAAAGAAATATTCTTTAAGTAGCCCCCAGTGCCTTACTTCCTCTGTGACCCACCTTCCAACAGCATATTCAGCTATGAACCTTGATGACTATAGTACCCCCATCATCCAATCACCCCTCCAGAATCACTTAATCTACTCAAATTTATGATTAAAACTAATTGTCATGTCAAGGATCGCAGAAAGCAGACAATCATCTTTGTATGACCAGAAGGTTAATCATAGCCTAACATTATATCACAGTGCCTTTGCTATCTATTTTACTTAATCCTATTAGGTTACCAATGAAACCATTGCAAGAAGGGTGAATATAAGAAGCTATTTTGTAAAAGATTACATTAATATAACGTTTACCACAGTTCTATTTTAGTATTATGAGTGTTAATCCCTTACTATACCTCATTTAAAATTAGCCATTACCATAAGTACATACATTTAAGGAAAAAATATGTATGTATTTGATTTTATATTATTTGGGGATTAATCATCCAATAAAGGTCTTGAAATATATCTACAGACACAGAGCGAGTAGTAAACTTTACACTTAAGCAGTGGAAAAGAGAGGAAGGGAAAGGAGAAGCAGAGGAGAGAAGAAGAAAAGGAGGAAGTGAGGGAGAAAATGTCAGCAGAATTCTTCATTCAGTAAAAATTAACACGATACTTCTCTTTAATATTGAAAAAAAGCCCCTGTTTTGGTTATTTTTCTCTTGTTGCAGAGACAAATACCTGATGCTCAAAATTAGGGAAGAATAGGCTTATTTATCTTACAGTTTTGAAGGTTTCAGTCCATAATCAGTTGGCTCCAAGGCACCGTGACTTGGCTGAGGGACAGCCATTCATGGCCACTGCAAGGAACAAGAGCAAAAAAGGGATAAAAGGAGAAAAGCCCACCTCGTGCCCTTCCTTATATTGTATGCTGGCTGTGCCCCTGGGCAGGTGCAGCACTCACACCACCAATCAGGTGCTAGACAATGAACCAATCACAAGCACTAGACTCAGCTGCCTCCATGACTACATGAAGCTCTGAAGGGCCATTTAAACAAACCACAAGACCAAATGCTATAAGAACGTATCAGTAGCAAACATGACATTAGATATCCCAGTCATTATGAATGATTAAACAAGAGACAAGAATTAAATAAGAACTACAAACACTTAAAACATGTTATTCCTTCTATTTCCTAGATTCAGCACATTTTTTGTTGAATAAATTCATTACCATAAAAGTTACACATTTATGAAATAAGTCATTCCAAACATCAAAGAATAGTATGAAATAAAATGTAAGAGTCCTCATTACTCTACTTTAACTCTCTCTACTTAACACTTTAAAAATTATTAGTTCCAATTTATATGATGAATCTCAATAAACCATTTCTTATACTTAATTCTCTTGGTTTATTATTTTAACTTTTATATAGATTCTGCCGTGAAAGATAATATTGTCATGTCTTATTCTCTTCTATTAGTATTTTTATTAATTTGAATATTTTATTATCTATTTTTGATTTATGTTTTATATTTTACAATTAATAAATACACTGTAAATAATATAATAAACTGTTAATTCTTATAAGGTCTTGTGTCCTACATAAGATGAGGAAATAGTTCCACATGACCAGACCAAAGAGAGCAGGCAACTTGTTCATCCTGTTCTTTGCCCTTTCCTATTCCCTCACTCACTGTGCTTCCCATCCTAGCCATCTTTTTCTGTCCACATGCCTTTCTGGTCCAGTTTCTCAGTATTTTTGGAATACTGGTCCACCATTCTGGTCATTCATTCATATTTTTTGAAACACGAGCACTATGAAAATAGAGGGTATCCTGTCCCTCTACTTCTCCTAAGCCTTCTTCACAAACAACACTAACTGCGAGGTTCAGAGCTTCATTTATCATTTTCACCTGGCTTGACCATTCTCTAGCACATCTCACGCAGCCCCACCTCTAACCATCTCTGTTGCCCACTTGCGCTGCTGTGGTTCTGTACCTTCTGGCTCTTGGTAGGACATACTGATAACTGATTTCCCTCCAATCTGTCTCCCTCACAACTTCCAAGTTTCCAAGAAACCTCATCTCTTGACTTCAAATAGAGCTTATTGTATTAACAAAGTAAAAAAAGACATAATTAAAAGAATAAGTGCTCACAACATGGTAGTATTAAGATACATCAAGATAAAAGAATATAAATACTCATTTTAACTACATAGGAATGTGTGTAATATACATAAATTTGCATATGACTCCATGTGCATATTTGTATTTAAAATAAAATATGTCAGATATTTTTTTTCTGGTGATATAACGCTTATTTTCTAAAGGAGCACTTAATAGTTTGTAATTTTGGATAAAACATGACCTTAACTCTAACCCTAATCCTAACTCTAAATGCTAACCTTAGCATGTTAGCGAGCACTGAATGCTGCTTGATGCAAGAGAAAAAGTTCAGCTAGGCTATAAAGTTAGAGTGGTCCAGTTAGGTTTTGAAGGACAAACAGGCAGTTTCCTGGTCTACAAAGCAAACAAGTACATCTTAGATAGAGGCAAGAGCATGACCAAATTTCACACAGGTGTGAAAGCACATTGTATATTCTAATCACAAAGCGTATTCCAGTAAGCCAGACAGTGCAGAGCTCCCATTATGATGCCCTTTCCCATATTGACTGTAAGTATAATGATCGACTATTCTTCAATTTTTTCTCAGAATTTACCTGTTCTAAATAAATAATTTTTTGTAGAATAGTTTCTTTACCCTGTTCTCCTAGAACTAATCATGTAATGATCTTATAATAGCCTTTGTTGCTTGCCTCAGTTGCAGAAATGTTTTTCTATAACTATTTCCCTGTAGGCATGACTTCTCTAAATAGCAGTGATATACTCAATTTAAAAAAAAAGTAAATCTGCTCTTCCATGTTACTAATAATTTTAGCAAGATTTGCTTTATGTTCCTATTAGTGATATTTGTACAATGGTTAGTATATAATGGTGTTTTAACATGTAGCAAACATATGCTGAGTAGAACCAAGTAATTTCCTAAGGCTCAGTGGATCCAAGTCAGCACAACTGGGATTTTTCAATATGCTGAAACCATTCAAATAGACATTGCTTTTGATGTGACTAAGAAGATTGGGGAGCTTGGAAAGACTACTGGTCTGGGAAATGAAGAACACAGATACTAGTCTTGGGACTGTTAACTAGTTGTTCAATCTTGGGCAAATTCCTCATCCTCTTCTGTTTTCAACTGTCTGCCTTCAAAATTGAGTTCTTGGATTGATTCATTTAATATTCTCTTCTCACTCAAAAATTCAAGATGTATAAAGAAAAATTCTCTATAACTTTAACTCTTTATCTCATTTCATTCATTTGTAAATTAATCTTTACAGTTGCTTCCAGCACAGGTTTTGCTTTTTGCATTTGAATAACTATGACAGATGAGAAAAAGCAAATGTAAATCCTGGTAAATACATACACACACACACACACACACACACACACACACACACACAACCAACTTTCTCCAATAGCAAAACAAATTCACTCTAGTCAAAATGTGTATAGGCTTAGAAATATATCAAATTTTAGTCACTTAACAGATCATTCTTAAACTGTTATATCACAGTGAAATTTTTCTTCTTTAAGAATTAGTGAAGTATATTATTAGATTTCTTCACTATAATCATGACTTAAAGCCTAAGATAGATGAACAATAAATGTAGACAAGCTGATTTAAAAAAAAGTATCTCAAAAATATACTATCTTTTGAATCATTAAATACATTAGTTTAGGAATTAAAATGCTAACTATGAGCATGCCTTTCTGCAATTACTAAAAAGAACACATTAAACACTGAATGTACACACACACACACACACACACACACACATCTATTACTTTTTTAACTTAAGTTTTTACTCCTGCTCATAATTAAAATACCATAATTTAAAATTACAGGTACTGCTAAAGGAACTAACTAAAACGTTTCTAAAATCTATCTAAATAATAGTTTCTTTGGCTGCATTTCATAATAATTTTGTTCATACAAGAAATACAACCAAATTTGGAAGAACCCCCAGGACTAGAAATAGAAGTTAATTACCTAACTTGATTATATACATGTATGTCATTTTGACAAAGCTTTGTAAAACAGTTTTATTTTAAGTAGCTGTACAAAGTCTTTTCAAAAGAATCACAGAGCTAGTAGAAAACACTAAAAATAATTTTTAAAGCTTTGGAATTCCTATTACTTCCTATGCATATTCCAAGCTTTTTAAATTTATTTTAAACTATATTCAATTTATGATTTGATGATATCCTATTTATAGATACATGGCTATGAAAGTTAATGCTATTTTCCAAGCAGAAATTTTTTGACTCACTCCCAACATGTTAAAAACAAAACAAAACAAAACAAAAACAAAACAAAAAAAAAACCTCCAACTATGTAAATAACTAGTACTAATAAAAATAGTCCTAAGATATCTATGGATATATTGAAGTCCTGCATAGTACCAAGCAATTAAAAAGGTAGATCAAGTCAAGTTTATACAATTTGAAGACTAAACTTAATTTTTTTTTTACTATAGTCAAATCCAGACCTAGTACAATAAACTGTACTTTTAATCTGCCTATGCTTATGGCCAAATATATAGAAAAGTCAGAGTCTTTATTTTCAAATAGATTTGTCCAGTCTAGATGTGTAATAGAATTTCTAAATTAACACTCAACTTCAAAGAACAAAATTTCAGGGATTATCTAATTGATTAATCAGTTACAGACCTTTACTGTAAACATAGGAATAAAATTCACAAATTCTTTGCTTGCTGTATTGTCAAAGATATAAGGAAATATAATAATTTAAAATCATCAACAGTTCTATTTTCATGTTGCTTGATTACAATCTGTTAACATGAAATTGTAGGTAGCAGTTTTCTCCTTTGTGTTATAGAATTTTAATACATACAAGAAAGTTGGTCAAATAACCAGTAAAATTGCATCCATATATCAATATTTTAAAATGCCAAAAATGATATTCTATTACCATGATGAGGCTAGAATTAATTTAAATAACTTTGGGCTTGATTCATGAAAAACAAAAATACTTACACAGTAGGGGGGCATTAAGTCTGCATTTTTTATATGCATAAGTCATGGTCTGCATTCAACTTCCAATTCAAAAAGAAAAGTTGCAGATTTATGTAGGCAGGTTTTTGTGTGAGTGCACAGATCCAAAGTGAAAAATAAATAAGCCTGTAGAGAACTTATGCCTTTAAGCAGAGTGTTAAAAGGATTGCAGGCTGAACTCCAGGCTAAAAAACCTCATCCCAATAAATTATTGCCAAAATGTTAGCAAGCACTGCGTTGTCACACTCAGGCAGCAGGGACATAATGGTGACACAGAAGAAAACTGCTACATAAATCACTTTAAAATAGCCCTTTGCTTGGTACAGGGAAAGACTTCCACCTAAGCCGAATTTCATAGCTTGCCTTTTCATCTCTGTGATACAATGGCAATTGCCCAAATCACCAAAAATAAGTTAAAATAAATCCTTAGCGGTTTATGTTGTTGCAAAGTTAGTAAAACATTTCATGACTAAGAAGTAAATAAATAAAGATGCAAGAAAACTCAGAGAACATTCACCTCTAAATCTGATTGGATAATTCCCATGTTTTAAAATCAACCAAAGAATACATAAATGCTGGATTTTTAAAAACTTAATTTAACCTTCTTAATTCTCCTTGGGAAATTTATTTTTTGAAAAATATAAAGAAGAGAATTACATAAGTAAAAATAATTTGACATTGTCACAACCATTTCAAAAAAGGTAAGTGAGCCAAACTCATGAAAAATAGTCCTCAGATTTTTAAGTATAATTATAAAGATCATTTCAAGTTCTCTAAACAGTATCTGGGTTTTTTTCATTAACTACTCTGTAGATTTGTATCTATAAAAATTATCTTTGAATAAAAATAGGCTATATAGTTAATTATCAAGGAAATCATTCTAATAGTAAATAAAGTAAATCAACATTATGTATAATTTTTAAAAAATAAAATGGGCTTTTGTGTTTTTAAAACATACTTGCAAATTTACAAAATCAGGAAGCTAAAACTAGAATTAATTGTATTTAACCTAGAAGTGTTGTAAAACATTATCATCTCTATTGTTGCTCATGTTTTTAAAGAAATTATTTCTGTTGCCTCTTTATTTCCTAAACTTCCAGGAAATCTGAGCTATTTTATAAATTCACATAGTGAGGGTTTATTTTTTTTTTTTAATCTTGAACTGTGTTTGCTTCTTTACTAACCATATCTTGAAAATAACTGAGAATAAATCTAAACATTCAGGATAATTTTATCAATACTACAAAAATCTATTTCATAGTAACTCAGACAGCCCTCAACTCTCTTTGCCAATTTTGAAACAGCAGTATGACTGTTACTGTTTTAAATTTAACATCCTTTAAACTGAAGGGGAAAAAAATCAACTTGCAATTTAGACAGTTACCAAATTACCAAAACCAGCGCAGCAACTGTTAATGAGCAAAACCATTAACAATTTTCCGACTGGAGCCCCTGTTCAAATACCTTGGACACCTTGTTAGCACAGAATGAGGTGTTCAATCAAGAGACTGAGGATTGGAAGTACCGGGGCACAGTTCTGAGTGGTGATTACAAGGGCGAGAGGGCGAGTGCCAAAGTAACAGTCTTCTACCCTGCAGGAAGCTGAGAAACCTTCAAGTCTACATTTGTAAATCAGGCCCGATGATTACAGCAGTCACAAGCAAAGAACATATGAAACAATTATTTGCACCATTCTTTCACTGTTTTAATTTGCTCTTAAAATGAACACGATGATCCCCAGAGTCTCTGGCATTTTGTCTTTAGAAATTTAGAACCTGTTCTAGGGTTTTTCTGGCACTCTCAGCCAAATAAAGGGATAATTTCAGAGCGAATTCCTTTTTTCCTTCAAAGCTCTTTTATTATTCAGGTTTGCTGTAACTTAAATACAGTATTCTGCAGAAGTTTAATTGTTTAGATATTTTAACTGTTGGATTTAAAATGTCTTCTAATGATTAATTTCTAATTTTTTTGCATTATTGCCTTTCACTGAAGAGCAGTAATTTAGACATTGAAACTATACATTCCACTGATGAGAAATAACATAATGTTTCTGGATTTTTTAGTTATCTTAATATGCTCTTTGACACTGTCAGGTTAAAAATAATTTACCAAGAGTTTTCTTTAGGCTGTACTATTTAAACTGGCTTCTGACCACTGATAGTGGCACGGCATTAAAATTGCATTTAAAAGCATACATTTAAGCAAAATATTATTTTTTAAGATAAGTATAGTTGGTCTTAAATGAAAAAGTTGCTGGAAATATCAAACTACAATTTCAAATACCAATGCCTTGCAATTATTTTGTTGTTATTAACTGCATATTTTAAAACTGAATTCACTATTCAGATAAATTGTGTGGATGTCAGAAAATAAAGTTGACAGAAAAAAGAGATGAAATATATATTTAAATTCTATTTTATACTATAACAATCATATTACTTTATGTAATACGTGCATATTTTTCTCAATTGTTTGAGATACAATGTACTAGTTACTTAAGGGACAGTTTTGCTAATTAATAACAAACATGAAGGTCCACATATAAGATAACTATAATTTATGTATCCTTGTAATTTCATGAATAATTATTGACTTACTCTAACAAATAATCTTCAAATAACTTACTTATGTACCAATAAAATTTACTTGATTTCATGAACTTGCATTAAATATTAGATTGCAAGTCTTTAGTTTCTTTATTATATCATGCAAACTTTAAAGTATTTTTTAAAAAACTTTGATCCATCTCTGAATGAAAACATCTTAAATCCCAGCTTACTTACACAAGAAAGGAAAATAATACCATCTAACTGATTTCTGAAAAATCTGTTAAATTAAATGGTTAATTTATTGTGAAACATATACTTATTTTCCTAAAGAGCCTTCTATTTTCTCTTTGCTATTATTTTTGTCAGTTTGCTAAAGATTGCAATATTGAGTTTCCAGGTTTTGATTCCTCATGCTTAATCTGTGGTTAAAATACAGTAAACTTATATGAGAGATTGCCATGTAATTTTGTAACATATTATAATCACATCACTTGTCCCCAAATCCTCAACTACTGTTAAATGCTCCTTTTCTTAACTAGTAAAATCTTTTTCATCCTAACCTATCCAAATGTAGAGGGCGCTGTTGTTCATATATTTTAAAATAGTTTCAACGCAAAACACATTCCTCTAATAGTTTAGCATTTGTTTTCAAATTCTGACTATAAATTCCAGTGAAACTATTGCCATATAAATTTGAATTTAAATTTAAAGCATCTTCAAAAATGTTTAGATAGTAATCATAAAAGTCATATTTGCCATTATGAAAATGTCTTTTTTATATACCCCGAGTTCTAATTAATCTATAATTCATTTTAAAAATTCTGATAGCTAGATTTTTATGGAAAGATTTCAAGTTTCCATCATTGTAGTTAAGTGAAATAATAGCCATTTGCATAGGAGACACATGCTGAAAATTTATGGATATCACTACTTTCAAATGGAGAAAGATATAAATAAAGCAAGTACAATAAAAAAAAAATTGTTTCAGGGTGGGGCCCCTGCAAATGTTTTCTGTACTGTGTTTCAACTTTTTAAGCTTATTTGAAATTATTCAAGATAAAAATGGGAAATATTCTGATTATCACATTTTTAATTTCTGTGGTTATCTTTGTTAGTTTTAGATAAATACATAGTTTTAAAATATTTCACTAAACTTGACAGCTTCTACATAGTTAATTAGTAATGGAATCTTAAGACATAAAAGTTTATCTTGAGTATTGATAAATATACCATCTCTTTCATGAATTCCCTGAAGCTGAGCAGGAAAAATAATTTTTAACCAATTCATATTTTCTCTTATCTTTCCAAATGTTACAAATGAGTATATAGTAGCAATTTCTCTTATTTTAAAACATTTTCTTACCAATCATAGACACCTAAAAGTTCTCTTTTGTTTTATTCTGTGACATATTTGCCATAAGGAATTTAAAAACAGAGTCAAAAAGCAAAATAAAATTTAGGTAACATGTTGGTGTAACTTACAGAATTAGTTTTAAAAATCTGATATTTTCAATCCATGGTTGTATCTAAAACACTAAATACATATTATACAAAGCACCCACCCACCATGCCAGTAGATAAATACTGTATTAGAGTTACACAGATTAAAAATACATTAGTTTAAAAAGTTCAAACCAGATTCTAAAAATAGATAATACCCCAAAGTAGTTTTTATTCTTAGTTATTTAATTCCTAGAATAAACCATTTTAAAATTGTTCTTTGCATATTATATAAATACTCAATATATCTAAAATTGATATTTTATTAAAACTGTGATGAATAAAGTTACCAAGATAATATTTTCTGTAGCTAACTACAATCATATTTAGAATCATACTTTGACTCAGTATTTCTTTTCTATTCATGTTATTAAATACTGTCTAAACAATAACATCCATCTCTCTCTCTTTATAATCAAACTTACCAAAAAAATAGGAGAAACAGTTAGCATCTAACATATGTAAATATGCATCATATCCAGTGGTGTAAAAAGTAAGCCACCAGAAAAACATAAATATAGAAAAGTTTTTAAAATACTCAAGCATAGCTTTTCAGCACTTTAAATTATTTTAAAATCAAAATAAGCATGGCAGGCAGCACAAGAAGAAAAAACGTTCACTAAGATGATTCCTAACTTGCTGTTTTGAATAGGGTATCGGGAACTTTGTTTGATTAAACTGTATCTAATCTAGCACAAGTAGCCATTGTGTGATTTTTATGGTATCCACGCATGTTCAAGAAGTTTTTCACCTTAAAAACAAGGAAGGGAGTTGAGGGGGGTAGGAGCATTCCATAAATGAGTAACCGCTGCCTTTTATGATTGGCAAGTTCTTTGGGACCAAGATACCCCCTAGCCTGACTGACTATGACACTGAGATGCAGTTTGGCCCCCTCTTTATGTCAAATCACTGCCATCAAAACAATGGCTCATATTACATGAAAATCTTGTGCAAATGAGCCATAATGGGAATGAATGACAATCTAGTAAGACCATGCAGCAGGGTCCTCCTTTGATCTGAAATACTGTTAATCTTTCTCAAACTTAGCACACTAAGTACACTTGGCAAATTCTGTATGAGAAAATTTCTACAACGCAGATCCAGAGATATGCCATAAGTGAAAGAGAAAGCAATAAAAAGTTCTATGTTGGTCACAGACTTTTACTTCCTTGAGTAACCTTTTTTTGGTCCTGGTGATTTTTAGTTTTGTTTTTCACAGAATGTTTATAAATCACATTTTCCTATTTTAAAGTCTTAGATATCCTAGTCTTATTGAGTATGATGACTCTTAAGTAGCTGATGTTAAAATTATGTTAAATAGGCTTCCAAGTGTTATAATAATTTAAGAATGTCTGGATTGCCTTATTTACATAGGCTTTTGTTGGTAATCATAGTGGACTCAAACTGATGGCTTTATATAGCATTTCACTGAACCAAGGTGGAGGGAGAAGGAAGAGAAAGAGGCGGGGGGAGCACAAGGGAGAAAGAGAACTTTAAGCATAATGTTTCCTACTGTAGGAAAGGAATGATTTGTGTGTTTCTTTTTCTAGGATGATTTAAACTATCCAAATATCTTATGAAGAGTTATAGATCACCTTTTTCATAGATCTTTTCTTTTGCTCTCTGATATTAAATCTAACTCTTTTTCTGAGTAGCAAATATGTGAGGCACATGTACTATATAATGCAAGCTGAGCCAATCATGGAAATTCAGAGCTGGGAGGAAATATGCCTCTTCAGTCGTGCTCTGCTTTTGAAGTGTTGCCTAAATATCAGCCTTGGGCTTCAAAGAGAGAGGGATTATAGCCTTTATCCAGCAATTAATATGGCTGGAACTCAGAATGTCAGCGTCTAACTATGATCCTGGCTGGACATTGGCATAGCAGGAATTCGTTCTCCTTCAAGACTTGGAGTAAATTATAAAAATGAATAAGCAGTAAAGTAGTAGCAATGTTTGACAGGAAAGAAGGAAAAATCAAACCTTCCACTTGTAATGACTTGTCTGTTTTGTGACAGACAGACAAGCCTTTCCCCCAAAAAAGTGACGTCCTGGGTCTTTAACCAGTCTTATCAACCTAGATTGTTTTAATCTCCCACCAACTGTTAAGTTGAAAGAAGTGCTATTAGAGAGAAATCTATTCCTTTCTCCTTCTAACATAGATCGGATGACAACCTCTCCAAGTCCCTCCTCTCTGTCAGAGTTCAAGGATCCAAAAATGGTCAGAATATCAAACAACTGAAAAGCAGCAGAATTTTGGAAGAGGAGTTTAAGTACATTAGGTTATGTAGATTCATGCAAGGAAACACTGATACTAGATTTCCTTATTCATTCTTAATCTTATTTTAAGTGGCCTCTGACAGGAGCCTAAAATAGTGGTCTCCTTCTGCTATTAGATGACCATAGGGCCCCCCCACCAAGTCCCTAAGATACTATTATTCATTTCTGCTTAATATCCTGGTATGTTTGAGAATCAACATTAAGGGACAAAAATGTCCCCACTTTCTTAGCAATAAGTTATTTGGAATTAATATCTCAATATGGTAGCTTTAGTTTGGTCTGAAAGGAAAGGGATGTCATCTTCTTTAGGAGTTGTAACACAAATGAGAAAAACTTCAGAGTTCAGGTATATTGTGCCCTGATATTGGAATAAGTAGGATCACCCTTACTCCCTTCAAAAGCAACCAAGCAGTCTGCCCTTTCAAATCACACACAGCTGCTATGTATTTCTCTTTTTTCTTTTTCTTGCCCAATTGCAGAAAATCACTATATGTAATTTGCAAAAGAGTATCAATGTTTCCTGAGAGGCTGAGCATTGTAACATTTTGTGTGAAAGACACTTAAAGAATGATCACTATAAAATCTAATATTAACAAAAATTTAATGCCCATAGACACAAATCTATCAATATCAAATTGATTTCAAATCCATATTTGCTCTTGGTTTCCACAAATGAATACAGAATTGAGGTCATGAAGCCACTTGATTTTCTGTATTCTTTTTGCATTTCTCCCCTGTATCACCTTACGTTTGGTTCTCACTGAAAAATCTGATGACATATTTTCACTCCATAGAAAGTTGGAAGGAAGAACAGACAGTAGATGATAGATTAAATATTTATAGGAAGTTGAAGTGAAAGTCATAGCCTTCATCTTATTGAAAATGGGAGTGGCATATACACAAACCTAACAATAATTCTTTTTTTTTTTTTTCTGTACCACGTATCAAACTCATAACATCACACTCGCCAAGCAGGCACTTGTGTAACTGAACTCAACACCTAACCCCTTTCTTTCTTTTTTGCTGTTGCTATTTTGTTGAAATAATGTGATTCCCAGTTCTAGTTCAAGTCAGGAAGTTCACCAAAGCTACTTTGCCATATAGGAACAGAGTCCTTGGTGTCAGTAGAAATGAGTAAAGAAAATTGGATTCACAAAGCTCGAAAACAGAATTTTTCAGGTCTTATAAAGATAGGACAACATGGAAGAAACATTTCTCTTTAAGATTTTATCAATTTTATGTCTTTAAGATTTGTCAACTTTTTAATATAAAATTTTCTGATGATGCACTATCATTACCCAGCAAGCCGAGCCATTGTTACACACCAGAACCACTGTGTAATTAGTTGTCAGCAGGCCCAGGTTTTAGGTCCAAACAATTTAAAAGCAAAAAGATTCATAACCTTGTAGAACTAACTCCATATTGCTAGACTCATCCACAGTCAATGTCTTTTCTCTACACTATTTATAAAATAACCTATAGATTCGTACTTGTGAGTTCATTGACCAGAAACAGTATGTTATTTAGATAAACCTACATATTCCTTAAACACAGCATACTGACTTCATTTTTTTTTTTTTTAAATCTTGGGTAAAGTGTATCATTTTCATATGAAATCAGTATTTTCTATAGTGCTATTCACTAGGAAATACATTTTTAAAGTTCAGCAAAACTGCATGTTTACCATTTCTCATAAGGCTGAAATTTCTCCAGGGTTCTCAACACTTCCCATTGTCATCATCATTAATATCTGATAAACACTGTTAAGTCTTCTCATCTGGCATTTTACATTTATATACTGTATATTTAACTTTGGGAATGTGTAATATATTTACATTGCCTTGACACCAAAATAAAGAATAAAAATGTGAATAAGTAAAAATTCTTCTTCGTATTGTTCTGTCCATTTATCCAGTTTCCCCAACTCCAGTTTGGCACCCTGTTCATGTCCATGAATTCGCTGTATTCTTATGTATACCAATAAACAAGAAATGTACTCAGCTTCCACTGCCCTTCCAAAAATATCTCCGTGTTTCTCCACCTCTTTATCTATTGCTGCATGGTTCATTGTGACCCATAAGTTCTTTTTTCCTACTCATTCACTGATCTACTCCAGGTTATGAGTCTTTTATTTTTCCTCCTATACCAGTAGAAAAACTTGTCTTTTTTCTTTTTTTTTTTTTTTTTTTTTTCCTCAGCAGGTCCATTCTTACTTGAGGATTCAGACTGTATTTATACACTCTCTCAAAACTTCAATCATTTAATTCTATGCTTTTCTCACCTACATTTCTAGATTACAAGGCAGGCTGTTCAAATTTAAATGAATTAAAATTAAGCAAAACTTTAATTTACTCGCACAGTTATACTAGCCACATTTCAAATGCTCAGTAGCCACATGTGCTAATATTGGCTATGAAACCAAACTGCTCAGATATAAAACACTCCTACTAATAATTTCTTTCCTGTTCTGTGGCTGTTTGTCTCTTAACCCTCTTGGTGATTTCTTTTGATGTACAAAAAATTTTTAATAAGAAGAGATCCCAGTTGTTGACTCATTGAAGTACCTCCCATGCAGTTTGAGTTTAGTTCATGAACTCTGCCTGCCTCTAAGTCTTCAAGATTTACATGACTCTGTATTCCAGCAGAGTTAATGTTTCTGTTTTAGCATGTAGATCTCTCATCCATTTTGACCTTAATTTAGTGCATGATGGTAGACATAAGTTTACTTTTAGTAGTTAGCATGTGGAGAGCCAGTTTTTCCAACACAATTTATTAATGAGATTATCCTTTTCCCAGTGAATGAGTTTGGTCCCTTTGGCAGAGATAACATGGCTGAGTGTTTATAGTTGTGTCTGAATTTTCTAATCTCTTTCACTATTTTTTTTGACAGTACCCTGCTGATTTTATCACAGTAGCTTTGAAGTGTATTTTCAAGTCAGAGATTATGATACCTCCTGCCTTGCTTTGGTTGACTAGGATTGTGTTTGCTATTCTAGGTGTCTCCTGTTTGCAAGTAAAATTTAGAAATATTTTCTTTAGATATGCAAAGTATCTAGTTAGTATTTTGATTAAAATTGCATTAAATCTGTATAACAATTAAGGAAGTATGATAATTTTCACATGTTGGTTCTGGTTCTTCCTATCCAGGAACAAGGGATATCTTTCCATTTTTCTCTTACATTTTTTAATCTCCTTTTTCAGAGTAGTCTAATTTTTAATATATAGATCTTTTACTTCCTTTGTTAGAGTGATACCTAAGTATTTCTTTCCTTTTCTTTTTTGTATGCTATTATGAAAGGTATTGTGTCTTAGTTACTTTTTACTCATTGCTGAGACAAAATACTTGAAGCCTAAGTTGGGAAAGGAAAGTTTTATTTTCTTACAGTTTTTGGAGGTTTCAGTCCACACTAAGTTGGTTCCAAGCCAGGTGGGCATGGCTGGGCCGCAGTTCATGGCGGCTGCCAACAGCAAGCCGGAACCAGCAAAGAGCAAGACACACCTTCTTCCGGCCATTACATCACATCCTGGCTCCACCCCATGTGGATGGAGCACTGACACCATCAATCCAAGCACTAGACAATGAACCAATCACAAACGCACAATACAAACTCATGAGGCCTGGGGGACACTTACATAAACCATGACATATTGTTTCCCTAATTTCTTTCATATTGAGTTTATCATTTCTGTAAAGGAATGATGTTGATTTTTGAGTGTTGACTTTGTATTTAGCTATGCTGCTGAATTTTCATGATAACTCCAGCAGTCTTTTGATGGAGTTTTGGGGTTTTCTGTGTAGAGTATCATCATCTACTAATAATGATAATTTAACTTCTTTCTTTTCTATCCTTCCTTTATTTCTCTTTCTTCTCTAATTGCTCTTGCTAACATTTTCAGAACTATACCGAATAGGAGTGGTTATAGGAGACATCCTTGGCTTGTTACTTATTTAGGGATGAAAACTTTCAGTTCTTTTTCCATTTAGTATGATGTTGGCTGTTGGTTTGTCAACTGTCCCTCTGGCAAAGTACTTCTATCTAGAACATACAAGAATTGAAAAAGTCAGGCTCCCCAAATTCACAGAGTGAATCAAAAAATGCACATTTGAGATGAATATGTACTTCTCAGATAAAACAATATAAATGGCAAATAAATATATGAAAAAACATTCAACATGATTGGTCATTCAAGAAATGCAAGTTAGAACAACACTAAAACTCTTTCTCACCCTAGAAATAATGGCTGTTATCAAGAAATCAACATTTAACACATGCTGGAGTGGCTGTGAGCAAGAAGCAACACTTCTCCAGTATTGGCTGAAGTGCAGACTATTACAATCACTGTACAACTCAGTGTGGAGATTCCTTAAAAACTAGAATTGGAGGTCCCATTCCACCCAGCCTGTATATGTACCTTCTGAATATTTTCCCAGAATTGAAAACATCATGTCACAGTAATGTGTGTACACCCATTTTAGCAGCACAATTTCTAATAGCTAATCTTGGAAACAATCCAAATGCCCATCAGCCAAAAAATGGATTTAAAAGATACGCTTTTTATTAAATACAATGTATTACCGCTCAGCTATAAAGAGGGATAAACTCAAGGCTTTCTCAGATAAATGGATGTAACTTGAGACCATATTTATAAGTGAAGCACATCAGACTTGAATGTGCAAGCACTGTATTGTCTCCCTAATGTAAAAAACTAAAAGAGTAAATAAGATGTACAAAATGTATAATAGGTACTGTGAAAGTGAAAGTGAAATAAACTGCTCAAAAGGAAAAAAAAAAACTAGGAAAGGGGAAAGGAGAAAAGAAGTAAAAAAACAGATATATTATATCTTAGGTAAGATACCTCTACTACTAATCTATTAGTTCATCAAAAAGAGTGATTTGTGCTTTCATTGTTCGATCGATTTTTCATGCCTATATATTGCAATCTGGGCAACTACTGTGAATATAACAATGCATAATTTATTAGCCATTGTTAATCTCCTATTATTTTGAAATTTGAAATCTCCTATTATTTTGAAATTCTGTGTCATCATTTTTATTTTTTTGCAGCTAGAGAGCATATTCATAAGTGAAATAAGTGAGACTTGCATGTGTAAAAGCATATTGTCTCCTTAGGTAAAAAACTGAAAGAGTAAATAAGATCCAAAAGTTAAAAAATAGATATTGTGAAAGGGAAAGAAATTGCTCAAAGGGAAAGAACAACTGGGATGAGGGAAGAAAGAATAGAAGAAATGGAAAAGTCAAATATACATATACATGTACAAGATAGCAAAGCTAATCATATCACTAACTCTTAGTTCATGAGAAGGAACAGCTCTCATAGTGTTTGATCAATTTTGCATGCCTGTATCTGGTAATCTGAGCAACTATTTTGAAAATGACGATATGCAGTGTAACAACCATTGTTAAATTCCTATCATCTTGTTTTGAAATCCTGTACTGCTATTTTATTGTTGTTGCTGTTGTTGTTTGTTTTGTTTTTTGTTTGATTTTTGCCTTTTCTGTTTTTTTTCTTTTTAAAATGAAACAAGAAAATAAATAAATTAAATAAAGTAAGTAAAGTTCTACTAGACTACTTTGTCCTACAGCATAGAAAAGTAGTGAAGTGTTTCAAGTCCATTACTCACTAAATATGATCTTAACGAATTATTTGTCATGCTTCGGTTTCTTTAATCCAGTGCTGAGAAGAAAAGAAAAGCATCAACTTCATGGCTTATCACATAAAAAAACATATATTAGATGAACTGGTATGAAATTTGAATATAAATATAGGTAAGTGCACAGATATCGGTATGAGTATAGAAATAGGTAGGTGGAGATTAGACGACATTAAAATAATTCATTTTTTTTCCAAACTAGTTTTTTCAGTTTGACTGAAACTGTTCTTTTTAATACACTTTGGGTAGTTCTAAAAAATTGTTTTTACATTCCCAAAGCCTCTACTTATCCTTATTTATGTTCAATTTTCATTTAAGACATAATTTTATGAAGTTGTTATTGTTCAAAGTATAAATACAGTGCAAAAATGGCTTTGTTTTGAGCACCAAGCAAAGATTGTGGTTGAAGTTTATTACTTCCTAAATATTCTAATCTGGTCTATGGCCATATTACAACGACCATGCCTGATCTTGTGTAAATACTGTAGTCTGGATTATTTTCTTTCAATATAATATTTGTTGCAAATGCTATTATGAAATATTAAATCTTTTTTGTCAATTTAACCATGTACATAAGTAACAGATTCATTTACGCCTCTGCTCACAAGCATTCATTTTTATAGGCATTTATTAAACTTACTACAGATATTTATCAATAGTTAACTAAGATATTTTCTTTAAGCAAGTCCACTTTTCTGAAAAACAAATTGATACAAATATATTTTACAGAGAAACAAATTGACACAAAAGATAAAACAAATGGTATTAACCTAAAGTTTCATCTTTTTAGATTTTTGAATTTTATTTTTGATTATAGAAGAGAAGTCCCATATATTTCAGTACACATATGCAGTGTGTCCTGATCATACTCTTTTTACCTACTCTTCATCTCCTCTTCCATCTTCTAGTATTCACTAATCTAATTTCATGTAGAGCTTTTTAGCTCGCATATTATCTGATAATATATCATATTGTCTTTCTGTGTCTTAGTTCATTTAACATGCATGAATGTCCCCAAGCTTCATCCCTTTGCTGTAAATGGCAGTTTCCTTTTCACTGCTTAATTATATATATATATATATATATATATATATATATATATATGTATGTGTGTGTGTGTGTGTGTGTATGTATAATAACTTTCTTTACCCATGCACCTGTTGAAGGCCATGTAGGTTGACAGCATATCTTAACTACTGTGAATAGCACTGTATAGATATGTATATGTCTATATATATGCTATTCTTTTGGAATATATCAACTAGTATACCTCCATATTATAATAATTCTATTTTATATTTTCTGAGGAACCTCCATGCAACCTCCTTTATACACGTTTATATTCCTATAAACTTATTATATTCCTATACACATTTATATTCCTGCCAACAGTACCTGAGAGTTCCTTTTCCTCCAGATTTTTTCTAGCATTTCTAGTAGTGTTGTGTTGTTTAATAACCGTTTTTCTACTGAGGTACAATGATGCTTAATTGAGGTTTTTATTTGCATTTCTCTGGAAGCTAATCATATTCATCATTTTTTCATGTATTGTTGATTCATGTCCATTTCTCCCTTCAAAATTGTTTATTTAGATCAATTGCCTGTTTTAGGTGGATTATTTTTTGTTAAATTGAGTTGCTTATATATTTGGTACTAGTGCTTTTTATTTTTATTTAAATCAGCATTTCCAATTAACAAAATTTTTAGTTTTTGTTTGTTTTGTCTGTTTGAGTTTTAAGAGACAGCTTTATAATGTAGCCAAAGCCAACCTCTACATGAATATGTAGCTCTCATTGCCCTTGAACTTGGAATCCTTTTGCCTCAGCCTTCTAAGTGTTGGTATTACACCATAGTCTTGTATGATGTGAACCACTATACAAGACTAAAATAACTAAGTCTTATATATGCAATGTAATATCTCAATTAATTTTCAAGAGTTTGTGCTTTTTGAGTACTGAAACTTTGTTTCACAGAAAATTAATTTGGATTTAGATTTTTATATACATACTGCCCATATAAGCACTTGTATCTTTTAAAGAGAAGACTTCTAATAGCAAATAAATCAGAGTATATTCATAAAATAGAATACTGAACAACTGATTAAGGAAGAGGAGAGAGACACAGAGAGAGAGGCAGACAGAGAATCCTAAATTATATTGTCAAATATTTTACTAAATTTCAGAGTGAATATTCTCATACAAATGAAAAAACAGAAATATGTCCATACATATGTATATATATGAGATTAGTCTATTAGCGAAAAAGATATTTTTGCTTGCAGTTTTCGAAAGCACCTTTTATCAAATTAATGCCATTAGTTTTTAAGTTTTCAAATGACAGAGAAGAGCAACAAAAGAAAAAGTGTTTTACCTCATATCTCCTAATTTACCAGATGCTTTCCCCAAAAATCTCAATTTTTTATTGTACTTGCCTCTGTATTTCTAAACAAATTCTTTACATTTATACTTCAAGATCTGTCAACTTTATGCATCGTGTGCTGACTTCATATTATGCTAAGTGTCATCTTACACAAACACTTCCCATATACCTTCCTTGGTGATTACATAGTTTTTAAGATTTGTGTGTTTTGGGTTACATAAATACTGTTCCCTGCTGAGGCAAATGATTGTGCTAGCAGTACTTTTTCTTTCTTGAATTACTTGTTATGTTTCAGAGTCAATATTTGCCTTTTTAAAGTAAGTACATTATTTTGCTTGTACTATTTGCCTGTAGTTAATTCCTCTTAAAATTTTCAACAGAATGGTAATACCTCAAAAATATTTTCAACATTGTCAAGAGGAATTAAATCAAATCAAAATTATTTTTCCGCATAAAACATCTTCTAGATTCTTTGATTTCTTGTGAAACCTGATCTTATTGCCCTTTAAGCTCGTTGCAAAGATAGTATTTTGAAATGTTCCCTTGCCTCTTTTCTGTGAAAGAGACTGGGTTTCATTCTTGGTTAACTTCTATTTTGGTGGAATTGCAGTATTTTATTGAGAATAAGTATGTAGAAGGCATTTGTTGAAATCTTGTCTCAATGTCATAATTTTTACTTGACTAAAATTTAGCAGCATACTAACTTTTAGACAGAAATTATTTTTTATCAAATTTAATGTGCTAATTACTTGACAACCCTTACCAATATGTGGGTCCGTATCCATCAGCTCTTGGAGATTGTCTTACAACATTATCCGTTAGTGTTTTTTTTTTTTTTTTTTTTTTTTTTAAGAAACAGTTGATATTGAACTTTGTGGAATATTTTCTAATTTTCTTTTAACTTTTAGAGTTCATTTTGTTTTATTGTGTTCTGTATTTGAATATTTCTTTCTCAACAACCATCAACTGAGGAATGGATAAAAAAGATGTCTTTTTTTAATATAGTGCTAGCCATAAAGAAGAATAAATCCAAAACTTTTATAGATAAATGGTTGCAACTCAGGACCATACTTAAAAGTAAAATTAATCAAACTCATATGTGTAAACATCATATTATCTTCCTAATATAAGAAACTCATCCAATAGATGAGTGATCTGGGAAGAAACCACTCAAAAGAAAAAAAAAACAAACTGAGATGGGAGAAAAGGGAAAGAAAGAAAAGAAAAAATCACTCTCTCTCTATCTCTCTCTCTCTATATATATATGATATACATGATAATTAAGACAGTGGTGTAGCTAGTTTCTTAGTTTATTGAAAAGTTTGTGCTAATATTGCTTGAACAAGATATCATACCTCTATCTCGTACTCTGAATAACTACAAGGACAACAATACGCAATATATTAAATATTGCAACTGCCCTACTAACTTGTTTTGAAACTCTGTTTCACTGTTATTTTTATCTTTCTTCTTTTTATAATAAAAATTTTTCTCATTCCATCTTTTTAATATTTCTGTTTAATTTTTATTCCAAAAAGTTTTTATTCTAATTTCTTTTTGAAATATTATTTCAAAATTATTCTTTTGAAATACTATTGAAAAATAATATTTTAAAAAATATTATTATTTTGTGGAAGTGGTGACTTCTTTTTCTCTTTGAGAAAGTTAGCTAATTTTACTTTCTTCTTTTCCCTGTACTGTATCCTTTTTCAGTGTATTTATTTGTTCATTTTTGTCATCTGTGTTCTTAAAATCTTAAAATTTTCCTAAGTTTTTTTGAGATCTCTTCAGTCATATGTGAGGGTCACAAAGAAATTGATTAGAGGGCCTACTTGCATGGTAAATGTTTAAGGTTAGTGAAACCACCTTTGTTGTTGTTGATGTTGTTGGAAAATCTAGCATTTTTAACTAGATATATAGTTGGGTGGCTATTTTTACCTGTAGTCAGTACTGTCATTGTTTAATATTAGCCTGGCTGCTAAGATTCTGGTAGCCAAGTGAGATAATGCATCTTTGCATGCCTTCATTTCACTTACTTTGTCATTTCCTGTTCCTCTGTGATTTGCCTCCTAGGGGTCATTCGTTGTTTGCGATATCTGTATCTTGCAAATTTTGAGCCAGACCAGTGTCCCCCAGATTGCCATATTTGTTATTGTTATTTTCGTCTGCAGACAGGGAGACAGATATCTTTTAACTGCTGTGCCAAACCAGTCATTACCTTTGCATCTGCTGACATCCTCTATTATTTCTTCTCTCACATGCTTTGACTTGTGGGTTTATAATTTTTATGTTTATCATTGTAGTTAAAGTGAAAATAGTGGTTGAAAAATGTTTACGTGAATGGTCATGAATATTTTTAAGAAATATACAAGGATCACTCGTAATTTTATCACCAGAAAAATATTATAAATAAACCTTCACAAAATGTGAATACCACTAATAAAAGTCAGTGTGCTATAAAGGCTATCATTAGTAGTGTGGTAACTTCCCGTCCATTGAGCGTGTATTGAAGCATGTTCTCAGTACAGAAAAGTTGTTACTGGCATACGTTGTTAAGTAGGAGCATAAATCAGTTCAAGATTTCCAAGGGACAACTTGGAAAGATGCATGAAGATTTTCACACGGAAGTCCCTTATTTCTGACTTAGTGATTAATATTATAAAAACACATCTAGGAAAATCTTAGCATATCTGTCTAATCAGAGGTCATATGATTTCAAATGGAAAGTTGATCACAAGAAATCTCTTGGAATATTATTACTGAAAACACTTTTGAGTTTTCTCTCTTTTTTGGTTTGTACTCTTCCTTTCTTAATACTTAGGTCAATACTCTACCCCAAAAAGTGGTATCAGATCTATGTGATCATCCAGTTTATTTCCTCAAGACCAAATGGTTCCATTTCTGTGTTTCTGCTGCACTTCCTGGAAGAATATATCTGACTGGCATGGGCAAGTCAGCACGTCTGGCCAAGGCCCGAGAAGGAGTCAGCTGAAGCATCAGAACCATCTTCTCTTTGACTGCTATGGTTAGAAAGTTTCTGCCAGGAGGAATCATAGAGACTCAGAGAAATTTATTATATTTTCTTACAGCCATTAAATTATTCTAGAAAAATGTCTAGAATATGACTAACCAAGTAGGTTAGTTACAATAATTTGCAGTGATTGGTCTAGGTCGAAGATTGAATTGATCACAATTCCAACATAATTTTCATTTTTTATTAACGCAGTAAACAGGGTGTGAAAGTATAATCATAAGATCCAATACAATTCAGTGGGCACAGATTTAATTGGCTACTTTTATCTTCAGTTAGTCTAAATTTCCCGAAGGCCTGGCAAAACCCATGGAATGAACTAGACTATTCAGAGAATTTTGGGGCTTTGGCTCAAGTGTTCCTCCCCCCACCCTTTAGTTGATTGGTTGATTGGTTCTTGGTTGGTTTTAGGGTGGATTTTTGTTGTTGTTTGTTTGGAGTGACTAGGTAGGGAAATGACTGAGAATGAGGAGATAGAACTGTAGTGTACTTAACCTGTCTTTTTACACAATTTATTCAATATTTCTCAATATTTACTGGAAGCCCAGGGGATGTTTCACTAAAATATACATCAAGAAGGAATGAAGAGACTATGTGAAAATAATGTAGAGCTGGGTAAAAACATGGAAAAATTGTAACTAACACCTAGGCTTATCAAAGCAGGAAAACTAACACTGAGAAGACTAATATACAAAAGAAAGAAACTGATATTCAATTCTAGGAGACTGTGTTTGCAGAAAAATATGGTTGGTTGGTTGTTTTAAAAATAAACCCAATTCAGATATGTATGTAATATTTCTGGATTTAGAAGGTTCAAGATTTCATGCGAACAAATTTTATTTGTGAACCTATCTACACACACCCTAATATGCCAACACAAATACACATTCACACAATCCTATGCAAATAGGTATGGATTTTTGTTTATCAATTTTACGTCAAAACCAAATACAGCCAAAAGTGATGAATTAGGCTCATATATATATTTTTCCTCAAATTACAGAATGTTTGAATAGGGAAGAATATTGGAGTTCAATGACAACCCCACTGTTTTAAAGATTCGTCAACTTATATTCAAAGAATATTAGACATTTAAGTGTATGTATATAATTGTATTTGTATTTACTTTTTAGAGTAGCAAGAGCTCTTAAATTTGAAAATATAACTCATGAATAGATAGTATACAAGCACAAGCATTCTGTCTGATTCTTATTAGTTTAAACTATAATTTATCAAAAAGCTTTATTTAACTTTTTCATAAAACCAGCCAAAATTATTTCAATGAGCTATCCAGAGCATTTTGGGTAACAAAAGTACATCATGTTAGTGTGATTATTCTGGATTAAATAATATTGACCTTAACCTCTGCGAACAACTGGCAAGGCATCCACTGTGTGGAACCAGTAAAATGCTTTATCTACTTTAGAGTGTATTTGTTCAGATGATTTTCAAGCTCCAACCATGATTATTGTGCCTAGTTTTTTGTTTAGCTCTTTTGACTTTGCACATTGGAATTTATGGTGCCTTTTCCAGTACTCCCTGCTGTGTTCTTCATCAGGCCTTAGCTGCCAAGCCACTAAGAAACAAGAAATGAATGCTGGAGGACCCTGTGGCTGTTCTTAACTAAAGAACTGAAAACAAGACCAAAGTTCTCTGCAAATCCTCCTAGACTGCCAAAAGAAAAATGGCAGCAAGCTGCAGTTATTCAATGAAGCAATATTTTCCTTATTACTTACAAAGTCTTTTATTTAGCCTCAACAGTATCATATTTGAAACGATTTTATGACTGGGGGCAATACTTGGATAGCCATCTGTTCTCCCAGATTAGCTGTCAGATGAGTACAGTGTTTTTAGTCAATGTTTTCAAATTGCTTTAAAATACCAACAAGTTCAATATTTACTCATGGCATTAGTTGGGAATATTTTCATATTTTATTGGGAACAAAATGTTGAAGTTTCCAATAATTTTATATTGTCTCCAAAAGTGGTATAAATGGGTAGACTCTAACTGATATTTTGCAAAGAAGAAAGTGTTCCAAATGTAAAGATGGGTTTGATATACTAAAGCTAGCTTTATACTTGTAACTTGGAAAGCAAATCTTTAATTTGGAGATTTGTTTTTGTTTTTGTTTTTGCCTACCCACCATTAGAAGCTCCTCCAGGGCAATGATCTATCAAGTTCTGACTGTCTCAAACTGTTTGCACCAAATTCCACATCGATCACACTCACACATACTACACTTTTAACTGGAGAACCAATAAACAATTTTCAATTAAGAAACTAAAAGAAGACTTGGGATTTGATTTATGGTGCATGACTAATTATCAAATAGCTGGCCTAATGAAAATTAAGCTGCTAGTTACTACAAAAATTTAACTTCATTTTCATGAAGAGATACTGATATGATCCAGCATATAACTGATTGAAATAACATGGTGCATTTTAAAAGTCATAGATATGTAAATGACATAATTATCATTTTAAATGGTAGAGCTAATTATTATATTATGATGAGTTTTATAAGTTTTATACTCAGAGTACATATACACCTGAAATAAAAGATTATGTTTGCTTTGCAGTAATGATTTTCACTTCTCTCTAATGCTACTAGGAGATCTAAAAACATTGCACATAAATGTAAAGATTGGATCATCTTTTCATAAAAGAGAATTAAATTTAATAATTTAAAATGTTTTGACTATTTGGTATAAGTTATCTAGAATGTGTAAATGAATGAAAAATTTAAGGCAATTTAAAATATTATCAACAAAATGTGATGGGCCATATATAAATCCTATATTAGTTGAAAAATTTTTTTTTGGATTTTAAATACAGAGTTATGCAGTGATAATGATTTTAATCATGAAAACACAAGGATGTAGCACAAGTTTATCTTTGTTCTGCAAAAAAGCAATGAATGGGTTGCTATGTTGTGTGTTACATTCTCTACCATATTGACCTGAGCTCTCTTTCCAAACACTAAACATCCCACTAGCTTTTCTGTAATCCACCTTTCACATTTTTCTGTGCAACAGAGTCTTTCTGATCCTGAATCTTTTTTGTTCTCCAAATACTGTTCTCAGTCTTGCCACAAACTTCCTCATGTAAATCTGTTTTAAAGTTCCTGAAAACTACATTTCTAATTGTTCTTCCTTAAGTCCCAACTATAGATGTCACATTGTCAATGGAGGGAGCAAAACTTTTCCAAGCAAATTGTTTGTGCATCTGGAGAAAACTTGTTTAAAAAAAGTAGCAAGCACCAGTCCTCTCCTATCACTCTTCCTTCCTCATCTTCAGCCTTATTTTCCTCTAATCCTTCAATCCAACTTGTGGTCCCAGTCGTGCTAGCTCACGTAGAGTTCCTCAAACAAATATTCATTTTTCCCCCATGCTGTTATTTCTATCCTGACTGCCTCCCACACATTTGCCTGGTAAGTAAACTGGAGAATTTCACAAGTCAACATAGCCTTTTCCTTACCCAACTCTTTTGTTAGACTTGAGCTTTTCTGTTTTGAAAAACTGTTTAAAGAAGTCTCATAATGTATTATAAATAATGGCAGTATTCTTCATTTTCTTCAGACTATTAGATCTTTGATAGCAAAAGTTGCAACTTGTTAGTTATTATAGTCACATCTACAAACACCTTGAACATCAAGAAATAAGTCAATAAATGTTTTTATGAATATCCAGAAGAGACGGTTCTTGAGCATAAACTTGCAAAGTGTTCGTTTTTTGTAGGTATAAGTACTATTCTTTAATTCCTCTACATGTAGCAGAATAAAACTGAAATAGAAATGTACAAGTGAAAGTGATATGAGGAGTAATCACCCATTCATTATCTTTTAAGGAAGATGAGCCAGGATGACTGAGTTAACCCTTGTTTATGATTTATATGCTAATGAATGCTAAAAAAAGGTTTCTAAACAATCTGATGAACATGCTTATTTTTATTTTTAGATATGATCTTCGACAAGTTACATGTATTGCATAAAGCGTTTAGCACAGTGTTGGCATAAAGTAAGGTGCATGTATCTCTTACTGACCACTTACAGTGAGGGCTTAAGCTTCGCACTCACCCTTTCTCTTTAAGAAGAGTGGCACTATTTTGTGGATTTTATAGTTCTAATGAGATTTTCCCATTTAAAGTTTTATGTCAAAAGTTGAATAATCCTTTATTTGTCAATAATGTATTTCAAATAATATTATCAATACTTTCCCGTAAGCCACAGATTGGTGAGGCCAGCATATATGTATTTGGATGTGTCAACTAATGTATATGAAATGTTATAAATGATTTGGGAATACACTGCAGTAAGTTAATATTTGTGATATATACCTGGAAAGACAGAGATTGCTAAAACTGTGTAAAAGAAGAGATAAAATTTAGTCAGTACCGGAGAAAAACAGCATGGCAGAAACATAAATCAATGTAAAGGAAAGCAAAAATAATGCAAAAAGAAATGAAGACGATGGGCAAATAGAAAGTGAGTAACAATATGAAACACTGGAGTGTAACTATAGTAACGGTTATGTTGCTTGTATATAGTCCAAGTACCTGAAATAAAAGTCAAAAACGATTACAAAAAATTTAAGATCAAGTCTAGACATTCACTCTTAGTCAGCGTAGGGCATGCCAAGGACTAGATTCATTCCTTCAGAAGCAATTTTAAAAGTGAGAAAATTTATGACAAAAAGGATTTCAAAATACTGATTATGAAGTAAGAGAAGTAAAACAAAAGGAGAAAAGCCTACCATTGCTTTACATTACTACCTTGAGACAGCCCCCAGACCACAGACAATTGGGTGTAAGTTATGTAATATCTCATATTATACATAGATATACATACATACATATATTATAAAATGGCCCATAATCCTCCATAAGAATATGAAAAGCCAAAAACTAGATGTGAAATATAGAATAAAATCACTGAGATACTAGATTAAGGAAACATTCCTTACACTTTGAAAATAGGAATAAAAAATATAATAAATAATTTTTCAGTGAAATTAAGCTAAAATTTAAAACTTCTGCTTTTCAAAAGATACTCTGAAGAAAGTTAAAAAAGGAATCCTAAAATAGAAAAAAAATATGCAGAAAAACATATTTTGATAAAGGAAACATAAAAATTTGCAAGATTCCATAATAAGGAACTAACAGCTTCTCTTCCTCTCTGGCAAAAATAGTAAAACAGAAAACAAAAACAAACAAAAAAAAACCCCATGTCATCAAAGAAGACATATGAATGGTAAGCAAGTTCATAAAAAGAAACCAATGTTTAAGTTATTAAAGGATGCACTGAGATAACACTACACATATATGTATATATGAATAACTAAAGTTAAAAAAGAATAATAACCTGGAAATATGAAGTACTTGGGAAGACAAAGAGCAACAGTAAATCTACTACTGTGCATTGCTACTAGAAATGCAAAATGGACTAATCTCTGGGTAGAGTGGACAGTTTCTTGTAAAGTTAAAATTGGACAGCAAGTTAATTTTACTGCTATATGGGATTATTTATTTCCAAGAAAATTGAAAGTATATGCCACAGAAAGACCTATAGATAAATTTTTGTTTTATACAAAATATTCCAAAATTAAGATCAACTCTCTCAATTGGTAAATATTCAAATAAACTATTTTATATTCACACAGTGGAAAACTATTTAGCAACAAATGACTATATATAAATGCAGCAACATAAAAGAATCTAACAAAGAGTATACTTGAGTGAATAAACCATAAACTAATAAATTATGTACTTATTATGTGAATTTTTCCTTCTGATGAAAAAACATATAGGAACTCAAATCAGACTAATGATTGCCAGTAGCTAGAGGTCAAAAGGAGACTGAATTGGGTAATGGAAACCCTCTATTTTGACTGTTGAGTGGTTATGTGTGTGAGCTTATCAGAATTGAAAAAAAATCAATACGATGTTTAAAGAAGAAGTAATATAGGAGATACTCAGGGAAGATTAACTAAGAACCTAGGAAGATGGTGGAGGACTTTCATACTGATACAGAAAATCAATTTGAAAGAAGATATATGTAAATCAAACCCAACACTCAGATAGTAATTAAAAAGAGGAATGCAGTCTGCAAGGACAAGTTCACACAGCCTCACATTTAGTCATCCTGGGAGCAGCCATCATGAAAACTTCCCAAATAGCTAGAGGAAACTAAGGACTGCTGCAAAGACTAGTCTTCCAGGATAGACTTGGGGTATATTGGCCCCTTCACCCCAAAATTTCATTTC
Source organism: Cavia porcellus (assembly GCF_034190915.1). Classification (NCBI taxonomy): domain Eukaryota; kingdom Metazoa; phylum Chordata; class Mammalia; order Rodentia; family Caviidae; genus Cavia; species Cavia porcellus. The sequence continues at coordinate 72,552,685 of NW_026947488.1, read as the reverse complement.
CAAGCCCTGAGAAAGCTGCAAATTGTAGTATCCACTCCATCCCTTCCAGGGAGCAAAACAAACCTCTTCCCCACCCACCCAACTCTGTGCAGAGAAGGAATAAGCAAGGGAATTGTGATTTCTGTATGCACCCAACTGCTTTTTCTTGCATGAATAGCCACCTAGTGCATCACATCAGTCCTGGACTCATCTGAATCCCCACTGGTGCTGGAGCCCATACAAACTGCTGCTGAGTGCCTCAATTTGGTCTCACACCTGTCAGAAACTTCACATAGCACCTCGCACTGACACCATGCCTGGCAACATAAGATTTTTTGAGTCTCATCTCTTTGTTCAGTGTGCACACCATTTCTGGACTTGTCAGAGATTCTATCTGGAATCTAGCACCAGTCATGGGCAGCTTTGGTCTAACTGGGCTCCACAGACCCACATGAGTCTCCACCTGGTATGCTGGGCTGGCCATACCCCATCCAAAACCAGACATCCAGTGCCCTCCCTGAGCTCTCTGGAGCCTCTATCTTGACCCAAATCAGTCCGAGGTGCATCTGGATCTCTGCTGAGTGTCCAGCTTCTTTACACTATCCTCCAGGGGCATTAAGCTAGTGCCATGTACACCAGAAACTGTCTGGCATGGGTCCAAGGCCACCTTGACCTGCCTAGTGCCCTATACCTGCTAGAATTACCACCTACTACCTGGTATCATCCCTGGTCTACTGGAATCTTCCCTCATCAGTCCCAGGTACAGTAGTGTCAATACTGGTTGCCCAGGCATGCACTTACCTCCCTCTTGTACAGGAGTTTTCAGATGTTCCCATGGACATCAGAATTTATTCAGAACTCAGCACTCTGTTCCTCTCCCATTGGAATCTACAGTTGGTGCCTCAAATGCACGTCAGTCTTCACCCATGACCATACACCCTCCCTGGGGCCCATGTCATAGCTTAGACAGTTGTCATAGAATGGATTTTCCAGATTGGGAACCCCTTTAATAGAGTCACTACACAAAGTCATGGGCTATAAAGAGAGGCAGAAAGGAATATGACTTGTTGGATTAAGACTACAAGTTCTGAAAGGAAAACATTCATTTGGAAATATATAGAATATTTTCATTTTTTCTTTCTTTTCTATCATCTTTTGTCCCAATTTTTCAACCTGTATTGGAATTTCTTTTTCATTCTTTTTTTGGGAGGAGAGGGGAGTTCAGAAATTTTTTACATATTTTCTTTTTTCATGGTTTAATATTAGTTATTTTATTTGATTAGACCTTCTTGTTTGTATACACTCTCATTTCTTTTTTCACTATCTCTCTTTCAATTTGCTTCCTTAGTATTTTTCTTTTTTCTTGTTAAATTATTATTCCTTATTGTTTAACCTTTTCCTTGTTGATCTTTTCTATTATTGTTATCTAATACTGCTAAGTTTCTTCTACTCCTTAGTAGGAAGGTTTATTTCAATTTTATCACCTTTTTCCTTGCTTCCATTGTTAATTCTTCAGATTCTACTTTTTTAAAGCTCCTGTTCTCTACAATTCCTATCTTTACTAGTACAATCATTAACATTTGTGAATCTGTAGATAGTTAACTGTATTAGATAAGAGTTGCAAGCTGTTCTAATGTTAATGGAGAGGAAATTTCTCTGTTGAGAGATATTTACTGTATGACTTGTCTCCGAATTCATACTATAAGTCTTGTTTCCATAGTTGAGGTTGGAACATTTTTAGTTCTTCAGGTTTGAAAATATCCATTTTCTATTCACTGCTATTTTTGTAGCTGGTTTTAATACTTTAGCCAAGGTGATGAAGTTATGGCTATAATTTGATTCTTTCTGTATGTCAATATGTAGATTGCTTGGAGGTCATAAATAATACTCATAAATAATACTACAGCCCATTCAACATACCAACAAAATAAAACTGAGTACTGAGACAAATTGGTTGGAACAGCTCTCCCAGATGAGATAGAATCCTGGGACAGATTCAAAAGCCAACAACTAATTACACCTAGAGGGTATTTTTGAAAATCAGACAGTAACAAAAGAGTCCCAAATACTCACAGTATAGTTACCCATGATATAGTGAACAAACCTCAGCATAGAACACAAATTAACAAACAAAAATTAGAAAATGAGATGACAAGGCAACAAACTGCTGCCTGGAGCTTTCAATTCAGCCAAAGCAAATCCAGGGGCACCTGGGGAAGAGATCAAAGCCACATAGTCAAAATATTTAAAAGGGTAACTGCAGAAGTAAATAAATAAATAAATAAACAAACAGATCAATAAGATGTTTAGTAAATGCAAAAATGAAATAATCCAAGAGATAATTATAGTCATGAGAGATATGACCAGTGAGTCAAGAGACAACACTGATTAAAACTAAAGGAACTAAAGAAAGAGATGCAAATGATAAATGCCCAGTATAAAAAAAGAATAAGAATTTTAAAAATTAAAAAATTTCCAAACAAATCTAGATTAAAATTTTTGCTGAAAGCAAGACTAACAGAATCAGCTAAGGTGAGGTCAGAGTGTTGGATCTAGTAGATGTGCTGCTGAACTAAGTACATAGTGTTGGATATAAAACACATGGCTGTAGTAGGTGCTCAAAAAATGAAGAAAATATCCGACAGCTGCAAGATGATTCAAAGAAGATTAATGCAAGATTCATTGGAATTAATGAAAAATCACAAATCATCAGTGGCAGCTTTGAGAAACTTTAATAAAATGGAAGATTCAAAAAAAATGGAAAAATGCCTATATACACATGAGTTACCAAAGCAGAACTAATATACAAAATTTCTTTTAAAAAATCAGCAAATTAAATTGAAGAAGTAATAAGAAACCTATCATCTAATAAAATCTCAATACCAACACATATGCTGTTGAATTCTGTAAGACTTTTAGAGATATAATATTCTATGATTCCAATATTCCTCAAACTCTAATGAAATCAAAAGAAAATCAGTACTTTCAAAGTCATTCCTGGAAGCAAACATTACCTTAATTCCAAAGCCAGAGAAGAATCAAACATAAAAGAGAAATGAAGGCCAATCTCTTTAACAAACATAGATGCAAAAATCTTCAAAAGTTACTTGCATCAGAATATAGCAAATTATCAAAATAATTATACATCACAGCCTACTTGTATTCATTCCAGGGATGCATGGATGGTCCAATACGTGTGAGTCAACAAATGTAACACATCACATAAACAGAAGTAAGAACAAAAACCACACAATCATGTCAAAAGATACAGAAAAATGTATTTGACAAAATTCAACATCCATGCATAATGTTTTAATCCTGAGCAGCATTCTGATAAAAGGTATCTGTGACAAATCAATTTCTAATATCATTCTAAATGACAAAAAGATAAAAGTATTTCCTCTAAAATCAGAAATAAGACATGGATTCTCAGAATAACTACTCTTCTTCAATAGAGTTCTCAAACTATTAGCCAGAGTAATTAGACAAGAAAAAGAAATAAAAGGAATATGCACAGGAAAGGAAGAATTTAACTTGTCATTATTCATGTTGATACTCTCCTCTATAGAAGACCACAAAAACTCCACCAAATACACATATAATAATACCCAAATTCAGTAACATAGTAGGATATAAAGTCAGCTCTCACAAAGCAATAGAGTCCCTGTACAACAAACAGCAAACTCACCTAATGAAAAATTAGGGAAATAATACTTTTCACAATAGCACCAAGACAAATGAAACACAAGAGGGAGAAAACAAAATTGCAAATCAATGAGTGTTAGCTTTTCAAGAACAAAGCACTGAGTCGAGTCTGGACACCATAGCCCAGAGAGGAGTCAAAAGTATTCTAAGCCACATGAAATCCAGAGAGAAACTGGCAGAGAAGAAGCTAGTAGGATTCATTGCCACAAGAAATATAGCTCACTGCAGCAGACCTGAGATCAATCAAGCAGCTGTGCAGCTGGCCTGGTATGTAGGGAGTCAGCAAAAGCAACTTTTCTCATCACCGGGAGCCTGAGACCTGACCTGGACTAAGGGAGTCTTGGGCAATGAGAACACAGACACTTTCTCAGGCAGCCTTGGTTGGCTGTGAACAAGGCACTCTCTTTGCCCTACAATCAAACTCATAGAAGAGGAGACAGTGGTCTGGCCAAGAGAAGTGCCATACTCAACAGTAATCCTCCAGCAGACTTGGCAGAGTTACTCAGTACAGATTCCAACTCTGACTAGGGAACTAACACTGAACTGGAGGCACAAAATGAATTTTTACAATAATTTTTCTACTTTTTTTATGGAGGACTCATTTACATTTTGAGTTTTATTTTCTGGTTTGTTTTCTCTGTCCTTCTGTACTCTTTCCTCAATGGTCTTTGTATATTCTTTGATATTTACAAGTGAATGAACTCTGTTTTTAGTCTTTCTGTTGTGTCTCAATATTCTTTTGTCTTTTCCTTCATTCTTTCTCCCCTGTCCTCTTCTAACTTCAAAAAGTTTGGGTGATCATTCTTAGTCTTTCAACCTTGTTTGTATTATATTTCTTATCAGCTATTTCTGTTTTATCCTCTTCTTAAATTCCTCTTCCACACAGGATAATATCACCCTACCAAGGGGAAATTCACTGTATATAAATTCTGTTCTATGTAAGAGGTAGTAATATAATTATAGATCTTATTCTTATGGTTAGAAACACCAAATTAACAGTTAATAGAGATCATCAATTTCTAGGCTCTGATGGTAATGTTATTGCTAATTTTGGGAAATAAAAGTGATGACCATAATGAAGGACTTGATCCACAAATTTAGAATGGACATAGATTAGAAAAATATATAGGAGCATACAAAATAATAGAAATCATATATGTGAAACACAAGAAAGAAATGTAATCCATGAAACAGATTCAAATAAATACCCAGGAAATTAAAAATTCCATTGAAAGTTTGCAAAGCTAAATGAAAGTAAAGATAGACTATCAGGCCTAGAACACAGGATCATGATTAGTAATTACAAAAAGAAAAATTACTTAAGAATAACAAGGGCCATGAAAAAATAATATAGCAACTGAAAGACAATGGCAAGAACAACATAGGACCAATTGGAATCAATGAAGATGCATAAATCAACACAAATGACATAAACACTCATTCAGAGAAGTAACAACAGAAAGCTGTCTAAGCTTAGTCAAAAGAATCTTACCTACAGATTACTGAGACATAAAGAACTCCAATTAGTCATGACTAAAATAAATCTATAGTATGGCATATAATTATGAAGATTCCAGAAATTCAGTGCAAGAATACAATATTAAAAACTGTTAGAGAAAAGAAACAAATCACCTATAAATGAAACTCATAAAAATCACAGACTTCTCAATACAGGGTTACTAAAGTCAGAGAGAGGTTGTAGTGAAGTGTTTCAAGTCCTGAAAAAAAAAACAACTTCTAACCCAAGTTGCTGTATTCTGAAAATTGTCTTCCGCAATTAATGAAGAATAAAAAGCAACTGAAGAAATTAATGATACCCAAACAAGCTCTGCACAATTTTTGAAAGATATAGAAAAATAAAACCTATACTAAGTGTACCAATAGGAAGAAGTCACCAGGCAGCGGCAGCAAATCAACAGAGAAGTAAAACAAAAAATATTGATAGGAAAATTATATGACAAGACCATCTAACACATATCAGTTATAAGCATCAATGTGAAAAGTCTCAATTCATCAATCAAAAGGAATAAATTAGCAAAATGGATCAAGAAACAAATCCAACAATATGCTGCATTCAAGAAACATGTTTCATTCAAAAAGAAACTCATAGACTGAAAGATAAAGGATGGAAAACCGTACTCCAAAACAGGAATCTAGAAAAAAGTGGGGTAATTATTCTATTCATAGACAGTGTGAACTTAAAACCAAAGCTGATCAAAAGATAAAGAAGGTCACTTACACTTTTTTTTTGTCTTTTTCCTTTTTATCGGTACCTTGAATTAAACTCATAAATGCTTGCTTACAAGGCAGGCGCTTATGCCACTGAGCTAAATCCCCAGTCCCCAAGCCACTTATACTTTTAATTTTTTTATTTTATTTTTTTTTAAATTTTATTTAAGGAGAAAAGAAAAAAAAGCAGAGAAAGGATACAAGTTATACAGATTTACAGAAAAAAAATTGAACGGTAGGAAATCACTAGTTAATGGATTACATATTGTCAACTTAGAAATAACTGTTCAAGTCACAAAATTAAAGCTTGTGAAGTGGACATTCCAACAATGATACTGCAAACAGTTCTGATCAATGATCCAATAAAACTCTGTGATATCATTTTCTATCTTATACACTTAAATATACATGCAGTTATATAGTTTAGAGCACTTTCTTTTCCTCTCTTTTGTACAATGACTATTACACATTTTGGGTTTCATTGCTCCCATGGTTCTTATTACTTTTTTGGAAGAGAGTAAAACCAAATGTGACATAACAGAACAGAATCGGTCAAGTCAAAAGGGTGGACATAATAGATAATGTAAAAACATAATACAAGGTGATCAACAATGGTTACCATAATGCCTCCCGCTATCTCTAATAGAATTGCCTATATCATTAGTTATAATACAATTGAACAAAACAGTAAAGAACAAAACCGACAAAACCAAAACATTGGTGACACTGTAGGTCTTCAAAAGTAGATAAAAGTCAATGAGAATGGGCGTTATAATGAATCTCATTATCTTCACAGCTGATGCCTAAACTTTCGAACCTGATACTATCCAGCAAAACAGAATAGGGGAACATCAGTCAAAAACAAGATGGTGAGAGTAATACAGGGCTTCAAATCGAGATAACGGAAAGTCAAAGTGGGTTACTATAATATATCCTGCTATTTTTTTCCTTTAATTAAAAGGATAAAAAATAAAAAAGTAAATAATGGAGTGGAGATTTAGATAAAAGAGGGCATAACTGCGAAACAGCACAGATCAAAACATAACCATTTAAGCAGAATAGTGTTTCACCACCAGATAATCCTGACCCAAAAGTAGTTACCATATTGTCTCTTTCCTTGAAATCCTTGAGTACAACTTCGTATACTGTAGCATTGAGTATATCAAAACAATGTAAAACCATTTAAGAGAATGACAGCATTACAGAGTATTTAGAATCGACTAACAGAAAATGAACAATGGTTTCTGTATAATCTCTTTGTCTTTAAAAGGTTTTGCTTATACTATCATACAAAATAAAATCCAATAAGATACAACCTATTTAGACCATTGGGGACAAAATGGTCTAGAACAAAAGCTAGATGAGACTTCAAAACAAGATGATACTAAATCAGTATTACCTATTAAGATGTTATTTTCTCCAAAATAGCTGTTCCTATCATCCAATCTTCTCTGCCTCATTTCTGTTGAGCTCTTTTTCTGTCAGTAGCTGTCAGTTTGTCTTCTTCATTTTGTTCTCTGCTCCATTCGTTGTGGCCTCCCCGCCACTATTTCTGGATTCTTTGTATTTTTCTTTTTTTAGAATATCCTGCAATACTCTCTGTAGAGTTGAATTGGTGGTTGCAAATTCCCCCAGTTCCTCTTTATCCTGGAAGCACCTTATTTTTCCATCAATTTCCAGGGACAGTTGTGCAGGATATCTCAATCTTGGCTGGAGATTATTATCTTTCAAAGCTTGAATTATTTCCCCGCATGCTCTTCGTGATTTGATGGTTTGTGCCGAGAAATCTGCTGTAATTCTGATGGTTGTTCCCTTGTAAGTGATCTGTTTCTTGTCTCTGACAGCCTTTAATATTCTGTTCTTGTATTGAATTTCTGGAATTTTTATTATTATATGCCTGGGTGTTGCTCTGTTTGGGTTGTAGGTAGCTGGGGTCCTGTATGCCTCATACATCTGAGTATCTTTACCTTTTGCTAAATTAGGAAAATTCTCCTGGATTATTTCTGTGAGTAGCTTTTGTAGTTCACTTGTTTGTGTCCCTACTTCTTCTTTTATGTTCTTAATCCTTAGGTTATGGATCCTCTTATCATCTTCTTGTCTTTGTATTATTGCTGTTTGTTTCTTTGTTGTTTTTAAGAAGTTTTTCACTTCATTCTCCCATATTACAAGTCTGCCCTCCAGTTCAGATAGTCTGTCCTTAGTTTCTTTCAAGCTGTTATGCCAGTCTTCGATAGACTTCTTAATTTCTTGGTAGTCCCTTTGAATCTGTTTCACGTATTCTATGCTTTCTCTGTTTTCTCCATCAAACAATTCTCCCCTCTTTTTCTGTTCTTCCATTCCACCATCTGTTTTTTCTTGGGTGGTGCTTAGCATTTCTCTAACTATTCTGCATGCTTCTAGCTTCAGGTCATTGATAACTTCATTCCTGAATTGATCTATGAGGCTCTCTATATGGCGCTTTATGTCTATTGGTGCGGTGTCCACTATTGCCTGTTTCTCAAAATTGGGGGCCGAGGAGCCTTTCTTGTTGCTGCCTCTTCCCATATTCTCTGTTCCTTATATATGCAAGCTTATATAGGAGACCCAGCTTCTCTCCCTGTCAGCCACAGCTTGATCGAATTGCTCTGGTTAGGTGTTCCCACCCACCGCAGCACACCAGGAAGTTGCAGATCAGGCAGCCTACGCGGGGCCCGCCCCTCCCAGCCACCTTCAGGCTCTGGGATCTGGGTTGGGCCAGCCTACCGGGTCCGCCAGCAGGCCAGGCACTTTTCACCAATCCCGCCCGAGAGGGGGATGTGTGGCTGGAATCGCCACCGCGCCCTGCTCCCACAGGACTGTCCAGGCCCAGAAAGTCCTCCGCTGGAGTCAAACTGTGGTAGAGTGTCAGTTTCTCTCATTTACCTCACCACAAGTCAGTGCACACCTCCCTGACCGTCCTGTTTTCGACTCCGTTCTCAGACTCCCGTTCTCAGAGCTTCCGCGTGTCTCTCTCCTTGCCGAGCCGCTGTAGAGGCAGTTGCCATGCGGCGGGAAACCCAAATTGCTGCTTCCAATGGCGCGGGGTCCAGCCTCTACACCGAGGCTTTTCTGTTCCTGTTTTAGCACCAGGACTGCATTCCAAGTTGGTTTCTCTCAGCCCAGTTTGTTCCTGAGTCAGCAGAGCATATCTCCACCTGCTTATGTCTCCTTACCCCGCACCCTTCCTGACTTCTGAACCAAGCCTTTCAGAGAGCCTCCGTAGTATCTGCTATCTGTCTGCCATGTTCTCCCGGAAGTCCCACTTATACTTTTAAAGGGAAAACTACAAGACGAGATAGCAATCATAAAAATATATGCCCTAAATACACAGACACCCCATATAAAACCAATATTAATAGACATTTAAAAATCATATAAGCACTATCACAATTGTAATACCAAAATGTCACAAAGAGATCAACTGGACAAAATAAAAATATTTAAAAAAATCAGAATTGAACAAAATCTGCAAACAAATGAACTTGGCAGATGTCTCTAGAGTGTTACATTCCACAACATAAGCATAAATATTCCTCTCAATCACATATGAGACATTCTACAAAATATACCACATACTAGCCCATAGTACATGTTTAAGTAAAATGCAAAAGAATTCAAATTATTCCATGCATATTACTGGATCATAGTGCAATGAAATTGGAAATGAATGGCAAGTGAAATCACAAATCTCCATAAACATATGGAAATTACCCTATTTAACAATAAATAGATCACAGATAAAGAAGAATTTAAACAGTATCTACAATTGAAAGATAATGCTTGTAAAGCATAACAGAATTTATGGGATGCAGTGAAAGTAGTCATAAGAGGAAAATTCATAGTGGTAAATTCTCATATCAGGAAAATAGAAAGGAGTCACATAAACAACCTAATGTTGAATTTCAGACTTCTAGAAAAAGAACAACAAATCAAGCCTAAAGTTCATATAAGGAAGGACATTATAAGATCAGAGCAGGACTTACTCCATTTGAGACTAACAAAACAATTTTAAAAGATCAATGAAATGAAGAATTGGTTCTTTTAAACATAAAAAATTGACAAACTCTTAGTCAACTTTATTAAAAAAGAAGAAAAAAGAACCAAATCCATGCAATTAAGAATTTACAAACCACAACAGATCCTATAGAAGTCCAGATGATCTCCTTTGAGAACCTTTAATACAATAGAAAATACAGAATAAATACACAGGCTCCTGGAAATAAATACTCCAAAACTGAATCAAGACGATACAAAAATTCTAAATAATCCAATATAAATCAATGAAATTTAAAATGTAATTAAAAACTTACCATCAAGAAAAGCCAAGGTCCTGATGGATTCACTGAAGAAATCTATAAGAAATTTAGAAATGATATAGTGCCACTACACATCAAACTCTTTAATGAAATTGAAAAGGAATCAATACTGCAAAAGTCATTCCTATAAGCACATATTAGTCTGATACCAAAACCAGAGAAACAACCAACCAAAAAATATAACTACAAGCCAATATCCCTAATGAACATAGAAGCAAAAATCCTCAATGAAATGCTGGCAAATAGAGTTCAGCAAACAATCAAGAAGATTATCCACCATGACCAAGTTGGATTCATCCTAGGGATGCATGACTGGTTCAACATATGTGAATCAATAAATGTAATACACCACATAAACATAAGCAAATGCAAAAACCACATGATCATCTCAATAAATGCAATAAAGACATTTGACATAGTTCAACAATCATCCAGACACAAACCCTACAGAAAATAGGAACAGATTGTCTTTATCTCAGTGTAATAAAAGTCATCTATGATCAGTCAAGAGCTATTATCATAATAAATCGACAAAAGCAGAAAGCTTTCTTTCTAAAATTGGGAATAAGAAAAAGATGCTCACTGTCATCACTCTTCAAGATATTGGCAAAACTCTGAACAAAACCCTGATTTCACAAGAATTAATAAAAAGAGTCAACACACAGGATTGCATCTGATTTAAAAGTTTATGCATAGCCAACAGAGTGGAAAACTTACAGACGGGGAAATTATGGCCAGTACTCCTCAGACAGGGGGCTAATATTTACAATATTTAAAAAGTCAAAAGAACTGGGTACCCTCACACACAATTTTAAAGATCCAATCCACAAATAGGTGTTTGAAAAACAGACATGTCTCCGATAGAGGAGTACAAATGGCCAATAAATACATGAAAACTGGTTCAACATAACTGACAATTTGAAAAGTGCAAATTAAAACAATGCTGAGATTCCATCTCACTCCAGAAAGAATGGTTATCTTCAAGAAATTAATCAATAGCATGCTGGTAAGGCTGTTGAAAAAAAAAAAAAGGAACTCTTCATCACTGTTGGTGGGAGTGTAAACTGGTATAGTCACTATGGAAATCATTATGAAGATTCATCAAAAAACTATAGCAATTTCATTTGACCCAGATATTCCTATTCTAAGAAGCTACCTTCTTGAAGGTACCTAGGTACCTTTCTAGAAGACTTAAAGTATTATATACATAACCATGTTTATAGCAGCATGATTTATAATCATCAAATCTTTAAAACAGCTTGTATGCTCAATGAGAGAGAGAGAGAGAAAGAGAGAGAGAGAGAGACAGAGAGAGAGATAGAGAGAGAGAGAGACAGAGAGACAGAGAGACAGAGAGAGAGAGAGAGAGAGACAGAGAGGTAGTTTTTGTATTTGCTTATTTTTATTTCATTTGGTACATTTACTGAATTCTGTATGTTCTGAACCATCCATACATGCCTGGAATAAGGTGTATTTGGTCACAATTTATGATCTTACTGATGGATTGTTGTACTCAATTTGCCAGTTACTTTTTGAGAAATTTTGTATCTGTGTTTATTAAAGAGAAGTTGAGTAGTTTTCTTTTTTACTTGAGTTATTGTTTGGCTTTGGAATCAAGGTAATTTTAGCTTCCATGAATGAGTTTGACAGCACTCCATCCCTTTCAATGTCATTAAAGAATTTGAGAAGAACTGACATTATAACTTCCTTGAGGTATTTGGAGAATTCAATGGCAAACCAATCATGCCCTCAGATTTCCTTAGTTGAAAGTTTATTATTATTATTACCTCAATTGTATTGTGTGTAATTGAACTTTTCAGGGTTTTTATATCTTCATTCAATTTTAGTAATCCATAACTATCTAAGAATTTATGCTTTTCTTCTAGACTCTGATATGTATTTCGTACAGGATTTTGAAGCAATTCCTATTAAACTGTATTTTAGCTTTTTCCTTTGTGATTTTTAACCTTTTTTAAAACTAATTCCATCAATATGAATCTTTCTTTACTTCTTTTAGTATATTTGGCTAAATGGGTTTTTTCTATTTTGTTTATTCTCTTGAAGAACTTGGTCTTCACTTCATTAATTCTTTGTGGTTTTGTTAGATGCAAATATATTAATTTCTTCTTCTATCTTTATAATTCCCTTCATCTTTTAGCTTTGGATTTAGACTTTTCTTGTTTTACTAGGGTTACTAGTACTTGCTTACATCAGGTTATTTGTTTGGGCTTATTCTAATTTTCTGGTGTGAGCATTCACCTCTATAAGACTCCCCGATAGATCTGCTTTTGTTGTCTCCCATGGGTTCTGCTATATTGTAACAGGATTATTGTTCTAGTCTATGAACTCTTTAATTCCTTCTTTGATTTCTTCTGTGACATATTAATTGTATTAGAATATTATTTAGTCTTTATGTGTTTGCAAATTTTCTGTGGTTTCTTTTGCCATTTATTTCTGCTTTTATTGCACTACCATCTAATAATATGCATGAGGTCATTCTTTTGCATTTATTTAGGCATGTTTTATGCATGTGGTATATTTCAAAGAAAGTTATGCATGCTATTGAGAATATGTATTCTGTCATTGTTGAAACACTCTACAGAGATATCTTTCGATATCTCTCAAATCTACTTGTTCTAAGGTATTTAAAAGCACTCCAATAGCTCTGCCCTTTTTGTCTACTTGATCTATTTGTGATTCTGAGGTATTTAGGTCCCCACCCATGTCTGAGCTGATATTAATCTGATCTCCTTTGTGCAGTAGTGTTTGCTTTATGAAGTTGAGTGTGCCTGTATTTGGTGCATATTTATCTATTATAATAATCTCTTTCCATTGACATTTTTTCTTATACAATATGTAGTGACCTTATTTTATTTTTCTGATCAATTTTGTTTTGAAATTCATTTTGTTGGAAAATAAGATAAATATTCCTTCTTGCTTTCAGGCTCTTACTGATTGGAACACTGCTTCCCATTTTTTGAATTTCAGTCAGTGGGTGTGTTTTTCTATTAAATGTATCTCTTTGAGGCAACATGCCATTTTGATTTCTTTTTTGATCCTGTCTACAAATTTAGGCATTTTGATTGCAGATTTCAGACAATTTACTTTGAGTTATATTACTGAAAAGTATTGAATTAATCTGTCATTGCATTATTTTTCTGATGCTGATTTATTTTTCATTTTATTAACTGCTCAGTCAGCTTGGTATGTTCATTCAATTAGATATTTGGGTATTTTTTGTTTTATTATCTCTGGGCAGGATATCCTTGAGAAATTTTTGAAGTGTTAGTTTGGTGAATTTCTTAAAATGTTCTAAGAGTTCCTTATTTCATCATTAATTTTGAAAGATAGTTTTCTCAGTTATATTATTATCTATTGAATGTTTAGATTTTCTGTTTTACTTTTTAGGATTTGAAATACTTTATGTCAAGTAATCTTGACCTTTAAGGTTCATGGGGAGATGTCTTCTGTAATTACAATGGGTTTACCTTTATGATTCATTTATTGCTTTTCTGTAACAGATTTTAAGGTTCTGACCTCGTGTTGGAATTCTGTTCATGATGTGTCATGGATAAGTTATTTTCTAGTCATGGTAATTTAGCGTTCCACATGCCTTGTTAATTGTATGTTGAAATCTTTCCTGATATTTGGCAAATTTTCTGCTCTTATTAAGCAGGTGTTTTGTGCCATTCTTATCATCTCATTTCTCTCTAACTCTAGTTAATCTCAGGTTAGTCTTCTCTGTGTCATCAAACAGCTGGTGGATCAATTTCTCATGATATATTGTGCTTTTTTAATGTAAATCTGAGGATATAGTTACCTGCATCAGCCCTATCTTTTAGTTGTGACACTCTTTTCTCATGATGCTCGTTTCTTCTGCCAATTCTTTAAAAAGGACTTTTTTTAAAACTTTTTATATTTCTATTTTCCATTTTTCATGGACTGTACTGCTGTATTTATTAAACTTTCATTCATGTTTTGATCACATAGGTTAGCTCGCCTAGTTTTTCACTGGTATCCTCTTTAAGCTCTGACCATTATAATAAATTCATTATCTGTTTAGCTGTATCATTTCTGAGCTCTTCCAACACTTAGTTGAGTTTAGTTTTTGTTTTATTTTTTTCTTTTCTTACTTCATGTGACTGATTTGATTTTTTTCATTTCCGAATGATCAATATTCTTTGTATCACCTTTGGGAGGGTTGGGAGTTTTCAAATACATTTTACCTTATTTGCTCTTTGCTTTTAAGTGTGTTTCTGTGTGTGTGTGTGTGTGTGTGTGTGGTGTATGTGTGTATGTGTATGCCATGGGTTAAGGATCAAAGATAGTTGAAAGTCTTTGCTGTTAGAATGAAGGTCGTTTTAGCTAATGTCTCCTTTTCTGTCATGTGGCTTTGGCTTTGTCTGCATTTTGATATTTGTGTACCTCTTCAGCTTAGTAGATTTGGACTGGGTTCCATTTTCTGGATTCTGGGGTGCCTATTGTATTTTCTCAGAATCTCCTTTCATTTTAGGATTGACAAAGTGGCAGGTGTGGAGGATTAGATGGCTGTAAAATTGAGTATCCTGATTTTTCTCCCTGTGACATCTCTTGCTTTGGAAGGCTAATTTGGGCTTCTTCTCATGTAGAATGAAGGGCTCATTTTTGGCTTTCAACTTATTCTTCCTACTTCTGGATTACTGCTGCTATGTACCTCCCATTCCTACAGTTCACAGGGTAGGATTGAATGTGGGTGATCCTTGTGTGTCTTCAGAGTGAAAGAACTTGAAAATTTGAAAGTAGCCAGAAAGCTATGAATTCAAACTAAGGTATTATTTTAAAGATTATAATATTAAAACAAAATTTCAAAAAGCATGTTTGAAGGCTTTGGTAGGATCAATCACAAAGGAATTTCATATTGACATTTGCTATGAATTAAAAACTGGTGGTCAACTTAACGCAACTGAATTGAACCAGGATGGTGCTGAGCGTAGATGTTCCATTTGAGGAAAGTTGCCTGCATAAATAAATATGTGAGGAAGGAGAAGCTAGGCATTGTGGGTTCTCCTACGTGTTACTGTTTGAGCCGTTGGTTCTCCTGGAAAAGCTCTGGTACTCACATTTAGCATTGCTTCCTAGCTCCAGGAGGGAAGACATGTGCCACTTAATCTTCAGGACTAACTCGTCATGCTGGCTTCCTGGCATGCACTTGACTGTGCTTATTGTCAGAGGAGGTCGGGACCACCGTGTTGCTGAGGATGGCTGTGGTGCTTTTAGGGGCAAGTCCTGGTTCTTATATTGAGTGTGACTTCTCAGATCCAGTGTAAAACTCTCAACCTACCAGCACAGCTCCTTCACCTCACTGTCATAGACTTCCTAGCTTCCACTACTGAGCTTTGGGCCTTCCCAGCATGAATCCATAAAACTGACTGATATAATTCTCATGGTCTCTAAACCTCCAGCTGGACTCATGGTAGGTGTTGTCATTGGCTCTAGGTTTTCATTCTGGACACACTACAAAAAAAGAGGGTGAGAAAAGCTAAAATTTATTAGCTACCCATCATGTGCTAGAAATTCTATATTTTATACCAATTACAATGGCACCTCAGTTCAAAAGATTAATTTGTTCCATAATTTTGGAAAAGATGACCATGGTTGTGCTTGTGTGGGAAAGAAGGCAACAGTTGTGTTTTTCATTCGGTGCAGTTTACCAATGAAAACAAAATTTTACCAAACTCTTCTGTATGTGAACCAAATTGTTTCTAGACAGAAGCATCCATTAGCCATGGTATCAATACACTGTGTTAATTAAAACTTACCCAACCCTGTATACCAGGTGAAGAAACAGATTTAATGTGATAAAGCTTTTGCTATAAGATCATCAGCTAGGAAGAAAGTAATGCAAAATTTTAACACAGAAAAATAAAATTTATGCAGGAAAACTAAGGTATTTGGAAAGCCAATTCAATACAGTAAGTCTCTGACTTACAATGGGTTCCCTTCCAGCACCTACTATAGATGTACAATAAATAATTTTCATCAGATGAGTAAGTAGACTGGATGAAGGGTGGCACAGACGGTGACCCCAGAAACCACTGTCTTGTTGTGAATGATTATGAAATATCTTTGTTCTCAGATTCTTTGGTGCCAAACACATAATAAAGTCAGGTACAATCTGTATCAAATTCCTAAAATCTATGAAATTTGCATTTAAGTATACTTATCTCCTTTTCTGGACCTTTCTTCTTTCCAACTATATTTCTTCTCTCCAACTGAACATCTGTCCAGTTCTTTTAGTCTCAAACTCTTACAAGAGTTTTTCTTAGTTAACACACAATGCACAGTGCAAGATTCTGAGGAAGAGAAGTAATTCCCCCAGATGATGACAAGAATAACAAAATAATTGGCAGGAACTTTTGCACACCTGCATGTGCCAGCCAATATTTTTTAGAACATAAGCCTCTGATTCAGGCTAGGTGTGAAGCATAGCTCTTACAAGTGAGCTGAGCAGAAGTGTTAGGGCACACTAACCAGCCTATTCTGACCTTTTTACTTTCTCCATTTCCCATTCAACACTTCATTTTAGAGTCATCCAACACAGAAAAAGAGGCAGTGAAACAAAAATGTTTTAAAAGGCATTTGTAGTTCAGGCTATACTCCAAGACCTGCCAGAGCATCTATTTGGGTGGGTCCTGCAGAGGAATCAACCAGAAGGCACATGTTTAATTCAGCTCACTGAATTGCATTTTTTGAGAACTATAGATTGTTCCGCAGTCCAAAGTGAACTCATGATATAGTGTAAGACTTAAGAAAGGACTGGAAAAGTCAAAGTTAAAAGCCTCCTCAGTCTCCTTTCATGGATCCAATAGCTGAATTCTGCCTTGGCAATGTGTTGATCAACCTAAACTGTGCTTGGGAGGCAGCAGCAAACTCAGGATCACCAAGGAAAGGAATTTCCTTCTAATGCCACAGATTTTCTACAAGGTTCACAACACTCAGAGAACTGGATAGGATTCTGTTCATTACAGATAAGGAAACTAAATTTCAGGTCATCCAGCAAAATCCTGAGCAATGTTTCTAATTTTGCTCTTGTCTTAAAAAAGTCCAAGTTCTTTTCACTATAGTGTATAATTCCATGGTAGTAAGCAATAAAACTCATTTGCAATCTACCAATCCAGGTGGTAGATTCAGAGGAGAAGGAAGAGTTTTTCTAGTAAGACCACTGAAGTAAACTTGGATTATTACAGGAACAATGTTCTTAAGATGCCAGCATAAGAAACACCACCTCGCCGTTTGCCTGAACTAATAGATTTGTGCAGGATAGAGGTGCTGAAAAATTATACTGAAGATCATAAGACTCCAGAACACAGATTCAGAAAGTTAACTATGGGATTCATTACGTTCTCTATATCAGATTAGGTGGAATTTAGCTAATTAATCAATGGGCTATTTGAATCATGGTTGTCTTAAATTATTCCTCTTTGTAAATGACAGTAATTAACATTTTCCATTATATAATTTTTAAATTAATTACAATAATTTATAGACAAAACCCTCAAATTTTAGTCTTCAGTATTAATCTAAATGCATGAAAGGAATAGACACACAGAATAAGAGGTAAAGGGTTCAGCAAGTTAGACTACAATTCCATCTACTTAAAAATAGTCAAAATTTAATAAACAAAATATTTCAAGATAATAAGAATAGATTAGGTACTATTCTAAATTATTTGTACATGTTGATTCACTTAATGTTCACAATTACCACACAAAGTGGAGAAAGCAAAGTCATCCCCATTTGATAGGTAAGATAAAATGAGGTACATACATAACTCCTCAAGGCCACTCAGTAAAATCAGAATTTGAATATAGAACTTGTATCTCCAGTGTCTGTGGTCTTAAGCATCACAATGTATGCCTCACTGTTCACTGTTATAAAAATCTGTAGATCAGATGATGAAAACTGTGTCTCTGCTCTGCAAAATCTATGATCTGTTCAACAAATATTTATTGAGCATCTACTACTGTGAAGTACTGGATAAAATCTATATAGGCTTCAGGACTAAATCCAGAAAAACATACCCACAACCTTTTCACCTAACCATCCATGTGCTTTCTATATTTAATGAATATTGCCCAACAAGATTCAACAAAAAAGAAGAAACAAGCATCCACACAAAACAAATTGCTAATCAACAAAACAACAATTCTATTTAAGGCTATGATTGTAAGACAGAGGGTCAACTGCTGGCGAGAAGCGTGTGGTCTTAAAGTAGTGGCTTCTGGAAACACTTCTATTTATAAAAGTTGCCATCACTGACCCTGGTTTAAAAATGAGTCTAGATGCTAGAACAATAATTTTCAAGGTCATTTGTTTCATATGCACATAGTGCAAGTACTTAAAAGGCAAAATTACATAAATTCTGCTAAACGAAAGCTTTTGGACTGATACTCAGAATCTGAATGCTTAACAAGTTCCTCGTAATATTCATACGCAGTTGAGAACCACTAGAGAGATGAAAGATGAGAAAAGGGACTTAAATGCCTTTTCAGAAATTGTTAACATCTACAAAACAGTAATTAATGCTAAAGAATAACTTCATATACTCTAAATAAGGCCCTATAGGTTCAAGCATGCTCTAAATCTAGATCACTGTATTTAATATAACAATAAAATTAAACTCTGAAAAATTATGTAGACAATTTAGCCCAACAGAATTATACATTTATATTTAAATTTCCAGCAAAATACTTCAGAATTTCCTTCTTTTAAACTAATAACAAAAACTAAATGTTTTATACAAATGAAATCCTGTTTTCCTTGAAGCAATAAATTCAGAAGCAAGCAGTTTCAGTCAATGGTTCAGCGATTCAACTTCACCTTGGATTCCTCAAGAAGCCCACCTTTTAGTTTTTCTGTTTTTACCACAATACTCTGTTGTGTGTAGTCTCAAGATGACAACATTTGCTCCATCAAAGCATTCAAAATTTAAAAAAGAAATTAAAGAAAGAGAAAAGGATCTTGCCGTTATGAGTCTCAAAACCCTTCCAAGGATGTCTGTTTCGGTTTCATGCATTTGAGTGGTATTAGGAGATCAGAGGACCGTAGACTGAAAATTTGAGAAACAGAATGACCACGAAGGAATTAGATCTAAAATCAACAAATTACATCCTATGACCCAAATGTTTCTTGCTTTCTGCTTTTGTAAATGTAGTTTTATTCAAGCACAATCACACAATCCTTACTGTAAAAATACTTTCATACTACCTCTACAAAGTTGAGTAATTGCAAGATAAATTTGCCGGACTAAAAACCCTAAAATATTTGCTATTTTACCCTTCCTAGAAAATAGACATCTGATCTCCAAGTCATATCAGTAATCACCCATAACAGACAGCCCTACATATATCTGCATTGGGTGTCTGGAGCAGAAGTAAATACTAGATAGACAACACTAGTGTTTGCCCTACTGTGTATTTGCAATGAATTTTTTTGCTTCTTACCTCAACTGTTTAAAAAGGCACTCTTGGGTTGGGGATTTACTTAGTGATATAAGCATCTGCACAGAAAGTGCAGTGTCATGAGTTCAATCCTCAGTACCAAAAAAAAAAAAAAAAAAAAAAATTGGACATAAAATCTGCTATATCATGCTTTCACTTGAAGTGTTACCTGGACTATGTTTTCCTTTAACAAATATTGAAGCCACTTCTTTTTAAAATCAGAATTATAGAAGTTGTGCTTCTTATTATTTTTTTATTGGCAGGTCAAGTACTGTGAACTTGGAAGTACACTCCAGTTATGGATATAAAACATTAAATATTCTAGCACCCACACTTGACTTGAATATATATATATATATATATATATATATATATATATATATATTCATGTAATAGTATTTGTCACCAGATGCAAAGGAGCTCTTCACATGGTTCGTGTATATAATAACGTGATGGTGCATTACTGGAAATCAACTTTAGAGAAAGTGATGATTGTACGGCCTTCTTTCGGGGATGCTGCTATTTTTCAGAAGTGTTCTTATCAGACCTTGGATAAACTATTCAACAAGTCACACTTAGCCTTCAGAAACAACCTGAAAACACTTTTGCAAAATTGTTCATGAGACAAAAATGCTGCTATATAATTTATCTGTATTTGTGTATATTCCTTAGTCCTCACAGTTCATGGGCAAATATTATCCAAAATGTTTCTTTGTTATGAAATAAATTAAAAAATATGTTACTAACAGAATTCTGGAAAATGTTATTTTTTAATACAAAGTATAATAATTGAAATCTAAACTCTTCTGTTGTAAAATGGTTTTAAAGTGAAATATTAAATTTCTGTATTAAGAAGACGTGGGTATCGACTTTCACAACAATTTAAGGCACAGAAAAATTATTACATGCTGGGCAGTGAAATTGAATATTTTGCTTTTGAAGCAGAACTATCTATTTCATTCATGTCTCCTGTTTTTTAAGTTAGGTGCAAGCCTGTAAGATATTTTGACAAAATCTCTGGAGCTCTGCAAAAATGTAGGAAGTAGAGTTTCATTTCTTCCCTGAAATAGCTGTATATCCTATCAGCTGGTCTTGGGCTCATTTAACTCCAGTGAAGTCACAACAGAGAGATTGTTATAGAAGTAAAGGTTCTGATCTCCAATCTCTCATGCTTATTTCAGAAGTACTAACCACCATGTAGAGACATGAGTATACAGAACATAAGGTACAGTAGTTCATGGGCTTCTAGACTTACAGATAAGTATTTAGAGATGAAGGTGTTCGTGCAGTGGGTAAATACTCTTATTACACAACATCAGAGAAAGAATATAACAGGGAAAATTTGGTCTCTTTCAGAATTTTCACCTTGAAAATGCTATAATCAGCATTGTCATATGTCATAAAAAGTACTGTTTTTAGGAACATAATTCACTACTCAGTTTTAAAAAATTGCCTTACTAGAATAACAGTCCTGTTTTCAATTAACAGAAACACTTAGAAATTTAATCATGTAACATAAAATTTTAAAATACACCAACCTACTTCTTTGCATTGAAACATTCTGTAACCGTTTTTTCTAAGATTACCCAAGGGATGTCTGCAGTTTGCATCTGTTTGATTCAGTGAATTTCACCATCACCACCCCCATTTGACTAGTAGAGTGCACTGTTTCATTGCAAAACTCTGCTAACCTTTTGTAACTACGTATTTATATATGTATGCACTCTAAGCACTTTTAGAAATGCTAGGCATAGTAAGCTATCACCACCATCCTAACCAGCACCTTTTCACTGTGCTATGTCTCCAGTCCTCTTTATTTTATTTTTATTTTGATACAGGGTCTCAATAAGTGATGCACTTCCCCAAGCTGGATTTGAACTTTGAATCCTGCTGCCTCAGAATCCCACAGTGATGGAATTACAGGTGTGTTTTCCCAGCTTCTTGAATCTCTTTTTTTTTTTTTTTTTTTTTTTTTGGCCAGACAGATGAACTTTTCTCAGAGTTGCCAGGGTTTTTCTGTTGTTCTAGGACTCCCTCAATAGTACCTAGGTTTTAGCTTTTCTTCCTGAGAAATTTTCCTCTTTTAACTATATCCTGTCTGTTTCACGTTGCTACTCATATTAGCATTTTAAAAAGTTATCTCTTGAACTATGTCTACTCATATGCTTTCAATTCATCCACAAAGCATTGATCTTTGTTTCTAATCTAAAGTAATTATTCTTCATCTGTTACCTCTTTCAATGGCATTTTTAATTTTTTATAATGTTTATAGCCCAAATATTAAGTTATTAATGCTAAATGTTAGATATTAATAAAGGTTACTAGCAAAATATGCTGTATATTTGACATCTCAAATGGGACCAACTATAGTGGTATAATATAGTTATATAAAAATTTTGCTTTATATGAAACATTATTTACAAGTCATTAAGTCTACCTACCCTGAGTGTACAGCCCAATCATTTTTAGACAGTGTACATATTTGGGCAGCATCATTTCAAATCAGTACTCACAATATTTTTTTTGAGGCAGGGTTTTACTGTGCAGTTCAGACTGGCCTTGAACTCATTGTACCGGAGCTACAGTCACAGCCCAGGAAACATCAAAATGTTTTTACTGACTTATTTTTTATTTGCTTATTTGGTTGAGTGTTTCTATTTATTTTGGGGGATACTAGAGATCAAACTCATGACCTTGGGCTTGTCAGGCAGACGCTTAACCCACTGAGCTAAATCCCCAGCTACTAATTTAAATTCTTCTAATTCAAAGTAAAATTTTGTATTTTAAGGAAAAAGCCACTTCCACATTTTTTGTAGCATGCAGCCAAGAAATGGAAACAATTCAAGTATCCATTAATTAACGAATGGATTTAAAATGTGGTATACACACCGTGGAATACTACTCAGTAATATAAAATAATTAAGTCTTATCACTTGTAGCAACATGAGTGAAACTGGAAATTAAATTAACTGAAATAAGCCAAGCACAAAAAGACAACTACCACATGATCTCACTCATCAATATAATCTAAAATTCTGGATCTCACAGAAATTGAGAGTCGAATGGTAGTTATCCTGTCCTAAGGATAGGAGAAAGGTAGGAGAGTTGAGGAAACGTTGATCAACAGATGTTTAAATTGAAGTTAGAAATCAGAACATCAGATGTGCTATCTTATAACAGTATCTATAGATAACAATGATGAGCTTTAGGTTTCATAGGAAGCTAGATGCACTGGGAATTTTTCATCCCCCCAAAATAACAAATATTGGAAGATAAGATATGCTTATCCTGATTTGAACATTACACAATGTATATATATATATATCAAAACATCACACAGTGTCCCATAAGCATGTGCAATTCTTACATCAATTAAAAAAAAAAAAAGAAAAATCCAAGGTTATTTTGAAAACCATCCAAAAATAGCAAAATATAATCTCACCATCAGTATTTCTGTTAGTTTCACTTGCATTATGAATAGATTCTTTTACTTTGTGAATAGGATGATTTGTTTTTTCAGTGAGCATTTGTCCAGTTACCCAGTATTAAGAATAGAATGTTATCTTCCAGAGTCATAATAATGGTTTCAAAAATATAAGAACCATTTATGTGGCATCCAGTTATTTCTAGGCAGAATAGTATTTATGCTTTATAAACTTAAATGGTTCACAGTGAGTAAAGAGATCATGGAAGTAATTTTAGTCCTGAGAAATACTTTATGTGTCTTACAGAATAAGATTTTAATGAATTAATGCAACCTGATTGCTTTTATCTTTCTCTGGAGAAAACAATATTTACCAAAATCTGACCAAACTTTAGATAAGCAAAAAAAGCTTTTGGCTACAATATGTGCTTTTCTATTAGAAAAAAAGTACAGATTACAAAGAGCTGATTATTATATATTCCACTTTTCTCACATCCAAAGGTATTATCCAGATAGTTTATGTTAAATTTGAAAACCTCACTGGAGAGTACTTCTGCTTTGATATGGAGTGGTTTAAACTCTGTTGTGTCTTGAAAAAAATATGAGATAAATCAAAACCTAAGTGCATTGTTGATCATATTCTGAATTAATAATCTTCTCAAAACTCTCATTTCTATACCTCCTAATCTGATATGAAATTTTGTTGTTTTTACCCAGATTAACAAAAAAATTGCAACTAAACAAAGAATGACTTCATTGTTACCTATTTTGAGTCCAAATATCTAGTTTCCTTTCTAAGAAATCTATTTGATAATGTATTTTCTGATGGAAACTCTATTTACTAAAACGGTCTCCCCTTAGCTAATGTCATGATAGTTTTTACTAGAAATCATATTATAAAACTGTGATTTATACAAGATTTTATTTGCATTTTGATATGTTTTGCTTTCGTATGACATATCAAAACCAAAAATGCTGGCACTTTGGATATATGATATAACAAGATATATATGACTTCTCCTAGAATTTTATGTCTGATAAATAATTCACCCACTTTGTCAATTGTATCAAGAATTTCTACCAATCTTTTCACAAATCACAAAGTATTTTTGAGACTAATCTGATTGATCTCGGGCTCCAATCTCTTCAAGTCAATAATTTTTAACATATCACAGAATGAAAATCCAGTACCCCTACATCATCATTTTCTGGGGAGTGCTGTACATGTGTCAAAACTAGAAGATAGAGGAATGAATTTCCTTAACCTCCCCTTAGGAACTTATACACAGATATATGTACATTTGTATGCTTTCCTCTTCCCCAAGAGAAATTCCAGCATATAAACTTTTACTATACAAAAGTTACCCCAGTTTTATTTACCAAAGTATTGAGAAATGGCATCGAACAGAGACCAGGCCAGAAGGGTGAGTGTAACAGCGGTGGCTGGGAGCTCCTCCCAGCCTGCAGGAACTTTCTCCCTGACTTGGGAACCAGGCGGGCTCTCCACCGGACCAGAGACCAGGCTGGAACGCTGAGTGTAATAGCAGTGGCTGGGAGCTACGCCCAACCTGCAGGAACTTTCTCCTTGACCTGGGGACCCAGGCCAGTTCCCCACAGGACCGGACACCAGGCCAGATCAGAGACTGTGGCAGCAGCAGCTGGAGCTCTGCCCATCCTGAGGAGACACTTTTCCTGGCCTGAGGGGCAGGCCATACTTCCCTGCTGGGTTCAGTGAGGGGGGCCATCGCAGGGTACCCCATCCCAGGCTGGTGGGTCTCTCTCTCACACATGGAACAACACTTGAAGCTCCCAAATACAGGAAAATGACAAAACAGAAGTCCAAAATGCAATCTCAAACATCCAGCCCATCCCAAGAGAGCCCAGGAGTCATGTGCATAGAAGAAAACACTTGCCACATGACTGAAATACCTGAAATAATGGTAACTGAAATAAAGAAGCAAGTATGGGAAGCCTTAAAGGAATTCAAACTAGAAATATTCTCTCAGATGAAAGAAGAATTGATAAAAGAAATGAAGCAGGTGCTAAACATAGCTAAAGAAGATGCAGTTAAAAAATTGGAGGAACTAAACAAAAAGATAGAATCCCTGGATGAACAATATAAGAAACAAACAGAATACATAAAACAGACACAAAGAGATATACAGGAAATCAAAAATTCAAATTGAAAGTTGTAAAAACCACCTCAATGAATGTGAAGATAGAATCTCAGACCTCGAAGACAAGATTGCAACAAGTGAACAGGAAAGAAAAGATCTTTTAAAAATAACAAGAAATCAGGAAATAACAATTCAACACCTACAGGATGACACAAAGAGAAACAACATAAGATTGATAGGGATAAATGAAAAAGAAGGAGACAACAAAAAGGATGCCAAGAGGATATTTAGAGAAGTAATAGCTGAAAATTTCCCAAACATGAGATTGGAAACTGATATCAAGATCAATGAAGCATATAGAACTCCAAATAGCCACAACCAAAATAAATCTACACCCAGACACATAATAATGACTATGCCAGAAATTGAACAAAAGAATAGAATATTAAAGGCTGTCAGAAAAGACAGATCACCTATAAAGAAAAACCCATCAGAATTACAGCAGACTTCTTAGCACAAACAATAAAGTCAAGAAGAGCATGGAGTGATATATTTCAGATCCTAAAGGAAAATGTTTTCCAACCCAGGCTGATTTACCCTGCAAAACTGTCCTTCAAATTTGATGGAGAAATAAGAAACTTCCATGACAAAGATCAACTGAAAAACTTCATGATCACCAGGCCAACCCTGCAAAGAATACTGAATGACAGCCTACATACATTTAGGAAAAAACCACTAAACAAAGCAGACAGTTGAACAGAGCAGAAAGATAAACATGCAACAGCAGAAAGATAACATGTCAACAATAAACCAATTTATAACAGTTCTTACTATTAATGTAACTGGTCTTAATACACCAATTAAAAGAAACAGACTGGCAGAATGGATCAAGAAACAAAATCCAACCATATGCTGTCTACAAGAAACCCACCTAACTCAAAAGGATACTCACAGACTCAAAGCCAAAGGATGGAAAACAACACTCCATGAAACAGGAACCCAAAAAAGTGGGGGTAGCTAATCTGTTTGCAGACAAAGTCAACTTCAAGCCAATGATGATCAGAAAGGATAAAGAAGGTCACTACATACTGGTTAGGGGAAAACTCCAAGAGGAAGAGATAACTATCTTAAATATATATGCACCAAACTCCAGAGCACCCAGTTACATAAAACAAGTACTAACAGAAATGAAAAACCAAATCATCAGTAACACAATTCTGACAGGAGATCTTAACACACCATTGACACCAATGGACAGATCAACCAAAAAGAAAATCAAAAAAGAAATAAAAGAACTGAACTGCACCTGTGAACAAATGGACTTAATAGACATATACAGAGTATTCTACCCAACAACAACAGAATACACATTCTTCTCAGGAGTACATGGGTCATTCTCTAAAATAGACCATATATTAACTCACAGAACATATCTAAATAAATGCAAAAGAGTTGAAATTATCCCTGGCATGCTATCCGACCATAGCGCCATGAAATTAGTAATTAACGATAAAAGATACTGCAAAAAAACCCACAAACACATGGAAACTGAATAATACACTCCTGAGTAATCAGTGGGTCACAGAGGAAATTAAAAAAGAAATTAAGCAATACCTACAAACAAATGAAAATACAGATACAACTTACCGGAATCTATGGGATGCAATGAAAGCCGTTCTCAGAGGAAAATTTATTGCACTGAGCTCCCACATCAGGAAAATAGAACGAATACAAATAAACAACATGATGCTACACATCAAACAGCTAGAAAAAGAAGAGCAAGTCAAGCCCAAAGCCAAAAGAAGACAGGAAATTATAAAAATCAGAGCAGAAATCAACACAATAGTGACTAAGAAAACAATCCAAAGAATCAACGAATCAAAAAGTTGGTTCTTTGAAAGAATAAATAAAATTGATAAACCCCTAGCCAACCTTATTTAAAAAAGGGAAGAAAGAGCTCAAATCCATGCAATAAGAATTGAAAAAGGTGAAGTCACTACAGACTCAATAGAAATGCAGAAGATCATCAACACCTATTTCGAAAACCTCTACTCTCAAAGGTTTGATAACACAGAAGAAATAGAAAGATTCTTAGAAACATGTGAAGTACCAAAGCTAGATAAGAGGATGTAAAACTGCTGAATAACCCAATCTCTATCAATGAAATTGAACATGTAATTAATTCCTTATCTACAAAGAAGAGCCCAGGCCCAGACAGATTCACTGCAGAATTCTATAAGAAATACAAAGAAGACCTAACATCGACACTCCTCAAACTCTTCAATGAAATTGAAAGGGAAGCAATCCTTCCTAAGTCATTCCTGGAAGCAAATATTACTCTAGTACCAAAACCTGAAAAGGGGAACTACAGACCAATCTCCCTAATGAACACAGATGCAAAATTCCTCAATAAAATATTGGCAAATACAATGCAGCAAATCATCAAAAAGATTGTACACCATGACCAGGTGGGATTCATCCCAGGCATGCACGATTGGTTCAACATACATAAATCAATAAATGTAATCCACCATATCAATAAGGCCAAAAGTAAGAATAACATGATCATTTCCATAGATGCAGAAAAAGCCTTCAATAAGGTCCAACATTCATGCATGATAAAAACTTTACAGAAAATTCGAATAGATGGTCTTTACCTCAATATAATAAAGGCTATGACAAACCAACAGCCAGTATCATACTAAATGGCCAAAAACTGAAAGCCTTTACTTTAAAATCAGGAACAAGACAAGGATGTCCTTTATCACCTCTCCTATTTAATATAGTATTGGAAGTACTAGCCAGAGCAATTAGACAAGAGAGAAAAATAAAAGGAGTAAAGATAGGAAAGAAGAAGTTAAATTGTCATTATTTGCACATGACATGATACTCTTCATAGAAGACCCCTAAACTCCATTGAAAGACTCTTAGATATAATAAATAAATTCACTAATGTAGCTGGGTACAAAATCAATACTCAGAAATCAATAGCATTCTTATACACTAACAACAAAATCACAGAGAGAGAAATAAGAGAAGCCACACTCTTCACACAAGCAAGAAAAAAAATGAAATATTTAGAAATTACTCTTACAAAAGAAGTGAAAGACCTATACAGGGAAAATTATAATACAATGACAGAAGAAATTGAAGATGATCTCAGAAAATGGAAAGATATCCCATGTTCATGGATAGGAAGAATAAACATTGTGAAAATGGCCATTCCCCCAAAACTGTTATACAGATTCAATGCAATCCCAATAAAAATACCATCAACATATCTTATAGATCTAGAGAAATCACTCCTAAGGTTCATCTGGAACGAGAAGAGACCTAGAATATCAAAGGCAATTCTAAGCAACAAAGGCAAGGCAGGAGGCATCACAATCCCTGACTTGAAGTTATACTACAAAGCAACAGTAATAAAATCAACATGGTACTGGAATCAAAACACAGCAGAGGATCAATGGAATAGATTAGAAGATACAACCACAACTACAAACACACTCAACCACCTTATCTTCGACAAAGGAGCCAAGCAGGTTCGCTGGAAAAACGACAGTCTTTTTAATAAATGGTGTTGGAAAAACTGGCTCTCCATTTGCCAAAATCTAAAACTCGACCCAAACCTATCACCATGTACTAAATTAAAATCTAAATGGATCAAAGGTCTGAATATTAAAACAGAAACACTAAATCTATTGGAAGACAAATTAGGTAGAAACCTTGAAGACATAAGGGTAGGTAGAGAATTCATGAACAGGACTCAAACTTCATGGGAAATACTTCCCAGAATCAATAACTGGGACCACCTCTTATTAAAAAGTTTCTGTAAATCAAAAAAAAAAAAAAAAAAAAAAAGAAATACAAATGGCAAATAAATACATGAAAAAATGTTCATCATTATTGGTTATTAGGGAAATGCAAATTAAAACCACACTGAGATTCCATCTCACTCCTGAAAGAATGGCCAGGATCAAGAAAACCAACAACAACAAGTACTGGAGAGGCTGTGGGGAAAAAGGAACTCTCCTACACTGTTGGTGGGAGTGTAGACTGATACAGCCTTTGTGGAGGTCAGTCTGGAGATTTCTCAAAAAGCTGGGATTGGAAGTCCCAATTTGTTCCAGCGATTCCACTTCTAGGCATCTTCCCAGAACAACTAAAAGCATCATACCACAGTGATATATGTGCACCTATGTTTATAGCAGCACAATTTGTAATTGCCAGATCTTGGAAACAACCCAAATGTCCATCAACTGAGGAATGGATAAAAAAGCTGTGGTATTTCTATATAATGGAGTACTACTCAGCTATAAAGAAGGATCACATATAGGTATTTATCAATAAATGGGCGCAGCTTGAAACCATACTCATAAGTGAACTAAATCAAACTCGCATCTGTGAACACCGAATAGTTTCCCTAGTGTAGGAAATGATTCAAATATATAAATGTACGTGATAACCATGATTCCCCATTATGTGGCCTTGAAGCCTTAGAAAATTTTCACTCATTACTTGTAATGGCTTTATTTTGGGCTGTTTGATATTATGGCCTGTGATGCAATGAACATCTATTTTGAAGAAAATAAGACATCATAATAGCTAGTGCTGATTTAATACCATCTTGTCTTAAAGCCGCACCAAACTATGGCTCTTCTGTCTCCATTGATTTTATCATCTTGTAGCTTGCTGGATTTTATTGTATGTGGTAGTATAAACAAAAATTGTTATAGGCAAAGAGACAGTATAGAAATCATTGATCATTTTTTCTGTTAGCTGGTTCTAAATACTCTACAATGCTTTCATCCACTTGAATGGTATTACTCAGTCTTGATATGTTTGATGCTATAGCATATGAAGTTATATTCAAATATTTCAAAAAAAGACAGTATGGTAACTACTATTAAGACAGGTTATTTGGTGGTGAAGCACTAGGTTGCTGAAAGTGTCATGCTTTAACCTATATTGTTATGTTGTTATGCCCCCTTTTATTTCATCCTCTCCCTTATTCATTAAAAAATTATTTAATTTTTTAAATTCCTTTTTTAAGCTAAGGGGAAAAAATCAAAAATCTAGAAGGATGTATTATAATAACTTTTTTTGATTTCCTATCAAGTTGAAGTCCTGTAATACCCCCATTATTTGTTTTGACTAATTGGACTCTATTCTGCTCTGTATGAAAGTATCAAGTATCAGAGTATAGGCAACTACTTTAAAGGCACTAAGATTCACTATGATGCCCATTCTGGTTTGACTATTATCCTCTTCTGAGGTGCTGTAAGACTTACAATGTTTAAGTTTTATTGGTCTTGTTCTCTACTGTTATGTTTAACTTTATAATACCTAAAGAAATAGACAATTCTTCTTAAGGATACAAGAGGCATTATGGTAACCATTGTTGATAACCTTGTACTCTGTTTTTACATCATGTTCTATGTCTATCCTTGGTTTTGACTGACAGCTTTGTTCTATCATGCTTGATTTTATTCTCGTACAAAAAAATGCAATAAGATCTAAGGGAGCAATTAAGCCCAAAATGTATAAATTTTGTTGTAATAAAGAGAGGGAAAGAAAAGTGCCCTGAAGGATACACAGCAAGGGTGTTTAGGTGTGTTACATAGAAGACCATATTAATAGCTTGGGTTGGGTTACTGAACACGACTGTTTGCAGTCTCACTGTTTGAATGTTCCCTTTGTGTGCTTTGATCCTGTGACCTGAAACATTGTTTCTAAGATGATAGCGAGTAATCTATTAACTGGTGATAGCATGCTGTTTTTTGTTTTTCTGTAGTTCTGAATTACTTGTACCCTTACACTGTTTTGTTTTGTTCTGCTTTTTTTCTCTTTTTCCTTTTAAATAAAATATTTTTTTAAAAAAAAGAGAAATGGCATCAAATGACTTAGAATGATTTACCTAGCAAGCAAATATTTAAAATATTTAGAATACTTTATAAATCTCAAGATTTTTGCTATAATAATAGAATGTTACAATCAAAATGTGTGATTGTACAGTTATGTATATTTTGTATACAGCATAATAGTTTTAGAGATTGTTCCTAATTTTATTAGTGATTTTACACCTTTTAAAATGTTGTCTTTTCCTGTGAGCATGGCAGGCTGCGGGCCCAGGATGGGAGCCACTGGTGTTCACTAGGACCCGTGCCATGCTGAGACCTAGAGCATCAGGAAACCAAGCAACCCCTCTCCCCTGCCTATTTTATTTTGTTGAACTTCAATATACATGAAGGTATGGACTGATATTTTGAAAAGAATGAGAGACTCTACAACAGCCATTACTGACTTCCCTGTTGTCTGGTTTTGAAGACCTAAAGTGCCTTCCTCATTCTGTTCAGATCAGATTTATACTATGTTGTTTTGTATGAATTCTCTGTATGTGAAAACATGGACAACTATTTGGAAGAAAACAAGAGACAGTATGATAGATAGTGAAGATTTCAGGTCATCTAGCTTAGAAATTTATATCTCTTACATTGCTTTCTTATGTCCTGTTTTGTTCTGTTTTGTTGTGTTTAATTTTACCCTCTCTAAAATAAAAAATAAAAAAGTTTTCCTTTCTATATAAGAAAAACAGTTCTGATTTCCAGTCATGCAAGTATTTTCATAGGTAAGTTTCATGCAGCACTGTTAGGTTTTCTTGGGGACCTGGCGCCCAGTGGCAAATGTACCTTTTCACACTAGGATCACAGGAATATGTACTTATCAGAACTGGTTCAGAAGAAGCTATAATGAATGTTGGGTAGACAACAAATATCAAATATTCCCCCAATAACTAAAAAGTCTAAAACATCATAAAGAAGGCCAGCCCTACAGTCTCAAAATAAACGCTAGACAAAGTGGTATGTGATGAGACTCAAAAGAACAACAGCCGAAGTGTTCAGAACAGAAATGTCTTATTTCTGGAAAGAAATAGCAAGTTCTATTTTTTGGTAAAGTCCTATTGGGAGGAGATTAATGTTTGAAATTAACACTATTACTTAATCAATTAAGTAATAGAAATATA
Source organism: Cavia porcellus (assembly GCF_034190915.1). Lineage (NCBI taxonomy): Eukaryota > Metazoa > Chordata > Mammalia > Rodentia > Caviidae > Cavia > Cavia porcellus. The sequence continues at coordinate 72,520,394 of NW_026947488.1, read as the reverse complement.
ATTGGGAAATGTGAATAATCTTTTTTCCACTAATCATGAAAACAGTTTTGTAAAAGCCGTTTACTATATGTGGATGCTATTCAGTATTCAGACTTCGAAGATCAGAAGTTCAACGATTTTCATTTGTATTAAGTACAGTCACAAAGAAATGCTTAATTATTTAGTCTTCCTAGTGTTTGGGTTGAATTCATGGGTCAGAATGTAAAGCTACAATTAGATCGCTGCGGAAGTAGGAAAAACTGGCAAAATTCTGAAGCAGCTTATCCACAGCCAAACTATCCTTACTCCCAATTTATTCTCACAGGTCTCGCTCTACATATACTTAATTACTGCTATCTTGTTGCATGAACCATTTATATTCCTCCTAAAATTCCATGACTATATGCAGTATATTTTTCTTCCACTTTTTATTTTATTAGTATATATCCGCAGTGCATACTGATTACATTCCTTGTATGGAGTTGGTGCATGTACAAAGCCATCTCAATCCTTTTTTTATTCCTTTCCCCTCTTTCTATCTTATGATCTCCTTTCTATTTGAAAAAAAAATATGTTACTATTTTCTGCTATCTTTTATTTTACTCTTTATTTTTATTTTGAATTTCTCATGCAAAAGAAATGATATAATATTTAAAATTTGTATGTCCTATTTCATCTAACATTAGAATCACAAGGTGCATCCATTTCCCTGCAAATGACTCCAGTATATCCTTCTTCATGACAGAGTAATACATCATTCTGTATAAATACCACAATTTCTTTATCCATTTATATGTGTATAATATATTAAATTTTCATGATAGTCTCTGTGCTGACTAGAAGTGTCAGAATTTTTGTAAAAATGCATTATGTATCATTTATAAACAATATTTATATTTCATTTCCTAGGAATATAGCTTATGATATGCTCATACATGGACAAAATTACTTATAGAGGACATATTTGTTACATATAAAAATTTTGAGCACAGCTTAAAGATTGAATTTTATTCTTATATCAAGAAATTAAGCAATTGTTATAGCAAGTTTAAAGGTTGAACTCAAACAGTACAAATTATAAGGAATAAATAAATGTTGAAAAGGACCTCAAATCAAACAAGATTTTTTTTGTTGTGGGGCAAAGGATAAAAAGAAAATGAAGCTAATTCATTCATGATAGTACAAAATTTAAATACGTATCAGTTATCAATAGTTAGCAAAGTGTTGCAAAATAGTTCAAAGACAACAAACAGAACTAGAATCTAATAACTCAAACGGGTAAATTACAGAATGCATAGTTTTCCAAAGAAACATCTTCATAGCATGCTTTTTGATGAAAAATAATGTTAAGAAATACCTTGGATCAAAAAATAAGATTAGTGTCTTTAAATCTGGCCTGATTATTTACATAAATACAGCACAATTGTCAATTTTTCACATTTTTAAAGAATTTATTTTAGTTAGTTTCCATGAGGAACCTCAAAATGAACTCTTGAGGCTAGGAAACAATTTCAGGGAAGAAATCATTGTCAGATATTTCCTTCAGTATCTAGTAGAATGTATTTCTTTGTTCTTAATTTCTTTATATACTTTACAGTAGCCTCAAATTCCTGGGCCTGTCAAAAAGTAATCTTCCTTATGTACCTATAAGGCTGAGAATTCTGTAAGGTTAGGAATTCCTAAGTGGAAGGTACAGCTGGTGTCTGGATATCCTCCCAAAGCCTCATGTGACCACAGAGGCAGACTTCTAGAGTTTTTGATCCATTCATAATCCAGTGCTGGGATTATGGATGTGAGTTCTACACTCACCTGAATGTGGGTAGCCTGAGTCTTCTAACTCTCTCCTCCCTCTTTGGGCTTGTTTTTGCCTCTATGAACTGTTGCCCTCTGCCTTGAGCCATCCTGGTTGGAACCCAGAAGATTATGGGCTGAAACCTGCACAATCTGGGTGCTAAATAAACCTTTATTTCCTCAATTTTGAGCATCAGATATTTTGTCTCAGTAATGAGAGAAAAATAACCAACACAGCAGGGAATCTCTTAAGCCAGGCACCAAACAAATTTTTCTCAAGAGCAGTTGTTAAGTATAGGCACCATGAAATCAACCTTCATCATGAAATCAATCTTAGTTCCTTAAAAGTATCTGGTTATATATGCTTCAATGAATGTCATTTCTTAAATATGCCATCTTATGTAAGGCTTTGATTGCAAATCGATTATTTTCAACTATCTATATTAAAAAGATCCTCTCTCTGTAAGTGTTCCCTGAAATGAAATACAACTTCTTATTTTGAGTGATCAATTCTCAAAAATAAGCCTAGATCAATGAGATATACTACAGACAATGTGTTCTTTTTTATGTGTTTACTTTTGTTCTGTCTTATAATTCTCTGATCCTTCAGTCATGGCTTATCATACAAGTTTTAATCCAATTCATAGATATCAACTCAGCTTTTAGTGTATGAAATTCTTGAAAGTTTCAAATAAAATTAAAGGGCTCACTGCATGCCACTCTAATTAGGAAAAGCACAGTTAACTTCACAAGAGTAGTTCTGGCAGAGCAGAAGAGGCAAGTTTCTAGTGAAATCTTTTCAGTCATGTAATTCTTGAGTCCATCAACAGAGAAAATCCTGTAGAATCACCCTAGACAGGCAGAGCCATGTGCTGACACTAGTTTCAAGTAAATTTGCTATGATAAGGTTCAAAAAAAAAAGAAAAAAATATAGTGCTTGAATTTCTTATTTCATCACACCTTGCATTTTGTTATGACCAAAAATTCACTAAGTATGTTGCTAAGTAATTATTTAAGTAATTTTTTTAGTTTTAATAAAAACTGGATTATTGAGAAGAGAAAATACAGTCTTTTGATTAGTCTATTTCTTCATTTTCATCTGTTTAGAGGACTAAATTAGAAAGATGTAGCATACTGTGACACCCCATTGCACAAGAATCTTGGACTAATTTCCAAACAAGACACTTAGAGAAACAAATGGAACTTCAGGGCCAACCAATTTTTTTTTAATTTTAAAGAAATTAAGACAAATGAAGACAGAGGAAAGCAGATCAGAACTATGTACATGACACAGTACTTCACCACAAGCCATCCCAATATTAGCAGTAGCTATCATAATGTCTCTTTCTTTGAAATAGTTGAGCATACCTTCACATACAATAGTATCAAGCCTAAAAAAATTATAAAACCATTCAAGAGAATTAAAGTATTACAGGGCATTCAGAAACAAATAACAGAAGATGAACAATGGCTACTATATTATCTCATTTTCTATAAAAATTTGTTTATACTCTCACACATATTAAAATCCAGTAAGATACAGCATGATAGAACCAATGGAAACAGAAGAACAAAAACATGGTAGGACTTCAAAGCAAAATGACATTAAATTAGCAATGGCTGTCATAATGTCTTGTTTTCTTCAAAATAGTTGTCCATACCATCACACATAATAAAATCAAACAGAAGAGACAAACCATTCCAATTAATGAATGAAAACATTATAAAACTTCAAAGCAATATAATGGGGAATCATGATTGCCACTTATTTTATGTATTATTACCATTTCTTACACTAGGAAAACTATTCAGTATTTATACATGTAAGTTTGATTTATTTTGCTTATGTGTATGATCTCAACTTGTGCCCATATTTTAGTATAATGTGATCATTCTTTATACCTGAGTAGTACTCCATTCTATAAAAAATATCACAACTTAAATTTTATGCATTTCTCAATTAATGGACACTTAGGTTGTTTCTAAGATCTGGCTATTACAAAGTGTGCTGCTATAAACACGGGTGCACATATATCACTGTAGTATGATGTTTTCAGTTCTTCTGGGAATATGCCTAGAAGTAGAATAGCTGGGTCAAATAGGACTTTCAATCCAGCTTTTTGAGGAATTTCGAGACAGACCTCCACAGTGACTGTACCTGTCTACACTCCCACAAACAGTGCAGGAGAGTTCCCTTTTCTCCACAGCCTCTCCAGCATTTGCTGTTGGTAATTATCTTGATCCTGGCTATTCTTACTGGAGTGAGATGGGATCTCAGTGTGATTTTAATTTGCATTTCTCTAATGACTAATGATGATGAACATTTTTTTGTGTATTTTTTTGCCATTTGTATTTTTTCATCTGAGAACTGTGTATTCATCTCAGATGCCCATTTTTGGATTGGGTTTTTGAATTTCAGGGGTCTGGTTTTTTTAAAATTATTTATATGTTTTAGACAGAAGTCCTTTGTCTGAGGGACAGTTCACTAAGTTTTTTCCAAATTTGTGGGTTTTCTTTTTACTATGCTGGAGATTTCCTTTGATGTGTAGAAATTTTTTTAATAAGATGTGATCTGAGTTATTTATTCTGGGAAATATTTCCCATGTGGTTTGATTGCTGTTCATGAATTCTCTACCTACCCCTATGTCTTCAAGATTTTTACCTAATTTGTCTTCCAACAGATTTAGTGTTCCTGTTTTAATATTCAGATCTTTGATCCATTTAGATTTTAGTTTAGTATATGGTAATAGACATTGGTCTAGTTTTAGTTTTCAGCATATGTAGAGCCAGTTTTTCCAGCACCATTTATTAAAGATACTGTTGTTCTTCCAGTGAATATATTTGGCCCCTTTATCAAAGATAAGGTGGTTGAGTGTGTTTGTAGTTGTGGTTGTATCTTCTAATCTATTCCATTGATCTTCGGCTCTGTTTTTATTCCAGTACCATGTTGATTTTATTACAGTAACTTTGTGGTATAACTTCGAGTCAGGGATTGTGATGCCTCTTGTCTTGCCTTTGCTAGTTAAAATTGCCTTTGCTATTCTAGGTCTCTTCTGGTCCCAGACGAATTTTAGGAGTGATTTCTCTAGATCTATGAGGTATGTTGGTGGTATTTTGATTGGGATTGTATTGAATCTGTATAACAGTTTAGGGAGAATGGCTATTTTCACAATATTTATTCTTCCTATCCATGAACAAGGGATTTCTTTCCACTTGCTGAGATCCTCTTCAATTTCTTTTTCAGGGTATTATAATTTCCCCTGTATAGATCTTTTACTTCTTTTTTTTTTTTTAAAGATTTCTGTCATTTATTTGTTTTTAGATTTATTTTGAAAGTAGTAAAAATACAACAGAACAAGATAGAATAAAGCCAACTGAGACCGTGTAGTGAAATTGGTACAGAACTTCACAGTAGGTTACTGGGAAATGGTAATAAGTATCACAGTATATTTCACTATCTTTACAATAGTTGTTCTTTCAGTCACATATATCAAAATAAAATGAAATACAGAACATTACAGAAATTGTCAAAACAGAATATTGAATAGAGCAGTACCATTAATCAGAATAGAGCAAAACAGTAATAAAATATTTGCCTTCAAAGAGATGGTAGAAGTAAATCCCCCTTATTTGCTATGGTCAACTTCCCAGGAGATGCTCAGATTTCTGGTTGCCACTTGATAACTAGGGAACATGAGAAGGGGAGTAGGGCAAGTGGGATGTTTGACTCTAGGCCATGCACCAGTATGTTCACTATTGCTTAGCAGGGAGGCAGGCTGGTTGCTTGATTTCTCAGCGTCCTAAGTTCCAGTATGGTGCGGATCTCAGGAGACACTGGTGGTTCTCCCCCTGGAAGGGCCACAGTCTCAATCTTTTACTTCTTTTGTGAGATTAATTCCAAAGTATTTCATTTATTTGGATGCTAGTGTGAAGGGTGTGGCTTCTCTTATTTTTCTCTCAGTGAATTTGTTGTTAGAGTATAGGAATGCTATTGATTTTTGAGTGTTGACTTTATATCCAGCTACATTGCTGAATTGATTTATTATATCTAGGAGTCTTTCAATGGAGTTTTCGGGGTCTTCAATGTAGAGTATCATGTCCTTTGCAAATAATGATCATTTAACTTCCTCTTTTCCTACTTTTACCCCTTTTTATTACTCTCTCTTGTCTGATTGCTCTGGTTAGTATTTCCAGTACTATCTTGAAAAGGAGGGGTGATAATGGACATCTTTATCTTGTGCCTTTTTTAAGGTACCTTAAGGATTTTAAGGTAAAGGCCTTCAGTTTTTGGCCATTTAATATGATGCTGGCTGTTGGCTGTTGGTTTGTCACAAATGGCCTTTATCATATTGAGGTAAAGACTATCTATTCCAATTTTCTGTAAGGTTCTTATCATGAATTAGTGTTGGACCTTATCAAAAGCTTTTTCTGTCTCTATAGAGATAATCAGTGATTCTTACTTTTGGCTTTATTGATATGGTGGATTGCATTTATTCATTTACATGTGTTGAACCATCCCTGCATGCCTGGGATGAATCCCACTTGGTCATGGTGTATTGTCTTCTTGATGACTTGCTGCATCCTGTTTGCCAATATTTTATTGAGGATTTTTGAATCTATGTTCATTACAGAGACTGGCTTGTAGTTCTCTTTTTTAGTTGGGTCTTTCCCAGATTTTGGTACTAGAGTAATATTTGCTTCCAGGAATGATTTACAAAGAATTACTTCCCTTCTGATTTCATCAAAGAGTTTGAGGAGTGTCAGCATTAAGTCTTTGTATTTCTTGTAGAATTCCGCAGTGAATTCATCTGGGCCTGGGTTCTTCTTTGTAGGTAAGGACTTAATTACATTTTCAATTTTGTTAATAGAAATTGGGTTGTTCAGCAGTTTTGCATTTTCTTGACTCAGCTTTGGTAGTTCATATGTTTCTAGGAATCTGTCCATTTCTTCTGGTTATCGAATCTATGAGAGTAGAAGTTTTTGAAATAGGCGTTAATGATCTTATGTATTTCCACATAGTTTGTAGTGATTTTATCTTTTTCATTCCTTATTGCATGAATTTGAGCTTTTTCTTTCCTTTTTAAAATAAGATTTGCTAGGGGCTTATCAATTTTATTTATTCTTTCAAAGAACTAACTCTTTGAGTCATTGATTCTTTGGATTGTTTTCTTAGTCTTTATTGCATTGATTTCTGCTCTGATTTTTATAATTTCCTCCCTTCTTTTGGCTTTGGGCTTGACTTGCTCTTCTTTTTCTACATGTTTGAGGTGTAGCACCAGGTTGTTTATTAGTGTTCATTCTGTTTTCCTGATGTGGGAACTCACCAACCAGTCTTGAGAATCAGTCTTCCATGTGGCTGCCAAACAATCACAGCTCCCTCCTGGTCTGAGTAACTCCCAGCAATGAAGTAAGAAGGACAGCATCTGTGTCACTTTCCTTCTTTGTGTGATACTCTATGTAGCAGCCCACTCATACCTTTACCCATTTATTTGTTTTGCATACACAGATGCTGAGCCTTGGTGATCAAAATATTTTGGAGAAATTAAATTAGCCTCTCAAAATGCAGAAAGACACACCTAAATTCAGTTGAAATTTTTTTTTCCTTTGAAAAGGAAAATTTTGTGTAAAGTCTTTGCCATTTTATCACCAAAAATACCATGGTTCATTAATGCTTCTGTTCACTAACAATTAAGTGTTTATAAACAGAAGTACTTGGCACAGTTTTGCTTCTATTAATGAATACCCCATGAAGTAAGGGACACAACCACAGTCATCTTCCCAGAATCATGGAACAAATTAAGTTTGTGGACTGAGGTACCACTGTCTATAAGTTCTGTCACAAATATTTAAAATTTCCTGGCAAACTCAACTTCAGTTTGATCATTTTCGTGGCAATAGTGTAGAAGAGCAAATTTGAGAAAATGTTTGCTATTTTACCGCTCTTTAGAGTGGAGATTTGACACAAGATGTATTACAAACAGCAAAAACTAATTAAATGAAATTAAGATGCTAAATGAAACTAAATGAAATATGAATTTCTTTAGCTAATTTTGTTTTACTTATGACAATTCAAAGGAAACAGATTCTTACTACAATCAGGCAGCCTCTAAATCAAACAGCCAGATGCAGTACCACTAAATGTATTGATTCCTCAGGAATAATGATGAAAACAAGTGCTATCTATGTAACTTCTCTTAATGTTGCTTTCTAGAAGACCAGTTATTAGATAAGAAACATTAGTGGTCCAGACATTGAAAAAAATCATGTAGACCAAATTATAAAACTACACTTTGGGATCATGAGTCAATATGTTTCTAGTAATACTGGAACAAACATAATTCAACAAATGCTTTACAACTGCCCAAAGTTTTTTTAAATATATTTGAATCTTTGAAAATTTTTCATTAAACACAGCCCTTTATTTATGTTGCAGGACTTGCTTCCTTCCTAAAATAATAGTTGCCCATAGGTTCAAGTTTCAGCTTGTAAAATATCACAGTCAGTGACTTATTGTTTTAAAAATATGCCTTAGGGACTAGGAGTCAGCTTAGCTTAAATGCTTGTCTGGTAAGAGTGAGATCATGAGTTCAATCCCTGGTACCAAATAAATAAATAAATAGAAACATACCGTAAGCTATCTGAATCTAGAGTGTACTAGGAGAGTTTGTTTATTATTCCTACACTAGAATGATGAACTTGTTATCTAATAACACTTCCACAGTACAGTCTGATACAAAAAGGTAACTGCAGAAATACAATTTATGAAAATATCTTAATCTTTCCACTGTAGAGACTCTGAACTGTAAAACATCCTATTAGAAAGCAGTAGTACAGAAAAGTTCCGTAACATAATTTTGTTCCATACAGGTCTTAGTGCAGAACTCAGAATGAGTAAACTGCTAGGTGTCTGTTTTATACTTTAGTACAATATAACCTGTGAACTCATCTGTAACAAAAATGATATTTCACCCTCCTTCTCACTTTCTTGTAGAGTCACTGACATGGTTTATGTCAGCGGCCCCCAAGCCTCAAGCAATTATAGACTGGACCAAACCTGGTGTTTGTGATGGGCTTGTTGTGATGGGCTTGTTGTAGTGGTTGGATTGGTGGTACAGTTGTTTTGCCTGCCCAGGGATGCAGTCAGGATATGATGTAATGGTGGGAAGAAGGTGTGTCTCTCTCTTTCTGGTTCATGCCTTGCTGTTTGCAGTGCTCATGAATGGTAGCCCCACTATGTCTTGCTGCCTTGGAGCTCACTGAGTATGGACTGAAACTTCCAGGAAGTGAAAGAAATGAACTTTTCCTTCTCTAACTTGGGCATCAGGTATCTTGTTTCAGCGATGAGTAAAAATGCAATAAAGACAAACACAATGCTACACCCACAATTTAAATAATGTGGCTCATGTTTGGGTCCATAGCTGGTAGCTCCAAGGCAAGACAACATACCAGATGAGCAGGATGGAGGAGAGCTACTTGGGACATGGCAGACATGAAGCAGAAATCGTCAAGGGAAGAGGTGGGATGGGAACCTACAGTGATCTGCCTCTTCTAACCCTTCCAACACCAAGCCAGCTGCAGCACCCCTGTAACTTAATCACTCCCTGCAACTGCTGCGTATTAGAGTATCAAGCTTTGGGAGGACATTCAAATATAAACCACATTACCATCTGTTTTTCACTCATTTAAATTTAATTAATAAAAGAAATTTTAAGTTCCTCATCAGCAAAGGGAATGGAAATCTTTCAGAATTTGCAACTTAGAAAAAAGGATTAAAAAAATGTTTTTATCAGCAAACATGACTGACCTAGGGAAGTTTTCTCCTCTTATTTTTCAAAACGATGCAGACCACTGTGTTTCCAAGTAAAATTCTAAAATCAGTCGATTCGCTTACAAATAGGCAATTGTCTTATTTTACCTTAAACATGGGTATTGACAAATGATATTTTACATGTCAGTGTTTGTACACAAGGTTTGTTCACATGTAATTTAAAAACAAAACATCTATGGTAAATTTGTAACAAAAATATTTTTAGTGAAACAGTTAAAAACTAGTTATACACATATCAGAAGAAAATTTCTTGGCCCATACAGAATGTAAAATAGAAAAATTAATGCCACATAGATTGCGTGCTTTTCATAAAATATTCTTGCTATCTCTTAGATCTCATGTAATATTGGAGTTGCTATATTAACTATTTATGTTTAGCTGGAGAATTCTTAGGTAGAGATTGCTTAAGTTTCTCACCAAAATCTCAGTGAAAATTATACCAAATAGAAATGACAGGTTAAAATTCAATGTATGAACAGTTTTTGTCCTTTAATTTTAAAATTGTTGTTAAATAATTCTATCAAGCATTTTTGCACACAAATATTGTTCTGTATAACTTCATCATCTCACCAAAAATGAATGAGCTAGAAAGAATTTTACTTATAATTTAGTTATTTTTGTAAAGTACAATATGCTAAGATTACTTGACTGTGGACCATTAAACAAAATTATACAAACATCTTTAATTTCAGTTTTAAAAGTCAGTGGTTCATTTTCTACCCTCCTCCATGACACAAAGCCTCCTTAAAGGCATATATGCCAAATAAATACCCCAACGCTACATTTGCCCACAAAGTTCTAAAATCAACTTTGTAAATGTCATGATCCTTAATGCTATTGTGGTACAAATGGAGAGTGTTCCTTGAGTCCATTTGGCTAGAATCGCAAGTGTACTTTGTTTCCCCAAGAGAAGAAAGAAGAGTAGTAAACTACTTCTGCAGAATGTCATTCTCCCACAACAGTTTATGAAAGAAACATCTGTGACAAGAATCTCTAATGCTTTTCTCAAAGCCACAGCTGACAGTAAAAGAGCATTGCTAAAAGTGGCAAATCAATCCCATTCCGCCCTGCTCAGAGCATGACACCTAATTTGCTATGTATCACATGTACTTTTCTCACATGTGCTAAGAGACTGTGACATTGATGTGGTGGCTTTCATCCAAGCCTCAGCTGAACAAACACTTGGGCCATACAGTGGGCAAACTGGCATCCTTAAAAACGTCTTCTGTCCCAGCAAGTTAACTTCACCTCAGGGAAGCATTTTTCGAAGATTTACTTTGAAATTTGGGCACATAACTGGAATCTCTGAACACTATTTGGAAAACTTTAAATCACCTGACACACAGAGCACATTCTGTATTTTTTAAGCCAGCTTCCTTGGTATAATTTTCATCTGACGACCTGAAAACATGCATATCCAACAGACAAAAACAAGTAAGAGAATATAAGATTTCTAATCAAATTCTTATATTACAGAACATGTACTTTTATAAAGAATTATACAATAACCACGTAATGTAATTCTGAAACATGCACCATTAGTTTTTTAATACACATTTTATTGGTTTATAAAATACATACCAAAACACTCGCATATCTTAAGTAAACACTGTTGAAGTTTGCAAACTGAGTGAATGCACTAGTGATCAAATAAAAGAACATTATTATTACCAGCAAAATCCTGGCTACACCACTCTGAAACATATCCAGTTGCTTTTGAATTTGACAGTAGAATCTTTAGCAAATGGTAAGAATGTTTATATGATACAGTTTGAATAAAAATTATGTCTACATCAAGGCCTCTGTAGTAAATGAGAAGATCCCTTTTTGTATCTTCTGTGGAGCTGCAGGTGATTCCTTTTTATCTTTCAACAAGAGAAATAATAAATAACTACTGACACCAAATAACTGCTCCAAATTTTTACCCTATCTGAAATATTATAAAAAACAGGGCTGGAAAAACACAAGAGTGCATGTCATATTGCCTATGAATTGTTTTGATTACTCTATTTTCCTTCCTTTTCAAGAACTCCAGGGTAAATAACTTTAATCAATTTCAATTATACTTAAGGAAGAAATATACATATATATATATATATATATATATATATATATATATATATATCACAACTTTCTCTCTTTGATTTCCCTTTAAGACAATTTCTCCAGCCAAAATTCCATTTTTAAAACCTAAAGTTAATGCAGTATAAATGGGTAAATGCGTTTTTGTAAAAACATTTACACTTAGATGTTTTACAATACCAAGTGTCTGGGCAGGATCAATGTCTGCTCATAGAGAGAAAATCTCCATGACCAGCTGCACACCACACTCCTGATTCCCACACTGGGATTTTAGTAGTTTAGACGATAACTTCAAAAAAAGTTTCAGAAACTCATCTTGAGAATTTGTACTCAAAAACAAAATATTATTTGTCTTACTTACCTTGCTTAGCAGTTCAAATCCAAAATTAACTGTGGCAATTTATTCTTTCAGCTCTTACCATTGAAATAAAACAGCATGTTTGTTCGTTTGCTTGTTTTTTGTTAGGGATTGAACCTAAACCTTTCTCATTGAGCTATATGTCCATCCTTTTTTATTATTCATTTTGAGACAATCTCACTAAGTTCCTTTGATGGAACTCAAACTGGAGAGCCTCCTATTCAATCTCCCAGAGTGCAGGGATTACAGGCATGTACTCCGTACCTAGCCAAAATTCTTTCTACGTCTGTCTTCTACCGTCTTTTTCCACTCCATAAAAACCATTCTTTTCTGACTATGTGTGGTACACATCATTTAATTTGTCTGAAGTGACTTTTCCCTTAGAAATGCCTCTTCCACATTCAGAGCTCATGGGGAAATGACTCCTCCTTCAGATGGCATGGCAAAAGCCCACACTCTGGCGCCACGCCCGTCATTGCTTCTCTCATAGCATCACTTCTTACACTTAATGATGCCGTTGCTTTATCCATATGGAACAGGGGCACCCAGACCGAAGCAAAGCTTTTTAATCTTCTTGTATCTCCAATACCAAGTTTATGCCAAACAAACAATGAGATAATAAAGTACAATAAATTCTGTCTTCCATCCACACTATTACTTTGCACGGGTTTACTTTTTATATTTAACTTGGGTCGGAAGTAACAGGCTGTAAACAAAAGGGAGCCCTGGTCTTCCCCGCAGCAGCCATGACACCCTGTGAGTACCATCATCTTCAGGGGCTGGGAGTAACATGGGGCAGGGGATGGAAGATGAGATAATTAACCAAAGATCAACCAAGGCAGGAGCCAGGTCTCTGCCCTGAGGACTCACTGCAATGTTGGCTCTCTCAAAACATGGAAGGATCTACTATGTAATAGAAAGGATGGCCTCATAACATTTTTTCTGAATGAAAAAAAAAATTCCTTTTGAAAAAGAAAAAGGCAGAGATTGCAGCTTAGTAGCAGAGCACTTGCTGTGCCTGCACAGAGCTACAAAGCCATGACCTCAATTCATAGCAATACACACACGCCGAAAAAGTCAATGTTGGATTAAACCATGTTTCATTATTTGATATATTGCACTGAGGTGACATCTCAGAGCTTTCTGAGAAGCTTTTCTAAGGCAGATAAATTTCTAGACTTGTTTCAGAAGCAAATGCATAAATTCATACCTAAGTGGCATATTTGTGTTAATTTTGTGAGGTTCATGGGGAGTCACTTAAAGGCTATGCACGAGCCTGGTATAGGTATAGGGGCTGGGGATTTAGCTCAGTGGCATAAGCGCCTGCCTTGCAAGCAGGCAGTCGTGAGTTCGATCCCTGGTACCGATAAAAATGAAAAAGACCAAAAACAAAAAACAAACAAACAAAAAAATCACTGGTATAAAACTGGGTACTTAGCTCAGTGGTAGAGCATTTGTGGGAGCATGTATGAGGATATTGGTTGATCTGCAGAACCACACACATATACCTGGTATACATGACTTCAAAGTATCTTCTTGCATTTGTTAAATGACAGTACACATTAAATGAATTTTAATTCCTGTTTAGAGACTAAAGCATTTTCTGAAAAGTTTTTCTTTAAAATTAAACCAGTTTTCTCTATCCTCTCTGAAAATTATTCCTTATAAGAAATTTGACTAAGAATTGGACTCAGATGATCACTGATGTGTCTAGCACCAAAATTCTGTGCATATGTAGACTTATTCTTGTGCTCAGAATAAGTGACTTGCACAGAATAAGACTACATAAAGAGTAGTTTAAAGGTTCTGATCTCAAAGACCAGCTCTGATTATTCAGTCAACAAAAACTGAGCATCTAACATGGGTCAGGCATTGTTCTAAATACTAAGAATATTATAGAACAGTAATAAATTGAGAAACAAAAAGTTTCTGATTGAAGAAAATAGGAAAGAAAAAAGATAAATAACACACAACATAATAAGAAAATTGTATCATTTTAACATTGATAACTTATACAACTTTAAAGAAAAAAATTCAAAGATGAGGTTGTAAAGTGTGTAAATGTAAATAGTGTGGTGGATGAAACAATTGAAAAGTGGATGCATACATTGCAGTAAAGATAGATGAATATTCTTGAGAAGACAACCGGAAATACAGGCATAAATTTTATAACATGTTCCTAAGAATATTAAGTGAGAAAATACAGAAGGAACAGGCCAAAATGGAAACTCGGAGAAATAAGCCCAGAAAACGAAAGTTTTCTGTTAAACATATTGTCATTGTCCTAAGGCCACAAATTATCTCTGTAAATAATTAAAAGGTTGTGAGAAGATCAAATTAATGTCAGTAAACTTGAAAATGCCAAGTAAACAAACTAACTCCTACAAACTTTTGAGCAGAAATTTATTAATTCAAGAAACCTGTGTTCAGTGATTTCTTCACAAAGAAATCATATACTCAAGGTAGAATTCAAATTTGTAGAACTTCTCCAGAGAATAGAAAAATACACCATTCTTCAGTCTAGTTTATACATGTGATACCACCATGACAATCACATTTATATATGCATATAACTGGAAAAATCTATGTTTAAAAGTAGCATAAGTAAATTGAAAGCATAAGTAAAAATGATAGCACATAATGTCAAAATTGGTTTCATATCAAGTATTCATAGTTGGTTTAATATTAGATTGTAAGCATAATTTACCACACAACAGATTGAAGTATGAAACTGTACATTCTAAAATTACACAATTTAAAATTTTTACAAAAGTCAAAGACTTTATGTAATCAATATACTTCTGAAGAACTGTAAGAAGGAAAACTTACTAAAATAGCTCTCAATGAAAGATTTATAATTGTTAAAATTAGTCAAATGAACCAATGAAACAAAAATAATAATAGTAGGAAAAGAATGATGTTTCATAAATTCTACGCTGCCAAGTGGGTAACAAATGATACAATGAATTTTGTACTGCAACCTTCTTATTTCATCCAATAGGATTCAGCTCAGGATTTTGATATCTCTTTTTGCCCCATGGTCCTACAGAAGTTCTTCTTTCCTGAAAGCTTTATGGTTCTCTTTAGAAAACAGGCTAGAAAGACTAGTAAAAGTTTTAAATGTGCATTTCATAGAATACAGTATACAAATAGCTCATAAACAAAAGAAAGGTTTCCCAATTGAATTGCAAATCAAGAAAATCTGAATTAAAATACTATCCTATAAGAAAGAAAATAATTAAAATCAAAAAAGTAATAGGGATGTGGGATAAAGTCACATATATGCCTAGCATGTAATTCACATCAATACTTTAGAAAACTACTTACCATTATGTAATCAAGCATAAGAATCACTTTCGATATATATGGTAACAGTCAGTATCCAGTTCCAATCTATACTCTGAAAAAAGATATGTAAGATCAAAGTAATTCAAATCAATCAAAAGATATAAGAATAAACAGATTTTGGTGTATTTATGTAATTTGGGGTATTTATATAATCAGACACTGGCATCATGAAAAGAAACATGAATTTACTTAAAAAGACAAAAATGAATCACACAAGCACAAAGCTGTATAAAAGACAAACAAAAATATATATTCCATTTGTGTACATTTTGAAAACATGAGAATATTTAGAATGTATTATTTCATATATCAATCTTGAAGCATTTTTAAAAAGCTCAGAATAGTGATTATAGTAGTAAAAATCATGGTTGCTTTTCATGTTGGAAAATAATAAAGAATCCGTAAAGAACCCCAAAATACTTAAAAGTTCAGTTTAGCAACTGAGTGGTGGTTGCAATACTGTGTCATAGTTATTGTTTTTTATTATTTTAAAGAGAAGAAAAAATAGAAATAAAAATAAACAGAGTTTCAAGTCAGGCTAATAAGATAATAATAATGATACTTTGTGAATTGTTATCTTCATAATAGTTACTCAGCATAGAAGATGTAGGCATGAAATATTGTTCAAACAATATTAGCACAAACCTTTCTTTTCAATGAACTAAGAGAAACTAGCTATGTAACTATCTTAGTTATCTTGTGTCTATAATGTTTTTCTTTTCTCTTTTCCTTTCCCCTTTCTCTCATCAATTTCTCTTTTCTTTTGAACAGTTTCTTCCCAATTCACAATTATCTATTATATATTTTGAATAATTTTTTACTTGTTCAGCTAGTTTATCAATTCATATTTTTGTACATTTTAATATATATTATATTTCATGTCTATGTGAAGATCTATTGGAAGAGCATTCTGCTCCAATCATTTTTATTCATTATTCCAGCAAACTCAGAAGTTAGGTCTTATTCATTGTAAATATCTTGCATTCTCTGAGGTATTCCTCTCCCACGTATTCAGTCATCAACACTTTCACACTATGACTCTATGGACCATCTATTTATGCATCTATCTTCTAATCGATTACTGAATGTCACCAATTGGGTGATTTCCAAAAGCCACAGTTTAAAAATAATTACTTTTTCTTAAACCTACTTTTCTCAATGGCTTCTCTTCAAACTTGTTTTGCCTATGTATGTCCTTGATTAACTTGCCACACGCAAAGCCAATCAAATTTCTTCTCCTGGATATCAAAGAAAAGAGCACTATTCCTTTGGGATGATTGGATGCTAGAGGTAGGAAGACTTAAGAATGACGTAACTACGTATCTTATCACAGAGGAAGCCAGTCTGCAGGATGAGAGATCCAAGATGACATAAAAGCAGTCACAACAGACACAGAGACAGAATTCTGCTATATCCAAGCTCCACAGCTGAACTGTCACTGAGGTTCAACTTCTTACTTTCCCTTCCCATGGATGAGTGATGTTTATTTAAGCTGATTTAGTTTTCATTTTCATCTAATATATAAAGCACTGCTTAGAAATTCTAGATAATCTGCTCTTACACAATGTATATGGCAATGGCCAGGAGATTTCCATATCAACTGAGAATCAGTATAATGTACTCATAAAATAATTATTGCTTTACAATTTATGCACAATTTATATGTGATACATCAAGGAAATTAACATTGAATTGTTTACACTGAAGTACATATAATGCATGTACATATCTGATTAGAAATATGCTACTTCAAATACATATTTGCAGATTAATTACAATCTATTAAAAATAGATAATGTAGTTCACTTAACATAACCTATCCAAAATTTGCCTAAAATTGTTCAGCTTTATATTGATTTCAACAATTTGACCAAAACCAAGAAATAAAATTTCCCTTTTCTTAAAGTCATTTTAATGTGTGAATAAGACATATGTCTTTCTAACATCTGAAAATTTCAATGAAGCACACAAGGATGATATAAGATTTTAAAAATGGAAAAACAAGACATTTTTTCAAAGAATAAAAAATAGACATCAGAACACATGCCCATTCACAGCACATTGTCTTATGAACATCTATATGCTATCTACTATTTACTTAAAATGAGCAATCTCCATGGCAACCAGTGGATCAAATGATACATGAGCTGACTGTGAAGTGCAGGCATTTGTCTTTCTTATACTAAAACTGATTGTAAAATAAACAGGCTTAATAGTAGAACTCTATTGTTTTAACCTAAATATATGAGGGAAAATCAATTTTAAATGTATTTTATAAACTGTACTTGATGCTATTATTTTCTGCTTCTTTCCCCTTAAGACCTCCTACATTTTGTTTGGTGAGTCAAAAATGGAAGTTAACAGAATAAAGGCAGTAAGTTACACAAAAACATCCCCAGTGATGTCCACAACCTCATTCCTGAAATGTGGCAGTGTATCTTACCTAGCAAGTCTGCCGGTGAAGGTATGATTAGTTACGGACAATGAGATGGGGACATTATCCTGGCTTATTTGGGTGTCCTCAGCGTAATCACCTGAGGCTTTACATGCAAAAGCCTTTCCCACCTGAAGTCAGAAAGGCATAATGATAGAAGCAACCCTGAGATGGTAAATGAGTAGTCAAGCAGGTGGCCTCTGCTGGGGAACAATGTGAGGACATCAATTCTCCCTCAGATTCCCATTACAGAAGGCAGCTCTACTGGCACCTTGACTATAGCCTGGTGTGACCTGTGTCTGAGTCCTTAGCTACATACTTCTAAAATAGTAAAGTTGTATTGTTTAAGCTATAAAGTTTGTGGAGTTTTTAATAGCAACAATAGGAAACTACTACATGAGTTAGCTCGTTGAAATGATTTCCTAAACAAATATAAGAGGCACTAAAAGGGAAGGTAAGAATGGTCTGATACTTTCTCATCTCAGTGGCATGGAATGTATTTTCCATATCTGAGCAAAGCACACATTTATTCAAAGCAGTGCTGGCTCCACCTTTAGAATTAACTGGTTACCATCAGCACACAGGAGCCCAGGAGAGTATGCTGAAGGAATCATGGCACTCTGTTTTGTGCCAGGCTCTGTTTATACCACACTGAGCATTCTTTAACTGCATAAGCTGTGTTGAGTCATAATTAAATGTGAAAACAGGTCCAAGCATGCATATCCTCCTCAACAGACTAATGAGTGAATAAAACAGGAAATCTATTTTTCCTATTACACTTTGGAATGTGGAATCGTGTGTAATATGTACATTTATTTTTAATAAAAGAGAAATTTTCCTCAAGATATTTTTCTTTTTGAAGGGCCTTTCTCAGAGTGACGGTTAGGAAGGAGGAAAGTGAAAATGAAGTATGTTTATGCTCACTGTCTCACTTCAATATGAAATGGTCTCTTTAAGTAAAGACATTTGTTTTCTAAAATGAATCCTGCAGTACAAGTTTAAAAGGTGTGCATGGATACTATTAAGTAGGATTCTCTTCTTTCTCAGAACTGGATAGGTCAGAGTCACCTACTGGTTCCTCATTTAAAAAAAAAAAAAAAAAAAAAAAAAAAACAGGTGTCGGTATGACAAACTGCACTCCATAAATGATTAAAATTTACTCTTCCAAACAAAAAATTATGCATTCATCTAAAGAAATAGTGCATTTTTTATATAATTAAAAAATTCTAATTGATTTCCATTATTAAATCTTAACACTTTGTAGCTAAAAATTACTACAACCTTGTATTAATAATTCTAAGCTATGGCCCATGGCAGCCCTTTAAGATCCTTTCAAGAATTCCATATCCATTTGAGGGCAGATTCTAGTTTATAAAATATGCCAAAAGACTAAGTTGAAGAACTATGTATAAGGAACCAGTCTTTCAGTCTCGACACATATTGCCTCACTGCAATTTCTCATTCATTTTCTTAAAATACAAGCTTTTTTACAGATATTGTTTATTACAACATGAGTTTTTTTAAGCTATTTTAAATGAAGTAATAAATGTATTTCAAACTTATTGGTGTTAATTTTTAATACAATGAATATAAATAAGTAAGAGATACATAATCCATAGCTTCTGGAGTCCATGGTTATTTTAAGAATGTGAAAATTTTAAAAATCACTGCTTGTCTTCTGAAGTCTCCCAAAATTATGTGGAGAAATGGAAAGATGTTAAGGGCCAAGAGCAGTGGACCTGGGAAATTGATGACTTGTTCTTTGAGAAATCAAGATATAAAAGTATGCAAGGTAATCAGTTTTAGATTAAGACTTGTGGAATTTCAGTAATATATATTTTATATTATTTTTGTAAAGCCCTTGTTTGTGTAATATAATATACCTGATAAATTTTTATCATAAATTTAGAAATGCATAAATATTAAGGGAAAAATAAAAGCCTTGCTTACGTGGCCCATAATTCTTAAAATCTAGCAACCATAAATTTAAAAATATTATGTAACTTTGTCCACAACAACTTTTTGGAGCACAGAAGTTAGAGACAGAGTTGGGCTTGAACTTATTATGCAGCCTGGAATTCACACCAGTCCTCCTGCCTTAACTGTCCAAGTGCTGGGATTACAGGTATGAGTTACTAATCCCAACATGAAGAAACTTTTGACCAAAAACAACTCCCAAGAAGACACAGACAGAAGAATGGAGGAACATAAAAAAAGGAGAGAATTACTTGATGAAGAATATAAAGAAAACATAGAATACATAAAGCAGGTTCAAAAAGATTAACAGGAAATAAATACCTTCATAACTAGAAAACCTGCTTGAAAGAAACTAAGGATAGACTATCCAAAGTGGAGGACAGATTTGCAATGTGGGATCATGAAAGGAAAAATTTCTTAAAAATAACAAGGTAACAAGCATTAATAATACAAAGACAGAAGACAACAAGAGAATAAAGAATGTGAATTAAGAAGCAGGAGTATAAACAAAGGAACTACAAAGGTTATTCACAGAAATAATTAAGGAAAACTTCCAAAACATAGGAAAAGGAAATGATATTCGAATATATGAGGCATACAGAACTCCAGCCAGCTACAAACAAAACAGAGCTACACCCAGCCATATAATAATTGAGATCCCAGAAATTCAGTATAAGAACAGAATATTAAAAGCCATCAGAGAAAAGAAACAGATTACCTATAAAGGAAACCCCATCAAAATCACGGCAGACTTCTCAACACAGACCATCAAATCAAAAAGAGCTTGAAGTGAAGTATTCCAAGCCTTGAAAGAAAATAACCTCCAGCCCAGATTGATGTACCCTGAAAAACTGTCTCTAGGAATTAATGGAGAAACAAGATGCTTCCAAGACAAAGAGGAATTGGGGAATTCACAACCACCAATTCAACTCTACAGAGAATAATGAAGGACATTCTAGAAAGAGAGAAATGTACCATGATTCCAGAAACAGTGGCAGAGAAGCCTCAATGAATGGATCAGAAAGTGGAAAAAAGAAGAAAAGCAGACAACTAATGGCAGAAAAAGAGCACAACAGAAATGAGGCAGAGAAGGTTGGCTACAGTCTCTAATATAGATGGCCTTGATACACTAAAAGAGACAAAGGGGAGAGGGAGAGAGAGAGAGAGAGAGAGAGAGAGAGAGAGAGAGAGAGACAGAGAGACAGAGAGACAGAGAGACAGAGACAGAGAGACAGAGAGAGAAACAGAGAGAGAGACAGAGAGACAGAGACAGAAACAGAGACAGAGACAGAGACAGAGTAGAGTAGATCAGCAGGTAGGGTCCAACGAGATGCTCTTTATAGGAAATATAATTAACCTGAAAAAGGGTATATGGACCAAAAAATCAAATATGAGAAAACAATGCTCTATGTGACAGGGAACCAGAGAGTAATAGGGGCAATTCGACCAGTATTTGTGGATAGGTTGGAAAGACAGGCTTTAATAGGTAAAGGATAGAACTAGAGATCAAGTCCAGGAAGAAGAAGGTTCGGAATCACTTCGGTAAATAGCAGATTTCCCTCCAATCAAAAAACTGAGGGTGTTGATGAGACCCAAAAATACACAGTGCACCCTGGGGGAGTGAAAGGGGAGGAATATTCTTTAAAAAGATGGCAGAAGATATTGTTAATAGTGTATCAGGATTTTAAAATCCGTATTATTTGCACCACTCTGCTTAGATAGATCTATTTGTACTAGATCTGAGGGCAAAGACAGCTATCCCAAAAATATCAGGATATAGTACAGTAATCATCTTTAATTTTCTATTAACTTAATCTGGAGTCCTGTATAACTTATACTGTTTTTTCATGGCTGACCCTAATTAAATCTGGTTTGTTTGATTGCTGTTTGGTATCCACAGATTTTACTCAAAACTATTATGATTGATAGTATCAAGTTTGAGAGTATAGGCAACTACACTGAAGATGATAAGATTCACTACAATACCCATCCTGATTTGATTACTACCTGTTTTTGAAGTTTTACACTATCTACAAAGTTGTGTTTTTATTAATACTGTTATGTACTTCTATATTCAATTATACTATGTCTGATGATATAGCCAATTCTATTGAAGATAGCAAGAGATAACACAGTAACCACGGTAGAATTCCTTGTACTACAGTTTTATAAATCTTTTCATTTCATGTGTTTATAGAAATGTTTTATTTTGTCTTGCTTTGTTTTGGTTCTCCCTCTAATATAGAAAGGATAGAAGTACATGTTAAATCTCATGCATGCATAGAACCTATAAACAGTTTTTGAGAACTGATCTTATAACATATGATGAAATGAGCAAATACTTTGAAGAAAAGGACACTACAGTACCCAGTGCAGATCCCACAGTGTCATGATGTGAAATTCAGCAATACTATTATTCTTTGTTCAGATTGATTTTAGCCTGCTGTGGTTTGTTTAATCTCAACATAAATGAAGATATGGATAACTGCATGTATGTTTAAGTGTATAGGATTGGTAACCATATTACTAAGTTTTTGATGGATAGTTGAACAGATTTGTTTGCAGTCTCGTGGTTTAATACCCACTTATTTGTTTCATTTTTGTATCTTGAACAGCTAATTGTAAGAGAACAATATGTAATCATCATCTAGTGATTTCTTACTGTTTATTTTTTCTTTGAAAGTATGTATTATTTCTACCCATTTTCTGTTTTGTTTAGTCTTTCTTTAAATAATTTTTTTAAAAATCATGCTATCTTTTATCTTTTCATTGTTACTGACATATTTATGTATTTTATGCTTCTCCTGTATAAGTGAATTAACTATTCCAAGTACTCACAAAGTGACTAAAATACATAATTATATTTTCTTTCTCAGTTGTTCTTTTCTTTTTTCCTCTTCCAAACATTTTAAAATGACATGTGTATTTATTTCAAATGCCATTTGTAATTTTAATGTAGCAGCAACACAAGTCAAATATTAAAAGATATCTTACTTTTTGAATGCAAAAGTAGCATTTAAACGTATAAGATTATATTTCATCCATTTATAAAGGTTTAGTACACCAAGAGAACTTATTTAATATTGTATAAAATGAACTAGCTGTTTAAACAGGGCAGCAAGACAGAGTAGAGCTTAGGTATTTCCTCTGCCAGCCACTGTTGTTATACTAACATGCTGATGTGCTTTTTGGAATAAAAGCCAAAGATGACACCATGAACTTTTTTTCCCTCTCCATCCATGTGTGGGCCTCTAAGAATAATTATTCTGTGAATGTATGTATATATTCTCTTTTTGCCTCATAAAAAGTAGAGCTGATTGATAATATAGTATGATACCGCAGGTTTTCATGAAACATGAAGAAAAATTTCAGCTCTACATTTAATGAGTTGTGACCTTGGGTAAGCTGTGTGATCTTACAGAACCTGCTTTTTATTAGCAAAATGATACTACTAGTAAATACCATTTGGAATTATGATCTGCATTTAGTGAAATACTGTACATTAACAGTATAACAGTTCCTAGTATAGACTAAGGTACAGTATTTAAAACAATTATTGCTCTTAAATTTCTATTATTATAAGCATTTTCCTGACATAGCAGGTGGTTGTTCCAATTGGAGACTTTCACCACAAACTTAGCAGTTCATCAATTCATGTGTGATTATTTTAGGCAATAATTATTTCATAGTGGTTAAGGACTCTGTGATCTTAAAAATTCTTGAGCTAAGGATGTAGTTCAGCAGCACAGTGCATGCCTGGTAAGTGTGAGGTCATGAGTTCAATTCCTAGTATCAAAAATTAAATCATCAGATTTCTTTGCAAATTTATAGTGAACTCATAAAATTCTTTAAAGAGGCCTTTGTTAAATCCATTGAAATATAAGTAAATTATCAAACACCAAAACAAAAGGCACCTGAATCCTAAGCTTTATGTTCTTTTTTATCTATATTAGTTTGTATTTGCAGTATGTAATGATGACATTCATTGTGCAGAGTAGGTACACATATACAACGTGTCTTCTTCCTTTTTACATCCCCATCTCCTTCCCTCTACCTCTTCCTTCATTTCATGGTCTCTTTACCTTTTGCAAAGCTTCTACCTCCTGGTTATTCATTGGTTTAGTATTGCTTTGAGTTTTACGTTTAAGAGGAACATGCAATACTTAAGCTTCTTCATCTGAATTACTTCACTCATATTTAGATCTTAAAGAGTATTTCTTTTTAGTAATAACTCCACTTTTCCCTTCTTTACAGCAGAGTAGCACTGCACCGTGTATATATACCATATTTTCTTTATCCATCCAACAATTGATGGACCTATGGGTTACGTACAAGATTCAACTATTATGAATTGTTCCCATGAACATGAATATATATGTCCCATTTTAATGTCTTTGAAACTTTCACAAAGATACCTAAAAGAAGAATTAGCTGGATTGAATGAGATTTCTAGTTTTAGTTTTTGAATCATCTCCATGCTGATCTTTACAACAATCATACTAGATTATTCCTACTAATATCTCAAAAGGGTTCTCTGGTGGATGCTAACTGGTAGTCAGTTTATAATATCAGCTGAACCAAATCAGCCTGGTGCTGTGTGGATGGCCCACCTGAGGACTGCTGGTAAGATAAAAAGGAGAACTGGAGAGGAGAGGAACAGGTAGTGTTGTAGGTTCTTCGTGGTGGTATTGGTTCTCCTGTTGCTGCTGGTTCTCTCGGACGAGCTTGTCAAACTTCTTTTCTGATACGGATTTGGCTGTTCTCATCGTCTGAAGAGCTTGGGATCTTATTGTCACCGAGAATGGCTATGGTTTACTTTGGAGGTGCTCTGGTCCCTACTTTGAGCATCACTTTCTGGCTCTGGATGAGAAGATGGTGTGCGGTTAAATCTCCTAGAGAAGCTAGTCACGCTGCCTTCCTGCTACGAACTAGGCTGTTTTCATCATCAGTGGAGCTCGGCACATCATTGTTGCTGAGGATGGCTGTGGTACTTTTTGGGGAAACTCTGGTCCTTACTTTATTTAGCATCACTTCCTGGCCCCAGTGCAGAATACTCAGCCTCTTGGCACAGACCCTCAGCTTGCTGGCACAGACTTTCTGGAATTTACCACTGACCTTTAGGCCTTCCCAGAGAAGATCCATGAAACAGACTAGCATGTGTCACCGTTGTGGGATCTAAGTCTTCAGCTGAACTCATGTAGACCATTGTTGTGGAATCCAGGGCCTCAACTGGATTCTTTGGGTCTTGTGTATGGGCAAATTTCCTGTACTCTTTCTTTTGTATTTGACTCTGAGTCACCACTATAAAATAATACTATATATTATATGTCTTGTATGTAATTGTTTTCCTTGCAAATCCTGACTACAACATTTCCTTTTCCCTGAGACTTCACTAGCTTTTTAAATTGATTTCTTTATGTTTCTTTATGTATTTCTGGAGTAAGGTGGAATCTCTCAGTGTTGTTTCAATTGCATTTCTCTAATGGCAGTGATTTTGATCATACTCTTATGCCTTTAGTGGTTATCTATTCTTCTGTGAAGTGTCTTTCATTTTAGTTGCTCATTTTGATTGAATGTTTTCTTTGGGTGTCTACTTTTATCATGTTCTTCATATATGCTAATATTAGTCTGAGTTATAGCTCTCAATTTTTTTCTGTCCTGTAGATTATCTCTTCACTCTTTTGTTTGTTTCTTTTGATGCGCAGAAGTTTTTTTATTAATTTCATATAATCTCATTTGTTGATAAGTTGTGTTATTTTCTGCACAACGGGATTCTGTTCAGAAAATTCTTGTCTATACCTATGACTACAAGAGTTGTACTTGTTTTATGTTGCAGCAGGTTAAGTGCTCCTATTTTAATGTTTAGATATTGATCAGTTTTGGTAGTGGTGTGCACTGAAGACACGGTGAGAGCCTCAGTCTTATGTGCGGAGATAGTCAGTTTACTTATTACCATTTGCTAGAGATACAATTTCTAGTGTTTTTGGCCTCTTTGTCAAAGAACAGAGAACTGAATGTATCTAGAGTTGTATCTGTGTCCTCTATTCTGTTTCACTGATTCATGTTATTTGTGTGTGTGTGTGTGTGTGTGTGTGTGTGTGTGTGTGTGTCAGTATTGTGCTGTTTTAAGTCACTATCATTGTATAACATAACTGGAAATTAGAAATTCAGACGCCTCCTGCTTTCTTTTGTTGCCCAGGATTTCATTTGCTATTCTGGGTCTTTTCTGTTCATTATGATTTTAGGATTATTTTCTCTAATTCCATGAGAAAAAACTGTTGGTATTTTGATTGTGGTTACATTAATCTATGTACTCTTTTGTGACATGTTAGTTATACCTATCCAAGATCAGAGTATGTTTTTCTATTTGTGTGTCTCCTTTGATCTCCTTTTACAGAGTACTGTAGTTTTGACTGTTGATGTCTTTAGCTTCCATAGTTCACTCTTAGCATTTAATTTTATGTTACTGTTCTCCTAAATTTTTTCTCAGTAGGTTCAATATTGATGTACAATAGCAATATTGTTTTGTTAATTAATTTTGTACCCTGCTACATTACCAAATTTGGTTATTAAATATAGGTGTTTATTGTTGGAACTTTTTGCATCTTCTACATAAAGGATCATGTTACCTGATAATTTGAATTCAACCTTTTATTATGTATCCTTTTTATTTCTATCTTTTACCTGATTTCTCTGGGTAATGCTTCTGTCTAATGATTTGATTAATACACATTAAACACAAGTGAATAATAGTGACTATATTTTTCTTCTTACAGCTAATATAAGGAAAGCTTTCAGATATTCCCCATTTAATATAATGTTGATGATTGTTTTACTATAGATAGATTTTAACAGATGGAGATAAATACTTCTATACCTATTTTCCTCAGTTTTTTTTATCATGACTGGATATTAGATTTTGTCTAAAGCTCTTTTTCTATCTGTTGTGATAATCATGTAAGTTTTGTCCTTGCTTCTGTTTATGTTGTATGTTACATTTATTAATTTGCATGTTCCCAACCATTCTTGCATCACTGCAATAAATCCCATCTATGCAAATCAAAGTACTCTGCCTATAGTTTTCTTTTATTTGACTGTTTGCCTGATTTTGGAATGAGGGTAAAGCTAGCTTTTAGAAATAAGCTTGGCAATACTCTTTCTCTTTGAACTTCATTAAAGAGTTGAGGAATATTGGCATTATATCCTCCCAAAAGGTCTTGTAAAGTTCAGCAAAATTCATGTCCTGGCCGTTTCTTAGTTGGTAGGTTTTTGTTGTTGTTGTTGTTGTTGTTTTTTTTCTGCCTCCATTTAGTTGCCTGTAATTGCATTTCTCAGAGTTTTTATGTCTTCTTTATTCAGTATTAGTACTTCATATGTGTCTAAGAATCTGTATTTTAGTGGTGTCCACTGTAATTTGTGGTGTCCTTTTTCATTTCTAATTGCATGAATGTGGGTCTTTTTTTTTCACCTTCTTTTGGTAAGTTTAATTGCTTAACTATTTTGTTTATTCTTTCAAAAAACTGGGTCTTTAATTAGTTCTTTTTATCATTTTTGCCTCAACTTTATGAACGTTGCCTCTGATCCTTATGATTTTCCTTCTTGTACTGGGCGATAACATGTACTTGGGTATTAAATGTTCTTGTTTTTCTAGTGTCTAAAGGTGAATCATTAGATTACATATCTGAATGCTCTATTTTCTACTATTGAGCTTTCATAGCAATAAACTTACTTTGTAAGACTGCATTTATTGTGTTTCAAAGGTTTTACTGTCTTCTGTTGGCATTATTATTTCATTTTTGCAATTATTTTATTTTTCCTTTTTTTCTTTGACCTATGAAATGTTGATTGTATTATTTAATTTCTATGTTTTCAAAACTTCTATTTCATTTACCATTTATTTATACTTTTTGTACACTATGATTTAATAGTATACATGGGATGCTTTTGATTGTACCTATTTTATTTAAGTAGTCTTTATGGACTCTTATGTGATCTGCTTTGGGAAAAATACTGCCTACTTCGAGAATAATATGTTCTCCATTAATAGAGTAAAATATTTTATAGTTATCTATTAAGTTATTTTGTTCCGAGGTTAATTCATCTGATAATTCTTTGTTAACTTTTGTTTAATTTGTCTGTGAAAGTGGGGTGCTGAGATCATCTACTATGATTTTGTTGGTGTTTGTTTACTCTTTTATGTGTGGTCATATTTGGGTTATAAAATTAGGTGCATCGTGTTTGGTGTATATGTGTTTACAACTATTGTCACTACCTGTTGAATTGTTTCCTTTAGTAAGTAGTGACTTATTGGCCTCTTCTAATAAACTTTTTGTTTTTCTAGTGTCCAGAGGTGGGTCATTGAGTTATATATTTGAGTCCTCTAGTTTTCCAATCTGAGCATTCACAACAATAAACTTCCCTAGTGGGAGTGCTTTCAACTGCCTGCCAATCTCTCTTTGGAAATTTAATTGGAAACTTGAGACCACTTACATTGAGGCTTATTGCCAAAAAGTGTCAGCTTCTTCTTGTCATTGTATTTTTCTTCTTTTGTTGACATGTTCTTTTTCCCCTTTTTGTTTAACTACATGCTTGCTTCCTGTATTCTTTCTATCCAACTATTTTGCATTGTTATTTTGTTGTTTCTGTGATATTCTTGAGAACGTTTTGGGGTGCTGGTTCTGCACTCATCAGCTTTTCAATGTATTCCTCACCATAAATTTTTCCTTGTTTCTCTAGAACTTTTTAAATATAGTTTTGCAATATAAAGTAACGTGTCAGAAGTTGTTTTCTTTAAGAGCTTGAAATACTTCAATCTTTTCTTTCTTCTAAAATTGTGTTGAAACATCTAATGTAATCCAAATGGTTTACCTTTATAAATAATTTTTTTTTGTTTTCTCTGATATCTTTTAAGATTCTGTCTTTCTACTGGCTGAAATTTTAAGCACAAGTTTTCATAGGAAGCTTCTTTTTCCACTGTAGTAATTTCACATTCTGTAAGTCTGTCTTACCTGTATGTGTGAAGTTATTTTGCCATACTGGGAAAGTTTTCTGTGGTGATTTGTCTAAAAATATTTATTCCATGTATGCTGGCCTCTAATTTTTCTCTAATTCCAAAATTTGACTAGACCTCTTAATGCTATCAATAAGATATTGGATGGTTTTTCTTCTAGCTCTTTTATCTTTTATATAAACTTTTTGAGTATATAATGTGATTTCTTTTTTATTCAGGTTATGAAATCCTATCTTTACACTGGTTATTTTTGCTTTCTAAGAATTCAGTAAAATTCCTTTTCTTCAGGATTTTTGTTTGCACCTTTTCATTGAGGAGGCTTGTTTGGAAAGTTTGTTATACATATTTTGAAACATTTTGATTAGTTTTTCTAATTTACATTTGTTTCTCCAAAAGCCCTATCAGTCAGTCTGTTAGTTCCACTATCTTTGTGACTGCATCATCTTTGAAGTTGCTAAGTTTCTTTGCTTCTTTTTAATCATTTTATGCAACTAAGCTACACAAAATGGTGTTTGATTTGCTTTCCATTGATGCTCCCTGGATCTGCTTTCGGAGAGTTTGGTGTCTGGAGGTGTTTTGTTGCTTTGTTTTTCCAAATTTCCATTTTGTATGTGTGTGGTGAAGATTAAAGTCAAAGAGAGGCAATTTTTAAATTTTATTCAATTTAGTAAGATCTAGTCACTATAGTGTAAGGAGAACAATTTTGATTATTACCATATCAACAGATCAAATTCTATGTCAATCATGAACATTAACACTTGTTTTGATTATATATGTATATATGAATACCTATATGTATATTTCATTATAATCTATACTTATTTGTGGTTCACCTGAAGTGGAGGAAGGAGGAAAGAGAAAAAAGAGGGAAAAGTAAAGAGTATATCAGCAGGCAAAGAAGGAGGCAACAGAAATTTCAGTAGTTTAAAAAACATAGGAGGCTAAACTATATTGGAATTATTTTCATAGCTGTTGTAAGTGCTAGGGTTAACAGGGTTAGACAGTATTTGTATAGGCAGGAGTGGGAATGCAGATGTGTCAAGACATATTTAGAAATTGAGAGAAGTGTTAAAATTGTTATAACCTGTAAATATAAGTATAATTATAAGTAGTTTTGTTTGGATCCTATAAGTCCAGTTCCATTAAAAATTACCCTGATATTCCCTTGAATGGTACTTTTCAGATTATAATATTGGTTAGTTCTTATTCTCTAATGCACTTATACAGGGATCTGTAACCTTTATACCATTAGGTATGTGGAAAGGAGTAGGGGAAAGGCAAAGAAACAAAACAATGAGGAAGAAAAGAGAAAAAAATAAGGCGAAAGATTACCTAAAAATTAGAGGCAGTAAAGAAGGGAGAAGTCAAAGAAAAAAGCCTTAATAAATGAAGTGTAAAAGCAACACAATACCATATAGAATCAAGTACCTGAAACATATGAAAACAAGGATAAAAAAACAAACGATGAAGCAAGAAAATGATAACTACATCTTTCCATATTGGATTCACAATCTGACTGAATGCCACCAAACCCTTTCCCCTTATTGTCCAGTCAATTGCCTGCTTGAAGCTGTGAGTGTTACTGCAACCTCTAAACATGTATCCAGATTGCAAACTGTGTCATGGATATGAACCATTGCATGCTTCCATGAATTAAATTGTATTAATCAGTGTGAGGGTTATATATCACAAGTATCTGTCTTTTCCCACCCAGGTTTCCTTGACTCATGTATGGCCAAAATGTTATTGGTCCACAATCCATTTACTGTCTCTCTGTAACTGCCTATATGTTTCACACCTCTCAACAAAAGTAGCTGGCTCCCAGCCTCAAAAGAAAGTCCCTTTATCAATTTGTGGTTAGAAAGGACCTCCTGCCATTTCAAATCTTTTCTGTGTTTAGGGAAAAAATGAAAGAGCTCCTGTTTTGTTCTGGCTCTGAAATTTTGCCCTCTGACCCGGGCATCAATGTATATCTCCTCTCAGATCTTCCCTATTTCACTTATTTTTGGTACACTTAGCACGTTCTTAGCTTTCCTTGGCCTCTGCAGTCTTCAGCTGGTAGGTATTTGGAGCCCACAAGAGAACCCACCACTAATCATAAAGCATGTACTGAATGTCTCAAAAAGAGCACTTCCGTTTTACCACAGGGGAAAATGCTATTTATTTTTTTCTGTGTTTGACAAGCCTTCTCTTTCCCCAAAGTCGTACCACTCATGCACTCTGGAATAGTATTGTTTGTAAGACATGGATATGTGGCATTCTTTTCCATCCTATTCTTCTTTTGGCTTCTCTGAATCCTCCAGGTCGCATATATCTCACTTGCCATACTAGGTAAGGTGGTTAAAGTAAATTTGCATGAATTCCATCAGTCAGGCCATTACAGAACGGTCAGCTGTGTCCCAGTTCTAGGATATTGTGTATGCCGGGTCCAGAGTGGAGAGTTAGGTGCTATATCATCCCAATGTGGGACAGTTCCTCTCACATACTTCCTGGACACCAGATTTTTAATCCAGTTAGATTTTATTTGCATTTGTCTTCCTGTATCAGAGCTTAACTCTCAGCTCCCTCACCAGGGTATCTACTTTTCTCAGTGCAAATTCTGAGACACACACACTTGCTATTATCCCCTGGGTGGCCGTCTTCTCATTCCTCCACAAATATGATTCCTTAAGTGCAATTAGAATTAAAGATAATCAGACACAAAGCATAAAAGAAAAAAAAAATATAAGGGCCTCTAAGATAAGAAAAATGATTTGCCATAATGACATTACCGAAAGTAGATTACAAATAGTGATGTGGGTTTGCTTTTATAAGTATTTTTTTTTTTTTTTTTGCTTTTCTTTAGAAGCTTTTAAGATTCTGTCCTCAGTTAGACTTCTGGGTTATAAACTGTAATGTACAAGAAGTTCTTTTCTCATCTTGACTATGTGGGATTCTATATGCTTCATTTATTTATAGGCTTAATTCTTTTCCTATACTTGTAAAGTTGTCTGACATATTTCTGTAAACAAGATATTATGTTGTCTGTACTGTTCTGTTTTTTCATTAATATCAATTAATCTTAAGTTTGTGTTTTTCATGCTATCTAGCATCTGTGGGGTCCATTTTTCTTGTTCTCTCCTTGTTTTCAAGTTATCTCTGAGCAACTCATCATTTATACCAGCCCTGTCTCTTAGTTCTGACACTTTGTCTTCACATTATTCACTTCTGGTAACCTTGTTTCAAGAGAACATTTCTGTTTTGAATCTTCTCATGGACTCAAATTCTTTGCTCAATGGGCTATTTATGTTTTATAAAATTTTGTTTGGTTCATCTAGCTTTTTAAATCAGTAGCTTCTGTAAATTCACTGATCATTTTGCTTAGTCAGTCCATTATTGTTTAGTCATGTCTTTTCTGAGCTCACCAAGTATGTTACTTCTCAGTTTCTTCATCTGTTTTGTCATTTCAAATGCTGTCAGTGTGGCTTTGAACTTCATCTTCCGCAGTGGACCACTGATCGGCTTTGGGACAACTGAGAATGTTTGAAAGCATTTTGTTTGTGGCTTTGTCTTCTCATGTTTCTTTTCTTTTTCTCTTTTTCTTTTCTTTCTTTATATGTGTTTGTGTGTGTGTGTGTGTGTGTGTGTGTGTGTGTGTGCTAAAGTTTGTGGGCAATTATATTGGAAAGATTTTATTGTTAGCATGGAGATCTCTTTACTTCTTGTTGCTTTTTAGTGATGTATTTGGAGATAGATTCTTTTAGTCTTTTGATTCTGATACAAGATCCAACCTCTTCCATTAATTTAGAGGGGAGGATAAACCTATTCTCTGGAAATGACTCCAGCATTGTGAATGAAAAAAGGCAGTCCAAATATTGACAGACAGAGAAAACCTATTAATAACAGTAAATACACCACTCTGGCAATAGCAGCGAAACCACCAATAATGATACTGTCAAAGAAAAATTGGATATTTATAGACCATAAGAACCAATAATGTACCATCTTAATCCACAGAATGATATTTCTAATCGTGGTATAAACACTGAGACAAATCAAATATTGACATAAGATATCTAAAAAAAAAAATAACAGTTACACCACCACTAACAATAGAAATGATTTAAACAGTAGTAGATTAGAATTCACTATTTAAATATTAATGAAGTTTAATTGTTTTACTCATAAAGGGGGAAGGGAATGTGAAAATGAAAGAAAACATTTTGAAAAATTAAGCAATAAAAAGGAAGTGAGAAAAGTGAGATAAATTATCCTGGTAAGAAGTAAAAGAAAAAAAATAGAATTAACTACAAGTAGTAAGAACAAATAATAAAAAGAAAAATGAGAATAAAATTCAAAAATAAAAGGTTAAAAGAAAAAAAGAAACAAGCTGCAAAAATAACATGAAGAAGAGAGAGAAGAAAAAAAAGAAACCTCTCCTAGTGCATACATATGTAATTTTAAAGAACTTTTTCTACACTCCATATTCTAACCTACACAGTTCACTCAAAGCCATGTTAGAGGCAGATTTTTCCTTTCAATAAATGAAGATACATACTATCATTTTTAGAAATTATAGTTTTCTGTAATACAAATATGAAATAATTTATTTGACCTATTCATGGGTGCTCAAGTTACTTGTCAGCTATCTGAAGTTGCTATTCCAATATTTAAATCATTTCTCATACTTGTCCGATATTTCCTAAGAATACCTTTAATAAGTGAATTTATTGGATGAAGGTGTATATCAGTTTTGATACAGATTAACTAATTTATATGGTCATAGCAGTCCTGCAACCTCAGCTTCATTTTTACTAATATACCTTTAAAACATTTATCTAATTTTTTCAACTATCAACATTTATTAGTTTTGTTGTCTTTTGAAGAAAAGTCAAGCATTTTTCATTTATCCAACTGTACTCATGAAGTATTTAAGAGTTCTTTTGTTTTGTGTTGTTTTGGTGCTGTCACTGAACCCAGAGCTTTGTACATACTAAGCACATGCCCCGTACTCCACCACACCCTTACCTACCACATTTCACCTAGGTAATTGTGCAGTCTAATAAAAACAAGATTCACCCCAAGTGGTAACCAATCTGACCTAAGTAGAATATTTAGAATGAACATGTGCAACATATGGCTAGACCACAGCTGTATCTGTTTGCCCTATAAACCCTGTTTGGAATCAGTTACTTACAGATTAGTTTGTTTTACTCACGCTTCACCACTACCTTGACAGGCAATTCTTAAAGAGAGGATAAGTGTGACTCTATTTTCAACATTTTTTAGAAAAGCATTTCACAATTGAAGACATCACTCTCAGAATTTTTATATAGGTTTTGACTATTTTTATTTATGCTCTCATCTCTTGCCTCTTTCTGTCACTTGATGAGTAATATTAACGACTAACTTAGAACTTACAGGGTCGCTACATTCAGAACGACATTTTTTCATTTATCTTAAAACACAATTGGAGTGTAAACAGAGCTATACTATCTTTATACTGCCTACATAAACACTGCGCATGCTCTCCTAGCTGTGTCCACCTTGGAAAGCTCCCATAAAAGCTAAACCCTGTGTGTGGATGTTCCCTGGCTTCAAGACCTTTGCAGCCACCAGCCTGATCACACTCCTGATGGGCTGTGATTGTCACAGGATGTAACAATCTGCTTAAACATTGGCAAAACATCGATTTTTAAAAGCCAAAACTATCTGTAGCTCAGATTTTTTATCTACTATTTTGATCTATACGGTTTCAATTTTTAAAAAAATAATTCTGCCTCATCTGGAAAAAAAGAACAAACCAGGGTATCACCATGGGGCAAGATCTCTGCACAACTTCTGTTATTGGTCTTTCTCTTCCCACGCCACACAGAAGAAGCAGCAAGACAGCTTATTTTCCAGGTTTCCAAAAATACTGTTTCTGGAAAGCCCTGAGAAAATCAGAATTCACAGAGGAAAATCCCATTCGCCTGCCATTCTCACTTGTGTCATTACCTTAAGGCTCTAACCCAGGCTTAATCACCTCCTGGGGCTTCTTTGTTGTAGGAAAAACCCGTGTAGAATAGTCTTCTCCCTTTCCAAAATCCCATTTTAACTAGACCATGCCTGTTTTTGCAGACATCTCTTTTGGAAATGAAGTAAACAGCAATTACAGCTCTCCCGTGGAAAAGAAGGTAAAAATACTCCAAGGATACTATATATTTGGTTAAAATTTGCTATTTAACATATATTTCCACACCAAGATCTCCTTGACTTTTCCACTTCTCCTTTAGGATAAAACAAATATCTCTTTGTTCAATTTGTATTACTTTCCAACAGAGAAGTTTCAATTTAGTTAAGCAATTTATAGTTTGTACTTCTAGTCTTTATTATTTCATTCTTAGGGAATGGAAATTGCATACAGAGAAACATATTGGATAGTAAAATTATGAATAACTAGATTCCTTCAAATCATGAATAAACTTTTAAAAATTGATTACTTAACTGAATATTAAATATAAAAAAGCAATTCATTTGGATGTTTCCTTGAGTTGTCTGAGTGCTCCTGAGAAATGAAGCCCTGGAGAAGGAGGAAAGGAGTAGTTTTCTTCATTATACAGAAGAGTAAAGGAGCACAGAGCAGTTTTCTTTTAGTATAAATAAAGTCTGATTTTGGAGTTCTGACTCCCAAGAACATGAATGTTCATTTTAACTTCATGGAATGCAATACCATATCTGTTTATTCATGTGATTTGGTTTAATTGCTAATTCAGTGTTGTTTCTGAGGTACTTAAAATTCAGTAATAAGGACTCACATAATGAAGTATTATGTAGACTAATTAATGAATATATAATGCCACATAATACCACATGAAGTTATTGCAAATGCCAACTGTTATCATTATACATGTCAGATTTAATTTTGCTCCTGAATCCACTAAGCTGAGTGCCTAATTCTACATTCACTATTTCATTTGCTTTATGCCAATGATCCTCAGCAGCTTTTTGCTAGCTTCTCA
Source organism: Cavia porcellus (assembly GCF_034190915.1). Lineage (NCBI taxonomy): Eukaryota > Metazoa > Chordata > Mammalia > Rodentia > Caviidae > Cavia > Cavia porcellus. The sequence continues at coordinate 72,484,607 of NW_026947488.1, read as the reverse complement.
GTATAGAAACATTCTATTTGGGAGAAAGTCATGGAAATAACCTTGGTTTTCAATGAGAAAAACTATATATTGAATTTAAATGATAGTTATGTCATTTGCTAGCTCTCTGATCTCCCCTCAACCTTTTGGAATTCAATAGGATGAGTTTTAAAATGACAGTAGTAACAAACACAAAATAAACATATATTTGTTGAGTGTATAACATGTTCTAAACCCTGCTCTGACACGGGGGACTTAGCAAGCAAGACTACATAGAGCTTGCTTCAAGGAAACTAGTGGAAAGTGTCATGTGTGTCATGCCATGATGAAAATGAGAGTCTGTTACCATGGAAGCACATGAAAGGATCAATTCACAGCATTCTGGGTAATATTAAACTAAATATTGTTTACATAGAAGTGACACGGTGCCTAGCTCATAGTAGACACCATACTAAGAAGGATTAGTTAATCCTTTTTCCTTTTATAGAATTGCCATTTTAAAAAATGACATAACATGTCAAATATTGATTATATCAGTGCACAGATGGTTGTGTAGGAGTCACAGAGTATCCTTACAGGTGGACTTGGCCTTCCTTACCAGTAGCATGTATAGATCTTTCACATTTTATTCTGCATGAGAAAAAAAAAATTGGTACTGGAGATCGAACTCAGGACCTCACATTTGCCAGGCAGGACCTTGTGCCACTGAGCTAAATCCCCAGCTTCAAAAATTTATTTTTAAAATGTTTAATCTGCTTGTTTCTACAAGTGAAGAAGCACTAAGTGATTCTATTTATAAAGTTACTGTTTGCACCTTTGTCTTCAGAAAAATTTGCTACCTGATTTTAAGCTGTAACTCAAATAAGTAAATAAAATATACCTAATATAAATTTCACCAACTCAATCATTTTAAATTCATTATCATCACAAACACTCGCACAGTTGAACAATCAGCTTTTGGAGGATTTTCATTTTGAAAAACTGAAATTCTGTACTCATTAAACAACACCTCATTAATCCCATACCTCATCCCCTGGGAGTCATCTGTATCTATGAATCTGAATATTGTAGATCTGTCATCTAAGTAGAATCATATAGCACTTGTCTTTTTTTTGTCTTTTTCCTTTTTATCGGTACCAGGGATCGAACTCACGACTGCCTGCTTGCAAGATAACACTTGTCTTTTAAGACTACCATATTTCATGTATCATTATATCCCCATGGCTCATCCATATTGTTTCATGTCAGAATCTCCTTCCTTTTTAAAGTAAAACAATATTCCATTATATTATCACATTTTGGCTATACAATCATTCGTTAGCATACACTTGGGTTGCTTCTAACTTTTGAGTGTTGATAATAAAGCTGCAATGAACCAAGTATGCAAATGTATCTTTAGTATCTGCTTTCAATTCTTTTGTATATAAATCCAGAAATGGGGCCCCCAATCCTGAGAAACAGGCAATAGTGGACACCGCACCAATATACATTAAGCGCCATCTAGAGAGCCTCATAGACCAATTCAGGAATGAAGTTATCAATGACCTGAAGCTAGAAGTATGCAGAATAGTTAGAGAAATGCTAAGCACCACACAGGAAAAAGCAGATGGTGGAATGGAAGAACAGAAAAAGAGGGGAGAATTGCTTGATGGAGAAAACAGAGAAAGCATTGAGTATGTGAAGCAGGTTCAAAGAGACTATCAAGAAATTAAGAAGTCTATCCAAGACTGGCATAACAGCTTGAAAGAAACTAAGGACAGACTATCTGAATTGGAGGGCAGACTTGAAACATGGGAGAATGAAATAAAAAACTTCTTAAAAATAACAAAGAAACACACAGCAATAATACAAAGACAAGAAGATGATAAGAGGAGCCATAACTTAAGGATTAAGAACATAAAAGAAGAAGTAGGGACACAAACAAGTGAACTACAAAAGCTACTCACAGAAATAATCCAGGAGAATTTTCCTAATTTAGCAAAAGGTAAAGATACTCAGATGTATGAGGCATACAGGACCCCAGCTACCTACAACCCTAACAGAGAAACACCCAGGCATATAATAATAAAAATTCCAGAAATTCAATACAAGAACAGAATATTAAAAGCTATAAGAGACAAGAAACAGATCACTTACAAGGGAATACCCATCAGAATTACAGCAGATTTCTCTTCACAAACCATCAAATCACGAAAAGCATGGGGAGAAATAATTCAAGCTTTGAAAGATAATAATCTCCAGCCAAGATTGAGATATCCTGCACAACTGTCCCTGGAAATTGATGGAAAAACGAGGTGCTTCCAGGATAAAGAGGAACTGGGGGAATTTGCAACCACCAATTCAACCCTACAGAAAGTATTGCAGGATATTCTAAAAGAAGAAAAATACAAAGAACCCAGAAATAGTGGCGGGGAGGCCACAACGAATGGAGCAGAGAACAAAATGAAGAAGACAAACTGACAGCTACTGACAGAAAAAGAGCTCAACAGAAATGAGACAGAGAAGATTGGATGATAGGAACAGCTTTTTTTGGAGAAAATGACATCTTAATAGGTAATGCTGATTTAGTACCATCTTGTTTTGAAGTCTCATCTAGCTTTTGTTCTTCTGTCTCCAATGGTCTAAACAGGTTGTATCTTATTGGATTTTGTTATGTACGATAGTATAAGCAAAAACCTTTTAAGGACAAGGAGATTATACAGAGACCATTGTTCATTTTCTGTTAGTCGATTCTAAATACTCTATAATGCTGTCATTCTCTTAAATGGTTTTACATTGTTTTGATATACTTAATGCTACAGTATATGAAGTTGTACTCAAGGACTTCAGGGAGGGAGTCAATATGGTAACTATTTTTGGGTCAGGATTATCTGGTGGTGAAACACTATTCTGCTTAAATGGTTATGTTTTGATCTGCCCTGTTTTGCTGTTATGCCCTCTTTTTTCTCAATCTCCACTCCATTATTTACTTTTTTATTTTTATCCATTTAATTAAAGGGAAAAATATAGCAGGATATAATATAGTAACCCACTTTGACTTTCTATTATCTCGATTTGAAGCCCTGTATTACTCTCACCATCTTGTTTTTGACTGAGGTTCCTCTATTCTGTTTTGCTGGATAGTATCAGGTTCGAAAGTTTAGGCATCAGCTGAGAAGATAATGAGATTCATTATAACGCCCATTCTCGTTGACTTTTATCTACTTTTGAAGACCTACAATATCTCCAATGTTTTGGTTTTGTCGGTTTTATTCTTTACGGTTTTGTTCAATTGTATAACAACTAATGATATAGGCAATTCTATTAGAAATAGCGGGAGGCATTATGGTAACCATTGTTGATCACCTTGTATTATGTTTTTATATTATCTATTATGTCCACCCTTTTGACTTGACCGATTCTGTTCTGTTATGTCACATTTGGTTTTACTCTCTTCCAAAAAAGCAATAAGAACCGTGGGAGCAATGAAACCCAAAATGTGTAATAGTCACTGTACAAAAGAGAGGAAAAGAAAGTGCTCTAAACTATATAACTGCATGTATATTTAAATGTATAAGATAGAAAATGATATCACAGAGTTTTATTGGATCATTGAACAGAACTGTTTGCAGTATCATTGTTGGAATGTCCACTCTACAAGCTTTAATTTTGTGACTTGAACAATTATTTCTAAGATGGCAATATGTAATCCATTAACTAGTGATTGCCTACTGCGCATTTTTTTCTCCTGTAAATCTGTATAACTTGTACCCCTTCACTGTTTTTTTTTTCTTTCTTTTCTTTTCTCCTTAAATAAAATAAAAAAAAATCCAGAAATGGAATTGTTGAGTGATATGATGATTTTTTATGCTTTTCAGGAATCTTCACACTGGTTTCCAAGCATCTATCTCATTTTACATTATATAGTAATTTCATTTTTAAGCTTTTCATGAATCTCCATACTGTTTTCCATAGTACCTATTCTATTTTAAATTCCCATCAAGAGTACACAAAGTTTCCAGTTGCGTCACAGCCTTGTGAACATTTTTGTTTAGTTTGTTGTCAATGATGTGTCATGTTAACCATCCTCATGCATGTGAAGTGATACCTCATTTTATTTTGAGATCCCTAATGATTAGTTATGTTAATCATGCTCTTCATGTGTTTAGTATGTTTACTGCCATTCATATATTATTTTAGAAAAATATCTAGTCAAGTATTTGTCCACTTTTAATTAGTGTGCTTATTTATGTATTTCTTTGAGTTCTGCGTACAGTTTTAATATTCAACATTTAGCATACACATGATTTATAAATATTTTGTCATGTTACTTAGGTTGCCTTTCATTTTGTTCTGTCTTTTAACACAAAACCTTTTGTTTGAATGTCCAATATACCTATTTTTATTGAACTCTGGGCTTTTGGAGTTGTACTCAATAAAACATTTCCAAATATTTCTTAAGTTAGTGACAAAGAAGTAGGTGGTAAGTTCCAATGGAAGATTATATTTTCAAAATTAATGAAATGAAGTTTGCTGATAAGTAAGAAGCACTGGAAGCTCATATTTAAAAAGCTAAAAACTCCCTCTACTGCTCTCATTCAATCTTTTACTAATGCAGTGTGACAAGATACAAGTTTAACTTTCTAACCCCCTTGACAGGCATCCACCTAATACTAGAAGTAAAGACTCTAGAACTAGGATTTCTTTTTTTGTTTGTTTTTGTTTTTTCAACATTCTGGTGCCTTCACATGGAGACCTCTCCCTGGAGAAATGATACTCAGGGTGCTGTCACACAAAACAGAGCTATCCCTGGGCAACTGAGTTCAAACAGGTTCTGACACTGACTTGCTAGTCTTTGTGTGTGTGTGTGTGTGTGTGTGTGTGTGTGTGTGTGTATGTGTGTGTACTGAAAGTTGAATTAAGGGACTTCACACTGAGCTACCTCCACAGCCTTTTACTTTATTTTTAAATTTTTGAACCAGGTCTCAAAGAGTTGCTCAGATGTCCAGGCTGGACTAGAACTCTAGAACTTCCAATCCTAGTGTCTTAGCCTCCCAGAGTGCTGTAATTATAGGCAGGGGCAATTGTACTCAATTTGAAGTGAATTTTTTGATAGGCACATATTCTGGGTGCTACACATTTGGTTCACTAAGTCATAAAGACAAAAAAGGAAAGGGATTATCCAAATTAAGATTTTTCTGTTATATTTTTGAACAGTGGAAAGCATGTGAGTCATTAAGAGAATCATGACTAGTGAGAGGAGTAGGAAAGTCTTTACTGACTAAAGTTACACTGAGCTACCTTGGAGTAATATTACCATCTAAACATTAAATTGTGCAGATGTGAGACTTAACTGGGATTAAAGAACACTGGGATGTAGACTCATAACAAGAGTTAATGTTGGATGCGTAACCACCACTATAAGAGCCCTCCTAGATTTGACATTTTGTATTTATTCATACAGAGCACATCTTTGGATTTCAGCACCCTGGGTTTGTTTTTTTTTTTTTTTTTTTTTTTTTGTAGAAAGAAATAATTTAAATTTTCCAAGACTAATATTATCATAAAACTATGATATCTATTAATCAACATCAATACATAATAATATAAAAACTACAAATTAGTTACCTATTATGCTTTACTTTTGAGGGGTTTACTTATAATTAATGGGACAAAAGTAGCTGCAAACTAGCTATTTAAATAATTTACATTAAGGAGAGACAAATACAATATGAAGAATGTTAATTCATCAGATACGTTCTTGGGATTTGTTCACCTTTTTTCTCTTCCCTTGCTGATAATTTTAAGAGTTATTTTTCTTTCAAATTTAGTACTATGTCAAGTATTTCAAAAACAATTATATATTTTTCAACTGTTAAAAAAATTTCAAGATTTTGATATTTTATTTTCCACTGTAAATGTTAGCCAACTAAAAACAATTTTAAAAGTAGCTTAAAGAAAATTATTATATAATTAAGAATTATAATAGGAAGGACATTCTGAGTAAGTATAAATTTATAATAATCTTTGATAGACCAGAAATGGAAATTCAGTGGCCCAGTAAGTGAAATGTAACATCCATAATACAACAAGGGTGCATTAGGCCAGGCATAGTGGCACATGCCTATAGTCTCAGTACAAGAGAGGCCAAGATAAGAGGATCACCATGAGTTTGAGGCCATCCTGGGCTACATAATGATATCAAGTCCATCCTAAGTCCATAGTGAAACCCTGTCACTAAAACAAACACACCTAAAGTGGTTGCATTTTAAAGTCAAACAATTTACATATGAGAGATGAGTCTAGTAATAAAATTGATTTTGAAGACTATGACAGTAACATATTCATCCATATGGTTTTGTTCTCTGAAATCTGAGGTCTATGGCTGATTACTTACATACCATTGTATGTCTCACTGATGTGGAGATACTTTCTTCCCATGACTAAACTTCTTTATATCAAGGCCAGCCAAAAAAAACTCACTGCTAAAAGTTAAATCTCCTCTCAAAGGGAAAAACTGTATAATCCTTCATTCAAATATATCAGAGACTTAAAGGGAATTTCAGACAGAATCTTAAAACTGTTTGTAGCCAAATGATAGAATCTACATTGCTCTGGGCACGTTGCTTTGTAAACAGTACTAAATTTAACCTTCCTCACAATGCTATGAGTTTATCCTATTTGTGTATGCATAGTAACTGGCTCTTCTCTTCACCATGGGACACACATATGATAAATCCTATTAGCTTCCTTGAAATGAGGCAGTTTGTCTCCAGTGTTATGTTCTCAGTGCCAAAGCAGCCGTTGGTACATGGCATGTACTTAGCAAATGTGTGTTTAATTTATGTATTACTACTCTCATTTTAAACTCATTGTCAGTTCCAAAAGTATGAAGCAACACAGAAAGCTAGTAAATGACAGAATTATCATTTAAATTGAATATATGATTTTCCTTATTACAAATCTAGATCCTCTAATTTTCTGCCAAGTAGGTTACTAAAGGAGAGGCTAAGGTATACTGAAGTTATTTCCACATGAACTGAAGTAGTGAATACAGAATTAGGCATTAAGTGTCATGGCTAACTTAATATTGAAGACTCCAGTAGGCCAACTGGTAGAATCCTGCTATGTTCCTATGGTAATACCAAATGAATTAGGCAACCACTTTGGAAGCTTGAAAATTCCTTGTAAAATTAAGTATATGCCTACCTCATGGCCTTGAAATCTCACTTGTAAGCATTTACCTAGATGAAATGAAATTTATGATTACATAAAAACATGTAAATGAATGCTCATACATTAATATTTATACAACGTTAAACAAATTTATTCACAATCACCAAAAACTGGAAACAACCCCAATGTTCTTCAGTTACTGGATCAGTTGACACACTATGCTACAACAGAACATTTCCCAAGAATGAAAATGAAAAAGTTATTAATACATATAAGAACATGGGTGAATCTGGAAGATATTCTGCATAATTTGAAAGAAGCTAGACTCAACAGTTCATATATATGATCCCATTAAATGACTTTCTGTAAAAACCGTATCATAGGAACAAAAACCAAGAGGAAGCTGTTGGACACAAAAGGAGGAGAAAAGGGGGACTACAAAATAGAAAGTCGTAAGAGGATCTTGGAGAGTGATGGAACAGTATCTTAACTGGGATGATTGTATACTTTGGTCAGAGTCACAGCATTGATTAACCCATAAAGATCATTTTTACTGTAGTTCTTAATAAGAGACCTCAAATAAAGCAAATAGACATGCACTTAACGTAAGATCCAGCAATTACACTCCAAGGTAATTACTTAAGAAAAACAAGAAATACATACCCTAAAAAACTACTACCATTTTTTATAGCAGTTTTGTGCAAAATAACAAAAGCTAGAATACAACCCAGATATTCACCTAGAAAAATAAACTGGTGCAGTCATATAGAGGATAACGTCATACAGTTACAAACTAAATTACTTATACATGTACTAATACAATATAAATGAGTTTCATTTATCTCATGCCAAGAGAAAAAATCAGGATACTAAAGAGTAATTTTCCATGATTCCATGTGTGTAAAGCTGTAGAACAGACAAATGTTAAGCCACAGTGAACAACGTCAAAAAAGTACTTGCCTTTAGGGGTGAGAAAAGGGAAATCTCCATAGTGTTAAAATGTTACACATCATGACAGAATCACAAGTACTTTATGTGTATGCATTTGTCAAACTTACACAGTACATTTAACATATGCATATTTTATTGTACCTAAATGTTACCCTCAAAATTGTAAATATAATGTTAAAATAACTAAAACAATATAAAAAAGAAAATCCATTCATCATTAGTGCCAAGACAATTGTTATTAACACAGGGAAATTCAACCTTATGACACAATGTAGCTATAGTAAACTTTATTTACATAATGCCAGTGCACCTTTTATTTACTGGTTTTTTTAACTAATCAGGCTGAGTCTATAGTCAAAACACAGGAAATTTACTATTAGTCACCAAGTGCAAACGTTAACAACTTCGGCAAAACGTTAATGTTAAAAGAATGTTAAAAACAGACATAAATGTTAACAGCTTTGACTAAGAAAACGTGGGTGACAGAATTAGTGAGGGTTGATGAATTTTCAGGATCACTAGTGTTATTTTGCATTTGAGGATTTGAAATATTGACTAAAGCTGATGGAACAATAAATAAACTATCAGTACATTATCTTACACCTTCACTGTATCCAATAGTAAGATTAAGAATAATAGAATAGCTAATAAAATTGGACCAGGTAGGGAAAGAAAATAAGGTTACTGTGAGGTAGCTCTCATCTCTAATATGAGATCATTATTGGTATTGTCTTAACTTGATAAATCCAGAAATTAGAGGTATTTGCATATTACTTGCTGTTAATTGAGCTAAATGAGAAAGGAATTTAAATAGTAGCAATTGAGTTTGCCTCTAGGAACTGAGACTGAACACAGCAAAGCAAGTAGAAAAAAACCTTGTATTTATTTTGTGTTGCTTCTATTTGATTAAAGTGGTCCATTTTGGTTATAAGTGTTAAAGTCAAGAAATTGTAATATATTTCTCAAATGTTATATCAAGTTAGGAAAGACATGTTTCCAAACAAATCTCATCAGTCAGCCAGATCCAAAGATACAGTTTTAATTTTTCAAATGTAAAATAAGTAAAATTTCCCAAATGGAGTTCACAGAACATTTGAAATGTAAATTAGAAATCATTACCATTCTTCATTCAGATTTGTACTAGGCACCATACAGTACAATAATTACAATATCAGAGGTAACCCCTTCAAGTAGCTCACTTTCTAGAAATGAAAACATTTTAGGCAAATGCATGAATGCTTCCTGAGCAACATTCCTAACAACAGTGATGGATGTCAAGGAAGAATAGACTTCCACTTATCCTAGGAGGATGAGCAAGGCAAGTTTCTCTACATATATGACAAGCCAAGACCAGGAGAGTTGGAAAAATGGGTTCCAGGTGAGAATGCTCTTAGGGAGCCTTACATGACATAAAGGAAGGCAGAACACATTCATTTTCCTCTCCTCCCAGCTGTTCTAATGGCATAAATACTGCTCTCCTCCTCACATGCATCTGCTTACAGACTGGCATCTGCAGATGATGGCCTCCAGGTGTTTGCCTGAAGGAAGATCCTGAAAGTCAGTGCAAGCTGGAAGCCCGGCCTCCAGGAGCAGATGCTGGCCTGCAGAAACCTGCAGATCTCTGCAGGTATATTTAGAGAAATAAAGTTTAGTTCACACTTCTAAAAACAGAAATGGCATAAATTAAAAACATGAAATTACTTATAAGACATTTTATATTTACATGTTTAGAATTTTTTAAGTAAAACTGTTGTGTAGCTCAGCGTAAAGGCATGGGTTCTATTTCTTCTTAAAGAAGGAGCTGTTTACGTTGATCACTTATGCCAGATATTTTTTTTATTTCTGATGACAACTTTCCTAAATGCTGAGAATTTTTAAAATTCTGAAGGGACAAATCCATGTCGGATGAAAGAACTATGGGAAAATCAACGACTGGATGATAATAGAAATCACTACACTATATTTTCAGTTGGGAACTTCTTCATTTACCTTTTTGAAAAATATACTGCCAAAAAACAACAGGAAATATCAAAATTTCATAGTCACAAATGCCTGAATCAGCTTCTGGAAAAGTATTTTTCCAAAGAATATTTACCAAAATAGTCTGCAATAAACTGTAGAGAATAAAACTTAATACATGATTTTTTTTTCTTCTAAATACAGACAAATGCCATTTATTGGCACATCCAGGTTGTTCCCCAAGGGTATACTTATGTTTTCTATTCCATTCAAAGTTCTAATAAGGTTAATTAATCAAAAATCCTCATGATTAGTCATGTTCTTACTTTGTTGCAGAATATTAATCACATATACATTTATATTCATAGTTACACAAAATGTTTTAAGAGTGATACAAAACTATAACAAAGGAATAAGGATATGTTTCTTTTTCATACCTCTTATCTAATAAGGTTTTTTTTTTTAGTATTCAATTCCAGACATTATTTTTCTATGCACTTATTTACCTTTGTTTCAGTGTGTGTGTGTGTGTGTGTGTGTGTGTGTGTGTGTGTGTGTGTGTGTATGGTACTGAGGACTGAACACAGAGCTTCCAAACTGAGCTATAGTCCAATTCCATTTGTTATTTGTTTATTTATTTTTAAATTTTGGGTCTGAGTCTTCCTAATTGCCTAGATTGCCTCAAATTTGTGAAGCTGCTATCTCAACTTCGTAGGGTAGTACTGAGATTACAAGTGCGTACCACCAAATCTGGTTGATTTTTCTACTTTCTGAGTTCAATTTTTTTCTAGTAACTAGGAAAGGGAAACAAAATTCAAAACAAGACAGATGCTGATCCAGTTATCCCAAATTTTAAGATCAAAAGAAGAGTGATAAGACATAAATAAGCCATATATATAAGACATATATAGATAGATAGATAGATAGATAGATAGATAGATAGATAGATAGATATAGATATAGATTGGCATAAAAACAAGAGACTTTGATTAAATATCACTGAATAAGGCACTCATAGTATCACATCCATCTAGAAGAAGTCACAGTTTTCATGAAGAATGTGACATTGAAATTGGTCTTGAAGATGGGTAGGAGGTAATTGTGGCAGACATTGCTGCAGAAAGCAGACAAAGGCTGATATACAAGGGAACATCAAAATATATAATGAATATTTAATTTTTTAAAAAATACTTTCCATAAAAGGCATGTTGCCATTAATCCCTTTCAAAATACACTCCACTTGCTGTGAATACACTTAGGTCACTGTGTTCTTCTTCCTTTCTGAGGTGGTTGTGGACGTCTTCTTTCAGGAGTATCTTTAAGAAGTACAACTAAAGATATGGTGAATGCTATTGCCAAGTGCCATGGAAAGGCGGGTTCAGAAAAACATTATGGTGTGTCCTCATCTACCTTATTTACTGGTTCTGGCACCATGTGACTTCTAGCACTGCTTCAAAGTTGAAATGAGTGAAACGTAAATGCTCTGAGTCAGTTACAGACATACAGATAACCACAACAGCACAACTAAAGACATTCATGAAAGAAGACTTCCAGATTTGCTTCAGAAAGTGACAAAAATGATAGGACAAGGGCACTCAAAGCAAAGCAGAGTATTTTGCAGGATTAAGATAATGTCTTTTACTGTAACAGTTTTTAAAAATTTTATCATTCACTGTATTGTTCAGTGACTCCCAGCATGGTATTATTTTGTGAAAAATAGCTAAAATGGGCAGAAAGGTTAGACTATAACTTTATATATTTACTCAGGGACTGGGGATTTAGCTCAGTGGCTTAAGTGCTTGCCTGGTAAGTGCAAGGTTGTGAGTTCAATCTCCAGTGCAGCATATATATATATATATATATATATATATATATATATATAGTAATTATTCATTGGCAAAAGAAAAGAAACAATAAAATATTCTCTAAGACTATAACTTTTTCAAGTGTAGTAATGTGCTTATATATTTTATTACATTAAAAGTCCTCAACAACACAATAAAGCAAAAATAAATAAGCAATAAAAGAATTGGCAAAGAAAAATACAATAGTCTTTCTCATGTTTGTTATATTTTTCCGTCACAAAAACAATCCAAAAGAAACTATAAACAATTTCAAACATTCTAAAAATATTCTTTCTGAGAGCAAAAACTAAGGAGTAGGAACAATAGAGTTTGGAATAGTGCTAATATCTCAAATACATTAAATGCTATATTCCATGTATGCATTACCTCAACTATCCACCACAGCAATCCTGTCGGATAAACGCCATTATCATTCCTAAGCTAGAGTTAAACATACTGGCATACAACTAGACAGTGAGGAGTCAGGATTTGAACTCAAGCAGTTGGATCCAGAAACCAGACTTCTTTAAGCTTTGTCTAAATAAAAAATGTAATCAAAACCAGTATCATCAAGAAAACTCTTGTGAAAAAAAATCTAACAAACGAGTTAACTATCAAGAAAATCATCAAATTTTTAAAAATTCACAAGGAGATTATCATAACAGTTCAGAAGTTAATCAATAGGATAGAGATGTCATTTTTCTCCATAACTGGTGTTGTGTTTCAATGTGAATTAAATAAAAATATCAACAAATTTTAACTTAATAGGATCATCTAATTCATACGAAAGAATGAAAGGACAAAATTGCAGACTAAAAGCAGGTAGGAAGCACTTTAGTTTATACCAAGACATTATATTGTAGTTAAAATGATATCACGTATGCAAGAAATCATGAAGGGATCAGTGAACCAGTATTGACAACACAAGAGACAACCCCATGTGTGTGAGCGAATTTTGTATGTGGCAGTACAGTGCTACAAAGTAAGAACATTAAACTCAGAGAAAGGCTGGGAAAACTGGCCACCCATACGAAATAAAATACAGTGAGATCTCTAACGCATTCTGCACACATTCCCCAAATTTCAGATGGATTGTAGAGTTGCAAGAAAAAGTAAAATGGAAACCTTATAACCTCCTGGTATGCAAAAGTTGTTTAAATAAGACAATATTATTTCTCATCCAGGCAAAATAAATAAATTTGTCTTCTTTAAAATTAAGATACCTATATAATGAAAGCATTGCAAATTAGGAAAAAGATATTGGCAATGCATATAACCCACTGGGGTATTTTGGGCACAAATATGAGCAAAAACTATAAATAAGCAATTCTCAAAAAAATAACTTCACAGGACAAACAAACCCGTATCACTTTGCTCTATCTACTTAGAAATCAAGGTAACACAAATGTAAATTAAAATGACAGTGAGATTCAATTTTGTGCACTTCAAACTTTTAAATTCACCAGATGTGAAAGGGCACATTGATTTGTGTAAATTTTCAAGAGTTAAAAAAATGCAACAGTTGCCCATAGATAATATCTTAAATGATATAAAAGCTCAAAAGGTAGATAAACACATCAGTACCACAACAGTAATGGATTTAAGAGAGGAGAGGAAAATGGGATGGAAGAAAGCAAGAGGGAATATTAACTATTGTTTACAAAGATTTGAAGCAAATATGGCCAAATGTTAGAACCTATTATATGCCTGTGATGGTTACATGCATGTTAGTTACATGTTATTTCCATAATATGTAAAGAGAGAAAGGAAGGGAAGGAGGGAGAGGAAAAGGAGGAAGGAATAAAAGAAGGAAGGGATGGGGAAGAAGAAGGGGAGGGTGGACAACACACCTAACAACACTAATGATACCATGTCTAAGAACAGTGAACAAGATAGGGCAGGACTTTGGAAATAAACACGGGCATTTATCATAAAACGTAGGGCTCTAAATAATTGCACCTCTTATATGATGGCTTTTGAAATAGTTTCTTAAATTTATTTTGTAAAATATAGTACTGTAGAATAGGTAACATAAATAGTAATCTTTACTACATCTACAGCTTTCTGTTTCTGGCAATGTTTTAAGAAACAGGAGTCAGTTTAATATAAAGTGGGTCTATTACATTCAAATTTGAAATATTTTCATAACAGAGTTTGGTTCTGAATATAGTACTTCAATGTTTCTGGAGTGAAAACTCAAGGTGCAAGACCCAGGAATTTAAAACTACTATATAATGCAAAATATATACCTAGCTTACTAAATCATGGCTTTTTCTAAGCAAAATATTGAAGAATGTTTTAAAGTAAGTGAACACTGGCATAAAATTTGCACCTAGCTTTTGGTAAGAAATTACCATTTATTAAAATGTCACTGTAATGTGTTTACAGAGTATGAAAATTTTTCTAAAGCCTAAGAAATAAAAGTATTTAAAAGATAAGCTTTATTTCTCATATTTTTATTCTTCAAATTAGGAAAGCCTTTTGAAAAGAAAATGAAAAAATATCAACATTTATAAAGATGTTAGTGTTATTAAGGTCTCAGTTCAGTCCACTCTATGTTATATTGTGTATCAGAAACAACAGCTGGAACTTGCTTAAACTGAAGCGATCGAGAGTATTTTGACAGAGCCTCAGGGCTCGGGCACAAGTGACAGGGTGTGAGGAAGAGCGTCCAGAATGACTGAGTCTGAGAACAAAATGACTAAAACCCTCATGCTGAGTTCAAAACTACCAACCACTGTCCTTAGATAGAGCTAACACTGCCTTCCCATGAGACTTTGTAACCCGTCAGAGAGAAATATTTCAGTGGAGCTGCCTGACATTTATATCTGGCAAAAATACAATTGAATATAACGGAATCTTTACTATATCTATAAAAGAGAGATGAGAAATAGACGAGAGAGCTGTATGGAGCTCAGGCTGGGGGACAGGGAAAGAGTTAAAAATCAGTCGTCTTTCTAAAATATACAAAATCAAAGAATTGCTTTAATTTTATTTTCTTTCTGCCTATGAAACCATATACAGTTTCTATGACTTTTCTTTTGAATGTTTGTGCCTACATTTCTGATTTAAACCTGAAAAGACACCACTTGGCAAAATGATTGAATACACACACAAAATAAAAAGCAGCTCACTAAATAAAGACTCAAGGGAAAGGGTAACATGACTTCTGTGGGGAAAAACGTATCCTAACAGTTCACATTCTATGAGAGATCTACATTTTTGGCCAAAAGCTTTATTTATCTCCTGTTTATATTTTTACACAGGTATTCTACTTTGCCATCAAAAAAGCATTTTTTTTTGTATTTTAACTACTTTTTGAATTTTTACTACTTAACTATGCAACCAGAGATTTTATGCAACACAGGAATTTTCAGCTTTTTCACTGAGAAATTTTGATTTGCATAATCATTTATTGTCTCAGGATTCACTTTTTATTTCTGTTCTTCTCCCCAAAAGAATTAAAATTTCAGAAGGAGAAAAATAAGTGGAAAATTTAGTAACTGTACTGAGTTTACGTAAGAGTCTGGTAGCGGTAATCGGGCCATCCTGTGTGCTGTGATATGTTTAGCAGCATCACTGGTGTCTTAACTCAGTGCCAGTAGTATTCCCCAAAATGCCCTCCCAATTCCTATGATAAGAAGCAAAATATCTCTAAATGTTGCCATAGTCCACTGGGAAAAAAAATCACTGATTCAGAAATATTTATTAAGGTACAGGAACAATCAATATTTGCTGTGTGTTAATCTTATGCAAATCTGTGGATTATGACTCCTTGAATTGTCAAAATATTGTATTCTAAGATACAATGCACTTGAAAATATGGAAGTCATTTGTATTAATATCTAGCAAGTAGATTAGTCTCTATCTGTGTTTTCACAATTTCACTTACCGATGATCAATATAACTGACAATATTAATGGAAAATTTCAGAAATAAATAACTCACGTTTTAAATTGAAGACTGTGACAAAAATCTCAAGTTATCCCACTCTATCCTTCCCCAAGCATGCATCATCTCTTTGTCTTATGTATCCAATTGTATATATTACCCACCTGTCAATAACCATCTTCGTGACTTTGTTCAAGTAGCCCTTACTTCGCTTAATAACAGCCTCAGTATACAACAGTAATGATTTGAGGGACACAGTTGACTATAAACCAAAGAAGACAGATTAATTCTGGTACCATGGCAGGATTGTGCAGCATATAGTTTTAAAAAATTAGTTTTTATCATGTATTTCCCTTTTACTCATCCTGAAAGATAAACATTTTGAAATCATGCAATCTTTAAGTAAGTATAACATGGAATTTCTCATAAAGTTTATTTTAAAACATTTTTAAAACATTGCACTAAAGTTTACTGATTTCCCAGTGCATAAGTAGATGAACTTAGAAATAAGCATTTATGAAAAAAATAAGTTTATGGGGCTGGGGATTTAGCTCAGCGGCATAAGCACCTGCCTTGCAAGCAGGTGGTCGTGAGTTCGATCCTTGGTACCGATAAAAATGAAAAAGATCAAAAAAAGAAAAAAGAAAAAAGAAAAAAATAAGTTTAGCGGAAAACTTTCCTAGTAAGTTTTGTCAAGTTTTAATACATTTTAGTAGATTTATATCCTTGTGCTTTGCCCCTATCCTTCCTTATTCTGTTGTATACAATTCTCACTGAACCTCTAAATACGCTAAAAAACTTTTATTTTCAAATAGCCTAAAACCAACTTTAACTGAAATTTTTGTTTGTTTGATTGTTTTTGGTACTAGGGATCAAACTTACAACCTGGCACTGGGCAAGCAAGCACTTATGCCACTGAGCTAAATCCCCAGCCCTTAATCTTAAATTATTAATGAGCTCAAAATACACTGCTTAGAAAAAATCTAAAACTCTGAAAACTTAAAAATCTTTGTATGTCTGAAAAGAACCAGTGTGTAAAAAACTAAATAACAGTATCTTGGAGTAACTCTAGTAAAGTTTGATCAACCATTATCAAATGCTACTGTCCACTATCATCTATAAATGTTACCAAACTTATAATTTGTTCAATATTTAAATTTCAAATGCTGAAAATAACTACAAAATGGGGCATATTACATCTGTCCTTACAAAAAAATGAGTTGCAATAATTTTGATAAATTTACATAATGAATTCAGAGGGAGATTGGAAATTAGATTTATGGTTACATACTTACTTTGTATCTGAATGTATGCCTTAAAAATAGAGTAGTCCAATTCATACGTGTAACTTCAAAACTTACGTGGCAAGATTAAAAAAAATAATTAATAGATTGTAATATACTACATCGTAAAGAATGATTGCATGTTATTACACATCTTTCCAATAAAAATTTGCCAATATAACCAACAGATGTTTATATTTGAAAATAAAACAACTTTTTATAATTATAAAACTATTAAGTACTATTCACCCCTTAGGAAATTTTTAAAATATTTTTGTTCTTGTTTAGTTTAGTTATAATGAACAAAAAACCATACATGTTGATCAAGAAAGTTGAATACTTGATGCTAAACTGATCTTTATTATTATTTCCCAATTAGAACTAGAGAGTATCAATGATTGTGCTAGACATGCATAACATGTTTCATGTAAAATGCTGTCTTAGGGTTGCATCTTTATTCAGCATCAGCTTCCAGATGGGAACTATTTTTCATGGTTCATAAAGCCAAATCCAGCTGCTACATTTGGACCTACATAAGGAATCCACATTTTATTGCCTTCCCAGTGCTTATAAAACAATTGCTATTGTTTCTTCAGTTGTGGTACAACTCACACTTCTCCGTGCAAATTAGATATCCAAAAATGTCTTTATAGTTGATTACTTGGCAATGCTATGCGTAATAGGATCTGATTTTACAACATTTTCTAGATTTTTAAGCTACCTTAAACAAAAACAGTCTTCAATGATAACCGTAGAGTGAGTGAATTACCAAAAGTGTTCATACGATTTCCTATTAAAACCCACAATGGTTATTAAACACTTCTGTAATCTTAGCTTTATTAAGAGACAGGAAGTGCACAGTTCCTCTCCCTCCTCACTCAGCTAATCTGGCTCTTTGATGGTCATGCGTTTGGAATAATCATAGGGTTTCCACCGCAGTATAGTCTTCCCACAGCTAAATGGAATTAACCCTGTCAAACCTCAAAAAACAAAAGAAAAGAAAAAAAGAATGCATCTCATTGTTAAAATCAAATATATTTGGAACTTGGAGTAAATAGCAATTGTATTGAAATACTGTCAATTCGTGCTTACAACATTTTTCATAGGGCCACCAATAAAAAAAAGAAATATCATTTTCAGAAAATGGGAATTACTCAGCTTGCAAAATTACCCGTGGTTTTCCTTTCCTGCTATCTATAGATGTCAAACATCCAGTGTCTTCTCAATCATGTTCATTAAATACTTTGTAGATTCTAAATTAACATCTGCTACTCTTTTTTGCCAAAAGATCAAAAATTCTAGAAGGAAAAAAATATAGTTGGAAAAGTTAATACCCAGCGAGTTAATGTAAGAATATGACAGCGAGGCAAGTTTTCTATGAATTGGGAAGCAAAGACTATAGTAAACCAGCAGATAATCCCCGTCCTGCTGCGTGGTTGCCCCAGAGGTCTGATACAGCGCCAAAGCCTCTTACGCATACTGAGACAAAGCTTATTTCAAGCGAATTCAGCTCCTAAAGCCACCAGACTGCTCCCTGACAACCTTCAGTTGCATTGAGTCTGTATTTGTGTTTCCAGCTGTTTATATTTACTTCTTCCCAAAGCCACAGTAGCTACAAAAAACAAATGCTTGTTATGCAATGTTTTGCACTTATGCAGGTAAAGCGCTTCTCTTTTTAAATGCACATAGCTTGTGCAAATACGTTTTTATTCTATTCCGAGATTAATTTGGTAATTATAAGCCCGTTAGAAACACACGTTAAACAACAGGTCATATAGTTGCCATTTCTATTCTGGAATAAGTCTCAGTGTTTGACCCTTGAACAAAGATGAGCAGATGTGTATTCAAAAACAAATTCATCTGAATCATCTACTTCCGGTGTCTTGTCAGGTCTCAATTGATATTCTGTTTGGATTTTTACTGCAGTCTTTTCTGACCTTTGGCAAAGGATTGTGCTGACTGATTTAAAATTTTGGAATAAGCATTCGTGTTATTTTTTAAATTGTATAAATAGAATCTAGGTGCTTTCAGAAAGGAATGTTTGTTTTACATCAATTTTATTTGTTCTTCATAAAAATAGTATTATGCCAATTGTCGCTGCAAAAATACAGCCTGTCGAATTGTCTGTGGTTTTCCTAGTAAAAGAATGTCACGTAAATCCTCTAATGTAATCTGACTGAAGTAACAGAGTACACTTATATAAAAGGATGTAAATGAAGATTAACTTAAATATAATCTTATATAAATCTTTACAATGTATTTTTATTATTTTATTAATCAAAATGAATATAAGCATTAAGAATACCAGGTAATGTATTTCATATTATTCTAAAATTCTACTGAAAAAATTTCTTTAGAAAATGAAAAATATAATATTCCTACTATTAAGATACAGATTATTTTTAGAACTCACCTTTATAACTATGCTGCAATTAGATTAAACTCAATATATTCAAACATTTCTTAAACAGAGATATGTCAAGATTTTCAATTATTTCATTAATATAGTCTTTGAAATTAGAGTTATCAGCATGAGTTTTACTTACCAGTTATTTTTTATTAATTTATTTTTTACTTAGAGTTATTCAAATCTAGTATAAGTAGATAAAAATTTTTAAATGTACCATATTTCTTTCTAGAAGTGAATATTTAGTTCTGCAGGCTCAAAATAGGAGCAGAAATTATAATTAAATTAATTGTCTCAATCCCCAGTGCTGATTTGAGAGTGCTAGAAAACCACACACTTTCTTAGACATTTGCTTTCCTTCCCTATCAGATCTACTGCCTTTCTAAGCCTCACGACTACTAATCACTGACACGAAATACTGAAACCAGTGAGAGGGAAAAATAGTTGTGAATTTGTAAGATTATAAAAATATAAGTAACAAAGCATCATATATGAAATCCCAGTTGGCTTATCGCTTTTAAAAAAACACATTTACAAGTATTATTTGATTTGATTGATTGATATTTTTAATTCCAGAAAGATAGCATCATATGAGAGAAATTTTAAACCACCAGTTTAATAACTTTCTTTTAAAACACTTTAAGACAAAAAGTGAAGGTTATGCTAATGTTCTTTAACTTAGAAGTGGTAATCAGTTGGGGTAGAAAGATGACAGAGGCTCAGAATAGAATGAGACTTACGAAAAGACAATCAAAAAGTGCAGCGTCTGTATTCTTCCTGAATTACTTCCAGTTTTATTTTGTAGTCATATGAATGAATGTAGTATAATGCTTTGTAATTGTCTACATTCATCTTTAATCTCAAACAGAAGAAAACCATGAGAAAAATATAAACCAACAATCCTTAACTGGGAATTACTTTGCCCCCAGCCCAGGAGTCACTGGGCAGTGTCTGAACGTTTTTGGTGATGACAATGGTGGGTGAGGTACTGCTGCATCTGCTGGGTACAGACTAGTGCCACTACTGAACCTCCCGCACTGTACAGAGCAGCATTTCACAAAGAGGTATTATCTGGCCCAAAATGTCAAAAACATCACCACTGGAAGACAACAACAACAACAACAACAAAAAAAAAAGAACTGTAAAAAGACAAGATTTGGAATTCAGATTTTCTTTTTCTATCCTAATGGATAAAAATTCAAAAGAGAAGTCACCATTATCACGGATCAGATTCTGCTGATGCTTCTAATTCTGCCTCTGAAATAGATCCAAGATTGTTCTTTTGTATACCAGCTTTTGTTTGGAGTGCTGCCTCTTTCTGTATATCCTTTAAATCAGAGGTAACACTTTTATCTAGCTGTCCATTTTCAAGATCACACATTCTGGGGAGGTATGCTGGTACATGTCTGTAAACCCAGTACTCAGGAGGCTGAAGCAGGAGGGTGGTCATGAGTTTGAGCCTGGCCTGCCCTATATTGTGAGTTCAAGTTCACCCTAAACTATATAGCAAAACTCTGAAAAAAGAACAAAAAACCAAAAAACAAAATCGCACATTCATAGAGACATCCCCAAGCACTCTTTTGGACCTACCCTACAGGAAACTGTGCTTTTACAATAGGGGAAGGAAGGAAGGATGAAGTTGGGAGCAACAAACTCTGGTCACCAGAAATGACCTGGAAAACAAGCTTTGGGCAACAGTCCCCAACAGAACTGACCAAACAAAAGGGGAATGCGATAGAAAATTCTAAACTCACATACCATCCTGGGATTTCTATGAACTTAATTTCCTTTCAATTAGTGAAGACAAAAAGAAAGTGTTTCCCAGAATACAGTCTGACACTGTCTCCAAGTTAAAGGGATTCAGTAGTCAAATACTATTAGCAAGCACTGCTACCATCCTGAGAAATTGTTGCATATTAATACAGTATTTGTAGAAATGTTGTATTAAACGTCTCATTTTAGAGTGTTCATAATCTAATATTTATCTAACTTGTCCAGTGATGCATTTTTTCTTGTAATTGACTTTGTATGCATATTGGACCTATTAATTCGTGGGAAGCACTTGTCTAGGTTAGCTAATGTAAAATAAAGCCTACTTTGTTTCATCTTATTTTAAAGAGCATAAAGTTTTCATGTTTTATGCATATCATAAAGTATAATCTTTTGTATTAATAAAGACCATCCCTAAATATTCAAACTTTATTTAGCCAATAATACAGGACTGATTACTAAAAGTTAAACTCTATCAAATAATGCAAAAAAACTCTCCATTCTTTCCAGTGAAAACCGGACTTCTCTAAAGCTTTTCATTTTTGCTCATGTGAGACTCTCCAAGGGACATACAACTTTAAATGATCAAAATTACTTCCTTCAGTTAATAATTCTATAATTGAAATGGATGGATCACTGTACATAGTACTTAAAAATCACAAATCATAAACAATATGTGAACATTTTCTTTTTCTTTTATTTTTAAACTTTAAACTCATTTGTCTTCTTGGAATCTATATTAGACATGTCCATTAACAAGAGCTAGCAGTAACATAAAACACTAAAATGTGTCAAGAATGGCCCCATCTATATTATAGCTTCCTCAAAACAACTCTGAGCTAATAATAGTATGAATTATCATTCTCTTTTGAGAACTAGAATTCAAAATATAGGCACACTTTTCACTATCAAGATAGCTTTAACTGAAATAAGTATTTTACACTTAAACATTTTACAAACTTTATCTCCTTTGATTTATACACACACACACACACACACACACACACACACACACACACAAATGTGGTAGACATTCACAGAAAAGGAACTGAAAGAAAATAAGTAGCTTGGACAGGATCACAAAGCCAGAACATTAATCCAGGACTGTTTCCCTCTAAACGATGCTGCTGTGTCTTTTCAGGGCCTCTTGGAAACTCCTCAGACTCACTCACTACACTTTGCAGGGGCAGCTGAGAAGCACTGGCTGATCTTTAAGCAACTCTTCCTTTGTATTTTAGCTTGGCCAGGACAGAAAAAGAGATAATGAAGAATAAGAATTATTTGGATGCCTGGAAATTCTCAGCAGGTAAAAATGACCTGTAAAGATAATGTATCTATTAAATAAATAAAGGTCTTCCTGTTTTCTAGCTGGAGTTTTCTTGCATAAATTAACTTTGCTTAACCTTTGTTCAGTGTTTACTGGCATTTAGCAATCTGTCATTTCTGTGATTTGCAGCCAAAGTGACAGTGATAAAAATAATAATGAAGAAATAGAGAAAGATGATGAAGTCGATAACATAGAAAATAATGTTAACTATTTTCACTGAAAATTCACCTTGGATTTTAAATAAGAATAACATGTTAATATATAGTTTTAATTACCAGAAGATGAATTTTCAGTGACTGGTTTCTTATAACTTGTACAGAATTTACCAGAGAATATTGTGTGCAGAGAGAAGAGGTAAAGAGGATTTTTGTTTTGCTTTTCCATTTCATATAAGGATTAGAAAGTACTAATGGAATGCCAAGAAAAATTTATTTGCTTCACCTTATCTACCTTCTTATAAAAAATTATCCGAGAAAACTGAATTCACTTCACTGTGTTGCTGAATTATTTGCTGAACTTTGAATAACAATATAATAATATCAACAGTGATACCAGGAAATCACAACTAAGGTTTACTTCATGCTCCATGTGTTGTTAATTTAATCTTCACAACAGTGTTTACAGAAATATGAATATTAATACTAACATTGTTACCACAAGTGAAGAAATTGATGCTTCAGTCATGCAGCCATCTAGAGTAGAATCAAACAATCTCAGTGCACAGCCGGGGCCTTTTATCACTGTCTCATACCCAGGAAGATCTAGAACTGCATATTCCCCTTGTTTTTGCTTTTCTATTCTGTTAGAGCAAAGTGGTTTTAGACTACACCCGACCTCCTGGAAGAACTTCAGACTAGGGATGCCATAAGGCCATACCACAACAAGCCTTTCTTTTGCAAGCCACTCTGGTTTGAAGTCACATTGTAAAGCCTCCCAGAGCTGCCTTACAGGGGAGAGGAAACCATCACCTGAACACCTGCAGCACTGACCAGTTATCTCAAAAGCAGGAGGTTTGCCTAGTGTGTACTTGGTCTACTCTTGGGAACATGGGTGTGTAAAGTTGAACAAGATGCTCTCTTTGAGTAAGTGTTCCTCATCTTGGATATTTTAAAAGGAAATTAACTAGGAAGAAAAAAATTCCAGGACTCAAGCTAGCAAGCAATTTGTATATTTATTATGTTTCTGCAGAACCGCAGAAGTTTCAGGGGAACTGAAGATATCTAAGGACCTGAAACTGGGAACTTGTTGCAATGTACATCATCAGTGAGCACAAGAGAAAAAAAAAACTGAAAAAGAGAGAGAGGAAGCAAGGAAGGGTGGGAGGGAAGGAAAAAGAGAAAAAGGAGCAGATATGTAGATGAAAAGAAAAGAAAATGCATTTAAAAATTACAAAATTAGGGCCCTACCATCTCTAACTGGAACCTACTTGTCTTTTTCATAGCTTTCATATGAGCTAAAAATTTTATCTAGACCTGACATACTCCTGGAGTATGTGTAAAGGTGACCAATGTGATGATTTTTTATAATGACATTTTAGTAATTTATCATAGTTCTCTTTTATTATCCTTAAAAAATTTATAAATATAATTTGTGCAAATGTATGCTGTATTTTTAATTCTATACTAATCTACTATTAGAAAAAATATATTTCTCTTAGAGCTGAGTAAATGTGGGTATGGGCATAGGAATGCATTTTCTACACTATATACTTTTGCCAGGCTATGCTTTTGCGTGCTGTGGTCTCTATAAGTTTGTGCATTGACCTATATTTGACATATAAAAGGATGTGTTTCTGATATACATATAATTACATATTCGCAGGTTAAATACTGGCTCTAAAGAAAGTTAACAAAGATTATTCAATGAAATTCATCCTTCATATTTTATGAAGTAAAATAGTCTTCTGGTATATCTTATTAGTTAATAAGATATGAAAATCACTTATTTAATTGCATGAATTTGTGTTATTTTATCTGACAAAAGTATCTAGTAATTTACTAGATTAAGCAAAACATAATCCTAGATATTTAAAATTGTTACCTTATCTTTTAGGGAAGGAGAAATAAATGAGAATAAACTGGCAATCAGAATCACTCTTATGATAAATACAGAAATTTTGTAGATGGAAGTTCTAACTTTATGAAAAAAATGTAGATACTTGTCCCAGAAACTTATTCATATGCAGTTTTATACTTTACATTCTCAGTAATTAAATATTACACATTTTAATATTCCTTCATTAGAAAGAGTTGTTTTTAACGCTAAGTATCAGACACCTAGTCAGTGTTGCAGGTGTTCAGGTGATGGTTTCCTCTCCCCTGTAAGGCGGCTCCTGGTAGGCTTTACGATGTGACTTTAAACCAGAGTGACTTGCAAAATAATGGCTTGTTGTGGTATGGTCTTATGACATCCCTAGTCTGAAGTTCTTCCAGGAGGTCATTTTCCTCTAGGGTACCATTTATTGAATTCCGTGGGTTTGAAATTGTCATTAAATGGATAGATAAATACCACACCTCCATATATAATATTTATAATGTCATCTGTAACAGTTTCATGATATGTACGTACACATATAAAGATGTGCAACTACCACAATTGAAGACAATTTCCATCACCTCCAAAAGTTCTTTTGTGTCCTCTCAATTCCTAACATCCACTAATCAGATCTTCATTCACATAGTTTTATCAAGATGTCATAGAAATGTAACCACGTGACTTTTCTCTCTTGCTTCTCTCATAAATATTAAAGCCCATTGGACTCACCTATATTGTTGTACATATTATATACTTCTGACTGTGGAAAGAATTCCACCATATGAATGTTTAAGACTTTTTTTTATCCGTTCACTAGTTGAAAATATTTGAGTTTTTTCAGTTTGTGCCATTATGAATGTCAGGAATGATTGTTAAAGACTACATTTATTTAAAATTTTCTGGTGGAGAACAAATTATAGAAGGGCTAAAGTAGGAGTTCAGAAACGGAAATAAGCATACAGTGCAGGTGACAAAGAAAGAGGATGGTACAAGTGTAATACAGAGAAACCAACAGATTCACAATATTTATTTGAAGGTGAACTGTAGAACGTTGGTAGTAATTAAGAAGTGGGAAAATCAAAGATACCTATATGGATTTTGCCCGAAACAACCAAATTGTTATTCACATCTTTACTTTCAATTACCTGCCTTTATATCACTTTCATATAACCTCTCTGTGGGTATCAGTTAGGGAAATTAAATTTGGGACACTGGAAATTTGAAAACATAGTACTTTCAATGAAATTTACAATATATCATCTTGTCTCATAAAAACAAATCTTGTATGACAGACAAGAAAGATCTGGAGCCTTGTAATAACTCTCTACAAGACTATCTTTCAACAAAACACAATTCATCTATGACTTTATACTTAGAACTGTAAGATTAGATTATATCAGTTGAGAGATTTAAAATCCTGCCATAAGCACATTTTGGTCTAAATATTAATCTAAGAAAAATATTAGAAGTATGTGTGGGTGACCTGTTTGCACCGGGATACTTGAGGTACCATGTAATTCCATAAGACTTACTCAGAGTCTCCAAATCTATATAGTGAATTAAGAACCCCCCATAAAAGGAAAAGAGTAAGCACTTCTTCATAAAGTTCCTCCTGAGACTTTCACACTTACTTGGCATAGTCAATAGGAAGCTTTTACCAAAAATCACTAGGGGCCTGGAGCAGAGCATCACCTTGTACCATGGATTCTTCAATCCCCAGCACCAAAGGAAAAAAAAGTAGGAAAAAATCTTCTAATTAATAGAGACAGTATACTAGAGTTTTTTACAATGTGCTTAATTACTGGTTTAATCTACTAAATAGACAATCCTATTTTTGTTTTTTCTAATACCTCACATATATAATCACGTAGCAGGCAAATTTTATATTCAGTACCCATTTTTGTCTCCAGGCTATTTGCTCACTCTGAGTACTGAGAATCTATCTGTGTACTTAAATTCTTACAAAGCATTTAGGTGTGTCCAGCTGACTGTGTATATAAAAATACAAAAAAAAAAAATTATCAGTAGTTGAGACTAAACTTCACCTCCATCATTCCGTAAAGAGATAAAAATATATTTTGACCGAATTTTGCACCTAAGATATTTGTATATTTCTGAAAAGGCTTAGTTATATTTATATTTTCCTGTTATGGATTTTTTTCTCTGTGCCTGTTTTCTTTTTTTTTTTAATTTATTTAAGAGGAAAAAGAGAAAAACACAAAACAAAACAAAGCGGTGTAAGGGTACACGTAATAGAGAACTACAAAAAAAAAAAAAACATAATAGTAAGGAATCACCTGCTAATAGATTACATATTATCATCTTGGAAATAGTTGCTCAAATCACCGTATCAAAGAATACAAAGTGGACATTCAAACAGAGAGACTGCAAACAGCTGTGTTCAATGATCCAAAAACATTAATATAGTCAGCTATTTAACACCCCTAAACACACTTGCTGTTATATCCCTTAGAGCTCTTTTTTTCCCCTCTCTTTTTTACAACAAAATTTACACGTTTTGGATTTTATTAGTCCTTAGTTCTTATTACTTTTTTGGGGGGAGAGAATAAAGTCAAATATGGAAAACAAAGCTGTCAGTCAAAACCAAGGATTTGTCTGTGCCTGTTTTCTGCCTTTTTCATATTAACAAAAAAACAGAAATTGAAAAACAAAAGATTACATGTTTGGAGATCCTTCATAGATGATTTTATGAAGTGTAATCAAGATATATGGTAAAGTGAAGGCTTACATTTTACAAATTTATTTTAGTAAAAGACATTTGTCATTAATCCCTCTCAAAATACCTCCTCTGTTCAAACATACATATCCCAACTCTCTTGTCATTTACTGAAGCAGTTCTGAAAGTCCTCTTTCATGAGTGTCTTTTCTAAGTGTGATAAAAAAAAAAATATGGTAAATCCTGCTGCTGCCAGACTTAAACCAAGCAGCCTCATGAAGACGTGACGATGTGTCCTCATTCCCTTTGCTCACTGAATCTGACACCACGGAACCTCTGGCTCATCCCGAGAGTCCACATGACCATGAAGAGCAGACGTTTTGAATTGTAGCCACACAATGCAATTAAAGAACAGGAGACTGCCAGAGCTACTTCAGAAAGTGTCAAGAAAGCTGACACAGTGCCCTGGAAGTAAGAGACTCCTTTGTGGGGAAGTGACGAACAGGTGTCTTTTACTGTAATAATTTCTTTTAATGTAGAAACTCATTATACTTTTTAGCACACCTTGTATAGTGTGGCAGAATCATGTTGACTTACATAAGTAACTAAGAGAATATGATTTTGAGTGATGTATTTGGACACACACATGTATTGTTCAACACTTTAACATGCTGAATAAATATATATGAACCTAAGAATATCAATGACAAGGGGCTGGAGATTTAGCTCAGCGGCAAAAGCACCTGCCTTGCAAGCATGCAGTCATGAGTTTGATCCCTGGTACCGATAAAAAGGAAAAAGACAAAAAAAAAAAAAAAAAAAAAAAGGTATCAATGACAGTTACCCATTGTATCAAATGCATAAAATATCACTGGCTTCAATTTAGATGATTGTTTTGTTTTTTTATACAACAATGTTAGACTTCAAGGAAGAAACCTATTACAAGATTGTGTATTATGCATTCTGTGTGAAGATATGGACAAATAGTTCAAAGAAAACAAGAGATCTTATGAATACCACTGTTGATTTCCTGTTGTCTTGCTTTGAAATCCTGTGTTGCTTGTATTGTTTTGTTCTGGTTTGCTTTGTTCTATTTTGTTTTGTTTTATTCTCTTTATATAGGAAAGAAAGAAAGAAAAAGAAAATTGTGTATTAGGCATTTTATCCACTATTATATAACACAGAACTATAGTACTAACACAGATTAACTTTTGTAAACAAAAATAACTTCCATTGAACTTTTTCTTAATATTTTTAAAATTTTATGGACCAGGGATTTAGCTTAGTGGCAAAAGCGCCTTCCTGACAAGCGCAAGGTCATGAGTTCAATTCCCAGTACCCAAAAAAAAAAAAAAACCTTTAAGAAATTTTTATTTTAAATAGAAAAAAATTCAAAACAAGATAATAGGAGAGTAACTGATTAACATACTGTATATTGCTATCTTCAAAGTAGTTACTCAGAGTACAAGATATAGGCATGAAAATTTTTCTAAATATTATCAGAAACTTTTCAATGAACTAAGAGAAATTAGTAGTGCAACTATACTGTTTTGTACAGATGATTTTTTCCTTTTCCTCTCCTTTTTTTGTTTCCTCCCCACACTTTCTCTTTCCTTTTGAACAGTTTCTTCTCATTTCACAAAATCTATTTGAATCTTATTTACTCTTCCAGCTTCTCAGACTAGGGAGATAATATCATGTTTACACATATGAGTCTGATTTATTTCACCTAAGAATATGGTCTTGTTTTATTTATTTTCTTCTAAAAATCTCAAATTTATCCTTCTTTATACCACACTAGTACTCCACTGTATTAGAAAACACACACACACACACACACACACACACACACACACACACACCTTTTTTATCCATTTCTTGTTTGATGAACATTCGGGTTGTTCCCAAAATTTAGTTATCGCAAATTGTGCTACTATAAACATGGGTTCATGTGTGTTGCTCTGGCATAATATTTTTAATTCTTCTGGAAAGATACCCGAAAGGAGAATAACTGGGTCGAAAGGGACTTCTAATCCTAGTTTTTTTGAGGAATCTTCACACTGATTTTCACAGTGGTTACACCAGTCTACACTTCCACCAACAGTGGAGAAGAGTTCTTTTTTCCCTACAGCCTCTCCAGTATTTGTAATTGGTTGATTTTTTTATGATAGCCATTATTTCTGGAGTAAGATGAAATCTCAGTATTGTTTTAATTTGTGTCACTCAAATGACCAATGATGTTGAATAATTTCTATATGTATTTACCATTTGTTATTCCTTCATCTGAGAAGTACGTATTCATTTCAGATGCCTGTCTTTGAGTTGAATCTCTGAATTTGGGAAGCCTGACTTTTTTTTTTTCACTTCTTTATATATGTTAGATATAAGTCCTTTATCTGAGGGACAGCTGGCTATAATTTTTTACCATTCTGGTCCACTGAACTTTTGGAGTCAAAAAAAATAAAAGCTCTTTATTTGTTGTTTTCCCCTGTTAGTAATCTTTAAAAAAATAGCTGATGCAAACAAAAGACTTGGGGACCCTATG
The DNA here is from genome assembly GCF_034190915.1 of Cavia porcellus. Lineage (NCBI taxonomy): Eukaryota > Metazoa > Chordata > Mammalia > Rodentia > Caviidae > Cavia > Cavia porcellus. The sequence continues at coordinate 72,454,785 of NW_026947488.1, read as the reverse complement.
CTACAGATCATGTTTTAAATTTGCTTTGCTAATTTGTTTTTTGTTTTAACAAACATTCAATAGAGGACTGCATTATGTTGTGTATGGGGAACACATAAATAAAGAAATGTCCTCTGTTTTCTAACACCCATTTTATGGAGAGGAATACACTGTATCATGAGTACAAGTAGGTTCAAAGCTAATAATATCCAACAACTAGACAAGTATCTATGACAAATATTCTACGTACACAAAGACACACACACATATTCCATTCAAAACATAGTAAAATACATATTCTGGCACTTACTATCTTCTTTGCTAAGCATTTAAAATAATTCCTCACTGCCATGTAACACATATTTTAGATACACATTAGCTATATAAAGCAGTCATTTTATAATTTCACATAAATTTTATTGTTTTAATGTAAGTTATGCAGCACAATGTTATAGGATCCATATTTAGTAAAGTGATTACTATAATGGAACAAATTGACGTATCTCTCATCTCAAGTAATTATTCATTTTTCTCCCTCTGGAGCAAGAGCAGCATAACTTATGTAGCAAAACTCTTGAATGTAATAAGTTATTAACTGAAGTGCCCGTGTTGTACCTATAGAGCTTCAGACTTGTTTAACCTTGCATGTCTGCTCCTTTGTGTCCCGTGACCTACATCTCCCCACGTCCTGCCGCTCCTCTCATAACTACTGTTTTAGTCTGCATATTGTGTAGTTGACTTGACTTTTACATTTCACATCTAAGTGATATATCATGCAATATTTGCCCCTCTGTACCTGCATTATTTCACTTAGCATAATGTCCTCTAGGCTCATTCACATTTTGCAAATGGCAATTCCTTCTTCACTTCTAAGGAGGCTTAATATTCTGCCCTATACGTATCTTTGTGTCACAGTTTCTTTATCCATTAATCCACTGATAGAAACCCAAGTTGTTTCTGTCTTGGTTATTGTGACTATTGCTTTAATGAACATAGCAGTGCATATGTGTTTATGACATGATGGTTTTATTTCCTGAGAAGGAGTTGCTGGGTCATTTGATAGTTCTATTTTTAATTTTTTGGGAACATATATACCATTATCCATAATGGGTACACCACTCTACTTTCCCAGCAATGGTGCACAAAGCCTGCCTTTGCCTGGAATATTCACCAATAGTTGTTTTCTTGTATTTTCATAATAGCGATCACAACAGGTGGCAAGTGGTACCTAATATTAATTTTGCTTTCAATTTTCCTAATGATTACTGATACTGAACACTTCTTCATGTTGACTATTCTATATCATCTTTAGAATAAAATTTTAACTTGAAATTTTTATTTTACATCATACATTTCTTAAGTAGAACTCAGCACGCAAACACTTTTCAAGTCCATTTCAATCTATGAGAAGCTTGGTTACTTCAGGCAGTTTTTCACACTGAGTATCAATTATTCATCTCCAAATTGAGTGAATAACACTTGCCTCATAAGATAATTGTTAAGATTTAATAGAACAATGCACTTAATGGCCAATTGCTCACAGTGGAAAGAGCTGAAAAGAGCAACAAGTATTTTCACCAGCTATGATGTCTTGTCTTTGCTAACCTACCTCGCTGCAATGTTTGCTAGCACCAATAAACACAAACTAGCTAACTGGACTTCTGGAATTTTGGATTAATTTCTGCAACATAAATATAATACTTTCATTTTACTTTCAAAACCTCAACAACACTAGTAAATCTTTCTCATATAATTAGTTGTAAAAATTTTAATTGAAGTACAGTTTAATCTCTTCTTGCACACTTCTATCAGGACACATTTGCTGTCTTGCTAAACATGGAAAAGACCTTACAAATACAAAGATATATTTAAAAACAACCTTGTCAAAGTAATAAAATCTAAAAAGAAAAATTCAAACAATACAAATAATAATGCAATGTGAAATCTATTATAAAAATACAAATGTATTATAAAAATATAATTATAAAAATATAATACAAATGTATTATAAAATGCAAATCATAACAATGTAATGTGAAATGTATTATAAAAAATATATGAATATAAAAGAAATATACAAATTATTAGGAAAGATGAAGTGACAATTTTTGAAGAAACATGGTTAGGAAAAGTTTTATAAGGCTTTATAGGCAAACCATAATAAATCATTTTATAATATTGACCTGTTATGTTCTCTATACTTGGAAAGTAATTAATATCCATAGACTTGATGTGGTTTTCCCTTACATATATGGACTTTTAAATGCTAGATGACTTCCATCTTTATCCAAGTAGGATATTTTCCTTTCATTATATGCTAAGCATTCTACAAAACCCTCAAAATACAAAAGCATATTAAGAAAGAAATGCTCATATGAATGTGGTGACATTTGGGTTTAATGATACATAGCTGAACATGAAAACTTGCTCAAAAAGACTCTCTTGACCATTCTATACCTATCCACCTTTCCTTAACCCAAATTCTCTATTTCATAGAGCTTAACGTTAACTGAAATATTCTTAGCTTTGTTTCCTTTTGAGTGGTGTGTGTGCAAACTTTAGCAATAAATACACAGGGAAATGAGCATTAACCCCCAAAACCCACAAGCACCAACCCATTTTTACGTGACACTTAAGTTTTGTGGGTTTTTTTTTTTTTTTTTTTTTTTGGTTTGGTTTGTTTGGTACCAGGGATCGAACTCACGACCTAGCACTTGCCGAACAGGCACGTATGCTGCTGAGCTAAACCCCTAGCCCTAAAGTTTTGAATTTATAGAACTTCTAGAAACTTATAAAGTATGAATGACTCAAAAATGTATGACTAAATAAAATACACAATGCTACTGACAAGCACAAATGAATGTTTCCTCCTGTTTGTCATGATTCTTATATGCATTTTCTCTTTAAAAAGCCTTATGTCATTAAATCCATGGCAAACATGCCAGCAGTTTATTAAATTTACATACAGATGCGAAGGCATTTCTTAAACTCCATTTCACTGCTGAATATCTGAATTTGTGTTATATGTAGTTGAGAGGAAAATCCAGTTTAACTGAAATTATAATCACATATTTACTCATATCTTAATTATAATGCAATAATATCAAAGCCCATAACTTGGGCAGAATTTGTATCTGGTCCCTGGTTTAGCTAAATCTTTTTTCTTGCCCAGCTCCCAGGAAAATGTTCATGAGGTAAAACTGGCGATACAAAAATAATTATTTGAAAAACATTATATGAAGTGAGTTGTTGCTTCTCCACTGGATGCCAGTTTAAATTGAGCTAATTTGTTTTACCAGTAGCTTAAGAAAACCCCAGCACAGCGGCAGGACAATTATATCCAGGTGCAAGGACTTAATTCAACAAATTCTAGGTGGATCCTTCCCGTCTGCACGGTGGGCCACATTCTCAGCTGTGGCTAAGAACAGATGCCTTGAAAAACTCTTGTAAACATAATCCAGTCAGTCCTTGAATAAAGATGTTGAAGTATTTCAAAACATAGCAATAATAAATGTGATACTCTTAGGACCATAATTTCTGTGGTCGTATCATTGAATAAAATAACATAGCAAAAATATTTTTGAATATAGTAGCAAAATAAAAAAGTGTTTTTTATTCCTTTGGGTTTTTTCTTTCATATATAAAGTATATAGATGTGTCATTTTTAAAGTTGCAAATGTGCATATCAATTTTAAGAAAATATGTCATGATGCAGATATAAAATGCATCACTAACACGTAAGCACAGTAAACGATTTCTGAAATAATTTTAATGATGCTTCATATGGCAAGGGGTAAAATATAAGAAGAAAGAGCTGAATGAAAAATCCACTTGCTTGAGCTCATGATGCAAGTTAGCAGGCAGAGGGAACTATATTATAAAAGTCCACAGCCTTCCTTCTCTAAAGTCATGATTTTAAAGTAAGATGCATTTATTTATTTGCTTCTTAAATAACTTAGAAGATCTTGAGAGAAACAAAAATTTAAAAATTAAGTAAAAACATTTCATGATTTCAGGGTTACAAATACGTAGCCATTTTTAACATATTTCTAGGTAATAATTTTTTCAGAGCCTGTTATTTTTTCTGATGAAGTTAGAACAGGAAGCAATGCACGATATACCATCATTGTAATTTGCCTTTTTAAGATGTTAAGGTTCCAACATGAATGGCTTCTCAACCTTTTGGCTAAGATCAAATGAAGAATCCAATATGAAACAAAATGTTGAATTTGAATACAATTTAAAATTTGCTGCTTATTATTAGTAAATGGGCTAGCAGCTAAGCATTCTCTGTTCACAATTCTGTACCTTTCAGCTGTTAATATTACTCGATATATATTCATAGATGACTACCAAGATTATACCAAATTGTGAATCATATCAGAAGGGACAGTAATTTTGTCTATTCTGTCAAGTCTAAGTTTACCTGAAGTAAGAATTGTCTAAATCCATTTTTAAAAATTATATTTTCTTTAAAACTTCTGATACTTTATGTGGTAAGCTGTATACAAAGGTTTTATTACATTTAGACAATATGTAGGCATTAGCAATACTAATTAGGGGTATGCCAGATGATTTGAATTAAGCCATCAGGTTATACTTATCCAGATGTAATGTAAATAGTTTGACCATTTTGAAAAGCTTTCAAATGGGACCCAAACAAAAACTGTCAAAATTTTAAGCCAAGTTTAGTCAGGGATACACACCAGTACCTATGAACTGAAAGAAGAAAACTAAAACCAGACAGAAATCCTGATAAAAATCAAAGCGGACAGCAACTTTTCTCTTCTTTTGTTAGTTTATCTTAAAAGGCTATTATTCAATTTTAATAAATAAACTAAAAACTGTGAAACTGAGATTTTAGGTAGTAATAAACTGGCAATTTATAGCCTCCTTATGGCAAATTTTCTTGTATATGAATAAGTAATTTGGATATGATATTCAGCTCATAACTGGAAAATCACAATTCCATTGAGACACATTTGTCCAAATATTAAAACAAAGAATAAAGACTTAATTGCTTTATTGTAATAGACATAAATTAGCATATAAAAGTCAACTTATTTGTGGAAAAGAAGATATTTGACAGTGAAAACAATTAAAATAATGGAGCTACATACAGAAGGTTCAAAAACAAGTATTCATGTTTTGACATTTGTTTTTTCTTTAAAAATATTTATTAAACACATGTGAAATTTTAAAAGTTTTTAAAATCTCACCAGAATTCAAATTCTTATAAGAATTATCTCTGAATCCCAGTCCCCGAAACAAGGGCAACTAATTGATGACAAGATTTAGGTCCCAGGTCTCCTGTATGCCAGTCCAAGACGTCCCAGCACCACGCTATGCTGAGCCTCAGCTGAAGTTCGTGGATTTTTTTTTTTTTCTGTGTGTGAAATATAGATGCCAATAGATGGGCCAGTATAAACAAAGAAGAGCTTCATGCTGCTGAATATCACGATCAAACTGTATCACAAGGAAATTGCCTCCTTTTATCTCCCAGTACATAGTAGTTGGTGATACTCTAGGAAATTTACTCTTTATTTTGATAAAACCATGAGATAGATTTGAGGCTTGAAATGTGCTACGATTTTTTGAAAGTAGGGGACATTTTTTCATTTTCAAAAAGAAATACTGTTTTTTTTTTGGGAAAGAAAATCAGTTAAGCCTCTTTTTTCTGTTTTCATTTTATCTATTTTATTAATTTTAATTTTATCAATTTTAACAAAGAATGCAATTTATTAAGAACTTAATGGACAGAAGAGACAGAAACCCATCTTGGTGGTTAAGCACCTTGAAATCACTGAAATTTAAGTTGCTGGTGTTACAGTAAATTGCCACAAGTACCTAAAAGTAAGTATTTCTATTGTAACTCTTACTACCCTAATGCTTTTTATTCCACTGGGTACAACTGTGACACACTGGAAAAATCAAAGTCTTTTGTGAAATTATATGAAACTGATGGAAATTATAAAGTCATGGAATATTGTTTCTTTTTAAAGTTGTTAATATGATTTTTAGCAGTTTAGCAAAACAGTTTAATTTTAGCTTCAAAGATGTTGCTTTTAATTTCATTTTTTCTGCTTATACTTCATAATAGATAATTACAAGTATAATCATTATTGGTCATTGGCCATTAATTTGTTTCAGCATATGTACCTCAGTGGGCAGTAATTACTGCACAGCCTTCAATAAAGTATCATTAACAAAATGAGAAGACCAGAAAAAATATGTTAATTACTGTAAGTGCTCCATTGGTTCCTCCCTGGAATAAACAAGTCTAACAATTAAGATCACACTTACTTTTTGCCAGACTATTTTTTGCAGTAACAAAAAAAAAAAAAAAAAAAAAGAAGAAGAAGAAAGAAATGAAAAGAAAAAGACAATGCTACATAATTTGAAAAAAAAAATTGGAAGAACTTGTATTATTTTTCCTTTAAATTGATACCAGCAACTCTAATGACCCAGAGACAGAAAGCAGCTCTTGTGCCAAGCAGCAATTTCATAAAAGCTCATTGTTCATAATGAAGGAAAAATTTAATTGCCTGCATACAGTATCTTGTTATAATTAAGAGGAGAAATATCCAAAAAATCATGGAAATATTTTAGCATTTTTGAAGTATTTGTAAAGCAAGATAAATTGATTTGCTTAGTCCGTATATAGATAGATGGATCTAATTAAGAAATTGTGAGACACCAAACTCAGAACGTAATTGTTTGAAGCAGAAAACGTAGAGTTGCAAGCATGATATTTTTGGTATGTTGCTAATCTGAGAGCATAATCAAAGTATCTGTAGTTTTTCATCTTCATTGCTCTAACTCAGTGCTTACAACATCATAAGTGTATTAATTCTTTTTAAGCATTTGTTGCCCCCTTACTCACGTACATGTATATTCATTTTCCCTGTGTTGTTCATTCAGGAATTTTCTGCAACTGGGCCTGCCGTGTATATGAAACCCAACCATGGCAGCCACTGCCACTTTTCTTTTATCGTCTTGAGTAGGCACATCTCGTTTCAACCTCACTCTTCTACAGTCCTTGGCCCTTTCCAATTTCTGTTCCAGCTGCAGCTGTACCTTTTACAACCTAATTGTTGGGAAACTTTTACCAAGACTTCTTTCTGAAGAAGGCTTCTACCTCGAGCAACTCCAATGGTAGATGGACTCCTCAGTTGCTTCCTCGTTTCCAAATTCTCTAGTATTTCTTAGCATTTTCTCAGGCCAGTTCAGGTCCTTCAAATCTCCCTTGATCTAGGTGATTCAAGTTCAAGGCTACTTTGGTTTGATTGTTATCACTTATAAAATTATAGGGATGGCTATAAACACAAATTTCTCTTACAACCTCACAGTCATATTTATGTGGCCCAAGCTTTTCTAAACTTCTAGCATATATATATATATATATATATATATATATATATATATATATAGTTTAATAATATTTGTAAGTGATGTTATCTAAAATAATAGCATCAGTAATAGCTGAGGTCAAAAGATGGTGAGCTAAAGAACTACATTCTAGTACTTTTGTAATATTTATGCAGATAGATGAGTAGTTGCAGGTGTTCCTCTGTGAGTGATCAGAATGCTCTTACTCAATGGTGATAAATCACTTTGAAGCTTTCAAAACTAACATACTGCCAAATGTTTCAAAGTAAGTCTAGAGTCAGTGAAAGTATAAAACAATCTAACCTCTGACAATCTCCTTTTGGAATTCTTAGTTATTCTAGTTTCAGTCTTCTTATATTTCCAGAATACTCGCACTTTCTCTCTGTAAGAATATTCATGATTTTGTCTACAGCCATACCACCCTGAATGCGCCCGATCTCGTCTGATCTCAGAAGCTAAGCAGGGTCGGGCCTGGTTAGTACTTGGATGGGAGAATATTCATGATTTCAAACTATAGTTCTCTGTGTGCTTGTCTGTTTTTCTCAGCCAGCTATAAAATCTGAAGGAAGTAAATTTTATATCTCATATGCAATGTGCATTTGATTCATTAATTGAATAAATGATCTTAGATAATAAATTTTCAAAAATCATGGAAGTTAGAAGTTGTGAGACAAACTTATACACCAAAAAATTGTCACTTACTTTAAAAGAAACACAAATTCATTGTTCATGTGATTTCTTAGTTTTTTGTCTATAGTAATTATTTCAAGTCTTAACATACATGATTATTAGCTTTGAAAACTACTCTGCTGTTATTTAAGCTCGGGGAACATGATTGTATTTTGCAATATTAGTAGCTGAAAAGTTTCATATTTCTGCATAACATGCATCAATTTATTTGTTCATGGAAATATACATAATGGACATGTAAACATGTGTGCCTATAATTCATATATCTAATAAGACTATATTTCCATTTTGTGACAATACCTCTACTATAGCTATATTTCTCAGCAAAACTCAAATCCTTTTACTAAAATTTGTATATTTTATAATAGAAAAATGTATGAGAATCTAATGAATTCTACAGTCTTATTTATATTTTATATATACATAAACATGGAAAAAGCTCTAAACCTAGAAATTGCATGATTTCAGTATATAGGCTATCAATAAATATAATTTTACATAATAGATGGAAAGATGATTGTTATCAATCAATAAAGTCCATCTGTGATTACAGAGGATACCCAAATATTACTTACTTGTGTGTGGTGCTGGGGATCCACACCAAGACATCAAGCACGCCAGGCAAGCACTGCACCACTGAGCTACACTCAAACACTGTATTTTTTAAGGTGCCTAAAATGATGATTAGCTTTTGAAAATGATCATCAAAATTATGAGCAAAAGTTAGAAAGCTCACAAGATGTCTCAGAGTTTATACTTCTTTTAAATTATTCTTAAAATAAAACTTTATTGCTTTTGCGACCACTAGCTGTAAGAACTCATAATCTAAAATGGTACTATCGATTTACTTGTGTATTCTATTTTGTCCAGTGCATGGCATCATAGCTGATGCATGAGTCTGAGATCACTCCTACCAGATATTCTTCAGCCTAGTGTTCATTACTCCAAATTATATGTCCTTCAGTTTTGTGTCTTGTCATCACCAACACCCAGAAATATTATTAAATTCATTGTGAAAATAATCTTTAAGAATACAATTTTTTCATTTTTGTTTGGTGTAGACATTTATATTTTTAAAACTTTATTAAAAATTTTTATCTTTGCACTGTCAATGTTTGAGGGTCTTATACACTTTTTATGCTTTGAGTTTGTAACTTGAATAACTACCCCTAAGATGACAATATGACAATATGTAATGTATGAACTGGAGATATCTTAGCGTTGATTTTTCTTTTTTTTTTTTAATTCTGTATTATTCTACCTTTTTGTTTTTTTTTCTTTCTTTAAATACATTTTTTCTCTCCCTACTCCTTTATATTACTACAATAAAAACCAAAGTACCAATACTGAAGTAGGTGAAGCAAGAAACTGAAACTCTCTTTTTATGTTAAAAATATAGAAAAGAATACTATGCTAAATAAAAACAATTTAATTATTTTTCTTGAATTCTTGAAAGCAGTCAACTAGTAGATGTTAAGTAAGTACCTGGCGATTAATTCTTTAATTCACACAAAAATTAAAAAAGATAAAAAGTACCACTTTCACCTTTTACCTGTTGACTCCATCGTGACAGAAAAGAATGCCTTTCTTTTAAAGTACACTTTCTTGAACTCATTATTCCACTAAAGAAATTTTTTAAAGGAAGCAGCCAGGGAAAACTAAAACTAGACCCATGCCTATCACCATGTACTAAATTAAAATCTAAATGGATCAAAGATCTGAATATTAAAACAGAAACACTAAATCTATTGGAAGACAAATTGGGCAGAAACCTTGAAGACGTAGGGGTAGGTAGAGAATTCATGAGCAGGACTCAATCCACAAGGGAAATACTTCCCAGAATCAATAACTGGGATCACCTCTTATTAAAAGAATGTCAAAACCTCTTATTAAATGCATTTCAAAAGAAATCTCCAACATAGTGAAAAGAAAACCCACAAACTGGGAAAAAATCTTAGTGAACTGTTCTTCAGACAAAGGACTTTTGTCTAAAACATGTAAAGAATTAAAAAAAAAAATCAGACCCCTAAAATTCAAAGATCCAATCCAAAAACGGGCATCTGAGATGAATACACAATTCTCAGATAAAGAAATACAAATGGCAAATGAGTACATGAAAAAAAGTTCATCATCATTACTCATTAGAGAAAAGCAAATAAAAACCACACTGAGATTCCATCTCACTCCTGAAAGAATGGCCAGGATCAAGAAAAACCATCAACAACAAATTCTGGGGAGGCTGTGGGGAAAAAGGAACTCTCTTGCACTGTTGGTGAGAGTAGACTGATTCAACCACTGTGGAGGTCAGTTTGGAGATTTCTCAAAAAGCTGGGATTGGAAGTCCCATTTGTTCCAGCTATCCCACTTCTAGGCATATTGCCAGAAGAACTGAAAGCATCATACCACAGTGATACATGTGCATCTGTGTTTATAGCAGCACAATTTGTAATAGCCAAATCTTGGAAATAACCTAAGTACCCATCAACTGAGGAATGGATAAAAAAGTTGTATTTTTATACAATGGAGGACTACTCAGCTATAAAGACTGATCACATTGAGATATCTATAAATAAATGAAAGCAGCTTAAGATCATACTCAAAAGTGAAATAAATCAAACTCACATGTATGAATACCAAATAGTTTTCCTATTGTAAGAAATGATTCAAATATATAAAAGTATGTGGTAATCATGATTCCCCATTATGTGGCTTTGAAGCCTTATAAAGTTTTCACTCATTTATTGGAATGGTTTTATTCTGGGCTGTTTGATATTATTGTCTGTGACTATATGAGCAGCTATTTTGAAGAAAACAAGACATCATAATAGCTAGTGTTGATTTAATATCATCTTGTTTTGAAGTCCCACCAAACTATTGCTCTTCTGTCTCCACTGGTTTTATCATGCTGTATCTTACTGGATTTTATTATGTGTGATAGTATAAACAAAAATTTTTATAGGCAAAGAGATAATATAGAAACCATTGTTCATTTTCTGTTACCTGGTTCTAAATACCCTGTAATACTTTTATCCTCTTGAATGGTTTCACACTTCCTTGATATGTTTGATGCCATAGTATACAAAGTTATACTCAAATATTTCAAGGAAAGAGACAGTATAGTAACTACTATTAAGTTGGGTTATCTTGTGGTGAAGCGCTATGTTGCTGAAATTGTTATGCTTTGACCTGTATTGTTATGTTGCTATGTCCTCTTTTATTTCAATCTCCCCTTTTTAAAAAAAAATATTTTTAATTAGTTTTTTTAATTGAGGGAAAAAATTTAAAAAAGGATACATTATAGTAACTTTTTGATTTCCTAGTAACTTGATTTGAAGCCCTGTATTGCTCCCACCATCTTGTTTTGACTGATTTTACTCTGTTCTGTTCTGTTTGATAGTATCGAGTTTGAAGATACAGGCAACCACTTTGAAGGCAATAAGATTCACTATGATGCCCATTCTGGTTTGACTATCATCTTCTTTTGAAGTCCTGTAATGTCTCCAATGTTTAGGTTTTATTGGTCTTGTTCTGTACTGTTTTGTTCAATTTTATTATACCTAATGATATAGGCAATTCTTTTTAAAGTAGCAAGAGGCATTATGGTAACCATCGCTGATTACCTTGTATTCTGTTTTTACATCATGTACTATGTCCATCCTTTGTTTTGACTGACTGTTTGTTTTGTCATATCTGGTTTTATTCTCTTCAAAAAAAAAGTAATAAGAACTATGGGAGTAATAAAACCCAAAATGTGTAAATGTTGATGTAAAAAAGAGAGGGAAAAAAAGTGCTCTAAAGGATACAACTGCAAGTGTGTTTAGGTGTATTAAGATAGATGACCATATTACTAAGTTTTTGTTGAATGATTGAACAGAACTGTTTGCAGTCTCACTGTTTGAATGTCCACATTGTATGCTTTAATCCTGTAACTTGAACAACTATTTCTAAGATGACAATATGTAATCTATTAACTAGTGATTTCTTACTGTTTTTATTGAAATTCTGTATTACTTGTACCCTTATACTGTTTTGTTTTTTTCTCCTTTAAATAAAATTTAAAAAAAAACAAATATTATTAACTTGAGAAACCTTAAACATCATCATAAATTACTCTTATAGACATTGTTCAAGAAACTTACATAAAAAGCAAGTGAAAAATAAGGAGATTGAGAAATAAGAGAACTATTAGAGTCATATCTTGGCTTATAATACATCATACGTTACATACAATCTCTAAAACAAGAAACCCACATATATCTAAAATTTAATAAAGAATGGTTTAATGCCTTTTGGACCCAAAACCTAAAAGTTGTGGAGTTTCAAAAGAGAATAACAATGAATGTATTTTTATCATTAATGAGGTATAAACAAAATATACCACATTGTTCTTCATTTTGATAGTCAAAATTGTGATCACTGCTATAATTATCTCTATAAAATTATATAAATACAAATAAAATTTCTATATGTTGTATACACACACACACACACACACCCACACACACACACACACACACCAGAAAGCAGCCAGGCTAATACACAAACACACAAGGATGTTATCAGACTGTTTCATATAGTCATGAAAACTGATAATGATAAAAATGGCCAGCAAGAAATTTGCTGGGCAGGTTGAATAAATTTTGATTAATTCAAATAATGAAGATATGTCCAAAAAGGAAAAATTTTAAGACACATTGCTAAGTATTATGGTTCATACCTAGATGTCCCCCCAAAGCCTCATGCAGTAATGGTGTAAGGGCAGGCTTTAAAGAAGTGACTGAATCTAGAGTTTTCCATTGATTCATGGCCCAATGCTGGGATTAAGGGTGTGAGTGCTACACTTGCCCTAGGGCAGGAAGTCTGCATTATTATATAAGGGAGACACTGAGTCTTATCTCTTTCCTTGTTGTTTGTGTTGCCTTGTGGGAACACTGACCTACCCTCTGCCATGTCAATCTGCCTTGGAGCCAGGCAATTGTGGTCTGAAACCTCTATGAACTATATGCTAAATAAATCTTACCCACTTTGACACTGGGTGTTGGGTATTTTGTCACCACAATGAGAAAAGTAACGGAGACAGAATTTGGTACCTGGAGTGGGACTGTTGCTGTGAGCATACCTGACCACGTGGTTCAGCAGCAATTGGGAAGAGTTGGTAGAAAGAGTTTAGAAAAATGTGGAGATGCTGGATGATAAAGTGGAACTGGATTTCTAAAGCTACGCTGTACGAGAGATTCTGGTTATAGCTCAGAAGACCAGAAGGTTGATAGAAATCCTGTGCGTAAATTTCAGGCTTGGGAGGTTTGTGCTGGAAAGAAGGGCTACATTGGCTGTTGGACTCCAATAGCGTGTGTTATGACTCGGCAAAAAAATTGTCTGCATTTTGCTTCTGTCCAGAGACTCTGCCTGAGACTAAGATTAAAGGTAGCATAGTAATTAACCTGATAAAACCAATTTCAAGGCAGTCTAATGTTGAAGCAGTGCAACAGGTATAGGGGTGCTTCTAGCCAGATTTATGCTGAGAATCAAGAGCAAAGAGCCCAGCAGAATGACTTCAGTCATGAGTTTTGCAAGAAAGGAAGCTCCAGTAAAGTTGTGGACTACAAAAAATAGAGAAAAAGGGATCTTGATTGCTGAGAAGGAGCGGGAGAACTGGATGTTGGAAGGGTTTAACCTTCATTTGATTCATACAAGTGTTCGCAGCTAAGAGCTTGCTTGTCTCAGAAGAGTCCATGGGGCTTGGACATTTTAGCAATGCTGAATCTGTTAGGACTTTGACAACTCTTGGAGATGGACTGAGTACCTTTTGCATAAAGGGATGTGCATGAATCTTTTGGGGGCCTAGGGGCAGAATGTTATGTTTTATGTCTAGATGTTTCCCCAAACTTCATGTAGTTATGGGTGGCAGGCTTTCTTCAGAGGTGGCTGAATCTAGAGCTTGTGAGTAATTCCTGGTCCAATGCTGAGATTAAGGGTGTTGATGACACAGCTGCTCTAGGGTGGGTAACCTGCATACAATGTAAAAGATAGAAACCGTCTTGTCTCCCTCTTGCTTTTGCTGTCTTGAACTATTCTCTGCCAAAACAACCTGCTTTGAAGTTGGCCAATTATGGACTGAAACTTCTATAAACTGTGAGCTAAATAAACCTTTCCCACTTTAACTTTGGGTGTTGGGTATTTTGTCCCAGCAACAAGAAAAGTAACTAAGACACTAAGTAAACAGTACTGCAAAGCAGAATATATGGTACTTGTCCCTGTTTGCATACATATTTGCCATGGCAAAGAATACTATGTGTTCATCAAAACTGTTCCTCCTCCAAGTTCAGCATGTAACTAATTTGCTTCCAGTAGTGCAAACAGTAATGACATTCACTATCTTGTGATCTGAAGCATGAAACATCTCCTTTGCAATCCTCTTTGCTGTCTGCAGGTAGATAGCCAGGAAACACCCATAGTAGGTGACAGAGACACTGGCCTGAGGGATTCTATGAAGCAAAGCCCCACTGCTTTCCCCTTGATGACCCTTGATGTAGACCCCTCCTGACCCAGAAATAAGCTTCTGTCATTATCTTCCACTGATATTTTGGAGCATGTTTATTTGGAGAGTATCTGTTTGTTCAGTTATGTTATACTAACTAAAATTATTCAGAGAAAACTATAAAAAGAATATCTACTAAGATGTTACCAATGATTTTTTATTTTGTATTTTTCTTGATTAAATGCATATTAATTTTGTGACAGCAAAGTCTTAAGAAAATATTAGTAAAAACTTCACAAGTGAGAATTTTGATTCCTAAAAATGTCATTTCCAAATGCAGAAAAATTAATGTCTATCTTTTATTGCCATTATATATTTATACAGCATAAGGAAAGTATAGTATTTCACTAATGGTTCCTAAATTATAAGATTTTTCTGGTATGATCATATTCTTCAGAAAAGAACTAAAGCATAATATATAATTAATTGTTTTACAGGGACATTTTTGCCTTGGCTTAATAAAAACTATGAATTATCTTAATTATTGCTCTTCTGAAGCAAAACTCGCTGAGTCCTGAACCAATTAAGCACCATCCTGCACCATCCCTTCAGCATCTCCACACTTGACTGGATCACCCTGACTAAACATGTCAGATCTGACAAAATCTTCAGTTCTTCCAATGCCTTTAACTCAGTTTTTAAACCCTCTGACATATCAGTCAAAACTCTGTTAATGTGATTTTCAGTTAAATCAAACACAAAAACATGATTAAAATAATGTTAAAAGGTTAGGAACTCAAGTTACAAATGTAAATGCCTTATGGGAACTCACTGAAGCCTTACTCAGCTATCTTTGCCTGGGCTGAGGAACCCAGAACTCTCTGCGGTGGGCATCGCAGTCTCAGCCAAAAATCACTCAGCATTTTGGAGCACTCACAGTCTGTGCATGAAAGCATGCTAACAAGTTATGATCTATAAAAAGAAAATAACATTTTGTTTGTTCTTTATTTGGTCTTTGTGGTAGATTTTATACGTCACTGATCCTCTCTCTGCTCCCATTTTACAGATGAGGAAGCCTGAGTCTTAGTTCAGGTCTGTGTCAAAAGCATTGAAGGAACAAAGACTTATTCTACTTAGTCGTTAATCTCCTTCCATGAAAGTCCTTTCCAGGAAATTAAATGACATGAATTGTAGCTCCTGCCTGCCTTGCTGCCTTCTGAACACTTCTACATTTTCCCAACCTACTTCCCCCATTTACTGCTCCAAATAATGGTCTGAAAGTTCATGCGCAGAGATGAGATATGAAGTCATAGAGAAGAAAAAGAAAGATATGATGGGATGTGGTTCAGTCGTGCAGTGTTTCACTAGCATGTGTAGGCCCCGGGTTCCCTCTCTAGCACCACAAACATAAGAGCAGAAGATTGAAAAGAAACAATAGATGAGAGAGGAAGAAATCGGCAGGCAAAAGATCACGGAACACTATACTGGCGAATAGTCTTGATTTCAAAGAAGTGCTATGAACTCAAAAATTCATTCTTGACTCAAAGATTTACCATTAAGAAGAATATTTTTGTAGTCTACTGGGATTTTAATTAATGTTTAGTAATAAAGGGAATATGATTTTATTTACAAATTAAACTCTTTGTTTTCTTTCTGGGAAGACATAAAGGTATTAATGGATCTATTCTGAAGGTTACTGCTATACCCAATGAATTAACTTTCAATCATGTTAGTATTCCCTTCCTTCCCCTCTCATTTTGACTGTCTCTCTCTCTTTGTGTCTCTATCTCTTTCTCTCTGTCTCTGTCTCTGTCTCTGTCTCTCCGTCTCTGTCTCTTTCTGTCTCTCTTGGTCTCTGTCTCTCTCTGTCTCTCTTGGTCTCTGTCTCTCTTGGTCTCTGTCTCTCTGTCTCTGTCTCCGTCTCTCTTGGTCTCTGTCTCTCTCTGTCTCTCTATCTCTTTCTCTTTGTCTCTGCTCTGTGTCTGTCTCTGTCTCTCTCTCCTTTCTCAACTATTTTACCATTTCACAAAGTTTAGCAGCTGTCTGTCCCTCTTGAAACCATTCTGCAAGGCCTCAAATGGAATCCTGGGTCAGTATGCAGCTCTCAAGCTGCCACCTTCAGGCATCAGGCCAAACCTTTTCCACTTGTTACGCTGGCATTCATAAACTACATCTGGCACCTCACCTTGCCCTGAATCTCAAAAGAGAAGAGCATAAACCAAATTTTTAAATCCTCTGTTGATAATAATCCTTTTAATGCAGCACCAGGAGTGTGTATTTTACTTGGGAGAATAAATGCTGTGCTAAGCGACTGCAGTGCCATCTGACAGACTGGCCCAGGAATGCGATGAAATGCAGGAGACGCACTCCTGAGCGTGTGTTCCTAGATTAAAAGCCAGTGGTTTAAAAGTTCACTGAAGAACCCAGACAGGGAGAAGTGCTGATTCCACGGCTGCTGGCGGCACTGAGCCCAAAATTAGTTTATTCTAGTTTGATATTTACATCCAGCTGCAACTGTAACTGTAATAAAAACAAAAATTGTGTGACACTCTATATTATCTTTGGTCCTGGCTAACTTAGCAAACGTGTTCAAGCCTAAGGGCCCTCCAGCATTAAAATGAAGTTTTTCTGCTAATGAGTTTAAAATTAAAGACCTGTACAACTGGAAGCCATGTTCTTTGTAATTCCCCTTTCTACTTAATTTGTCTTTGGGGGGATAGTACAAGATGCTGCCTTTTCTACTTGAAATCTGAAATGCTCATCTTTGCTTCTTTATTTTAATTACTATTAAAATAAGTATCTAAGTAGATATTTTTATCATTTCTACATGAAATGAGAAGCTCTGTTTTCAGAATTGGAGGAAAACCAAGATTATTTTAATCTACAGTCTGGGGATAGAGCTCAGTGGCACAGAATCTGCCTGGTAAACTCAAGGTCCTGAGTTCAACTTCCGGTATCCCAAAAAAGAAATTATTTTAATCTAAACAATCAAGATAAACCAGTGAATGATTATGCTATATTCCAGTTGCAAATGGAATCATGCTTTTAATTTAATTTAATCAAGGTTCATTTTTAAAGACATAATCCAAATGTCATTTCTTTAGTAGTTACTTTAAAACTTAAGTCTGAAGCTTCAATTTTAGAAATATACACTGATTTCATTATTTCTTCACCTTTGCACAAAAATATATCTTACCATAAAAACCCCAAATTTTGTTATTTTGAGCACCTTGAACATTCAAATTACTTTTTTTCTAAAAGACAAGTTAACATGTATATTCAACTGCTTTGCGTTTAAAATTGAATATTGTGTTTCTGTATAACATTGTACACAAAGTAATTCTCTGTTGTCACAAGTGTACTAATTAATATAACTTGCTACTATAATATTTAATATTAATATTAGCATATTAATATTTCCTAGTTTGACATTCTTCTTACATACTGTATGTAGACCTTTATTCACTGAAAGGCATCAGGATTGTTGTAAAATACATTCTAAGTAATAATAATATTATCAACTACTTGTATCAATTGCATTTGTGATAAAAGGGAACTTAGAGGGCAAGTTTACAAATAGAGAGATGGTTTCTTAAGAACTAAAAGATACCCTTAATTTCTTAAGGAATCAAAATTTTTATATCTGCATTGCCAAGACAACACAAGTTCACCAACACAGGCTGAGATGGCACAATTCCTAAAACATAATCTAAGTCAAACATTATTGAAATAGATTCAAATAAATGGTTTTCAGAGATTATAAAGATATACTGTATCTATAGCTTCTATGCTTATTTCCACTTACTGATAACAAATATTTAAGATGTGGCAAAAATTATACACTTGGGGCTGGGGATTTAGCTCAGCGGCATAAGCACCTGCCTTGCAAGCAGGCGGTCGAGAGTTCAGTCCCCGGTACTGATAAAAATGAAAAAGACAAAAAAAAAAAAAAAAAAAATTATACACTTGCATTATTTGAGAACTTCCATGATTTGAAAGTTATTTTTAGTTAAAGTATATTATACAACATCAGAATGTATCTTCTTTATTTTTCCAAGGAAGCATAGGAAATTTCTATTTTGAGAAACTATGATTTATTTGACTGTTAGAGCATTTTACTTCCATGTAGCCATTTCTTGTGGCATGAGTTTGAATAGCTTTGTGCCCTGAAAAAGTCTGTTATTATAAATAGCATGTGATTTTTGAACCCTGAACCATAAAGATTATAAGGAAACTCAATTGGGTGAACAATTGATTAGAAACATTTTGCACACAACCATAAGCCAGAGAGAGAGAGATAATTACCATTGCTGTCTTTCTCTGTGTAAGTAGCCATTCTGTTCTTTGTTGTGCATTTATATTTCAATAGCCAATTTGCATTTTCCCTGCAATGTTTTTAGACATGTATCATATAGTCCAGTCCTGCAGGCACCTAACTCTGAACACACAAATATCAAAATTAAAGAAAGGACAAATTCATTATATTCCACATCTATGCTTACAATGAGTATATGCTTTCATTGAATTATTCACAATTATAAAAATATCCACTTTCTCAAGTACCCCAAATACTATAACTCATATAGCATATTGATATAGATTTATATATTGGCATAGTCATAGGTTTCTATTACAGAAACAGAGAGGGAGAGAGAGATAAAGAGAGGAGAGAGAAAGATCAAAACACTGAATCTTTTTATCAAACTAATTGCATAAAATTAACAACTGAAACTCACTGTCTGTTATGATTTGTGTCCCCCAAAACCTCATGAGGTTGGGGGGGGGGGCTTTTTTTAAAGTGGCTGAATTTAGAGTGTGTGATGCTGAGATCAAAATCATGTCATAACAAAATTAGTCTACTGGTTGATTTGCCATAGTTGTGGGAGCGGATAGTGGGAAAGCCTTCCCTGGGCATGAGTGGATGGGTAGCCTGGGAAGAATATAACGGGCAGAAAGAGGACTGCTGTGGTCTCTAACCACATGTTGTTTTCGCTGCCTCCTGCATGCTATGAGATGTTTCCCCTCTGTGGTGCCTCTCTGCTGTGCAACCCTGCTTTGGATCCAGCTGATTATGGACTGAACCCTCTACAAACTGTGAACCGAAATAAACCTTTCTCCTTTAACTTTGAGTATCGGTAATGAGAGAAGTAACCAAGACACTGTCCTTTTTCTGGCAGACATGAACCTGAAATGTAAAGAAGCTGGAGACAGAAACAAGTACAAACTAGCAACTAAAACCATTCTCTATATGTGCACTGCATTAATCATATTCCAACATATGTCTTTTGCCTACAGGTGTATATAGAGAATACTAATATGTGTGCATTTATGTTCAGTATTTACATAATTTTATCTGTTATATGTTTAAAATTGACTCCCATGGCAAGTTTAGGTTTAACAAATTTAGATGCTTTCAAAGCACAATTGGAAAACATCGTCATGCTTGATTCAAAAAATTCTGAGGAAAGAAAACTAGAATATGAGTATATATAGTTATTAAATGAGTCATATTTTGGATCTCTCAAAATATCTAATTCCTAAAGCTGGTCAACATCAACCTGTCTCCTCAAAAAATAGCCTGTATAGAATATTTTTTCTAACCAGTTAACAGACCACGTTGAAAGCAATATAAACACCTTTAGTTAGCAAGGCAATAAATAATAGATCCAACAGTGGAAAATCCAGATACTTCCTCTGATCTATACACTTTTTATACATTTGCCAGAGAGAAAGATGTCACTGAATAAATATGTCATGATAACTATCTGTAGTTCTTGCCTCCATGTAGCAAAACCAATAGTTTCAGAAAAAGTAAAAGGAAGCTAAGAATGAAAAGTGTCTTGTTATTGTTTTTTAATATTCAGCTCTACCAATATGCCTTTATTAATTCATAGTTTTTGGTAATATCAACAGGAATAAACTAACAAGTCATTAGACCCTAAAGACATGAAAAAAAACTTTGCATCTAGTAATATGGTACTGTTTAACTTCTTTACATTTCATGTAATTTCAACAAAGTATTTGAAAAATACAATACAGAGTCTGAGGATTTAGCTCAGTGGCACAAGTGTCTGCCTGGCAAATATTAGGTGGTAAGTTCGATCCTCGGTACCCAAAAAAAAAATAAAATAAAATAAAAAGAATAAAGAAAAACACAAAATAAAATGAAGAGCAAAATTAAAATGGAAGTGAGAGTGAAGTGAAATAGGTGATAAAGACAAAATAAAATATCCATATTACATATGTAATACATGTATGAAATCATGTTTCACCTAATAAATATGAACAGGTATTATATGTTAATTAAAACTGTTTGAAATAAGCTCTTAAGCTAATGTTATTAGTGAGTCAACATAGCATTTAGTTTTGAGACTGAGCTTTTTAGGAACCATTTTTAAGAAGAAAATGTAGAGTATCTGAGATGAATACACAGTGCTCAGATGAAGAAATACAAATGGCAAATAAATACCTGAAACAATGTTCAGCATCATTGGTCATTAGAGAAATGCAAATTAAAACAACACTAAGATTCCATCTCACTCCAGAAAGAATGGCCAGGATCAAGAAAACTACCAAAAACAAATGCTGGAGAAGCTGAGAAGAAAAATGAACTCTCTTGCACTTTTGATGGGAGTGCAGACTGGTGCAACCATTGTGGAGGTCAGTCTGGGATTCCTCAAAAAGCTGGGATTAAAAGCTCCATTTGACCAAGCTATTCGACTTCTGGGCATATTCCAAGAAGAAATGAAAACATCATACCACAGATTATGCACCCAGGTTTATATCAGCACAATTTGTAATAGCCAGATCTTGGAAACAACTTAAGTGCCCATCAACTAAGGAATGGATAAAAAAGATGTGATATTTTTATACAGTAGAGTACTACTCAACTATAAAGAATGATCACATTGAGACAGTTATAAATAAATAGATGCAACTTCAGACCATACTCATAAGTAAAGTAAATCAAACTTACATGTATAAATACCGTATAGTCTCCCTAGTGTAAGGAATGGTAAGAGTACATAAGATTTTATGATACTCATGGTTCCCGATTATATTGCTTTGAAGTTTTATAATGTTTTCATTCATTGGTTGGAGTGGTTTTATTCTATTTTGTTTGATTTTATTATGTGTGATAGTATGAAGAGCTATTTTGAAGAAACAAGGCATTATGGCAACCATTGCTGATTTAATATCATCTTGCTTTGAAGTCCTACCATGATTTTGTTCTTCTGTTTCCATTGATTCTGTCATATTGTGTCTCATTGGATTTTAATATGTGTGATAGTATAAACAAATTTTTAAGGAAAATGAGATATTATAAAAGTCGTTGTTCATTTCCTGTTATTTAGTTTTGAATGTCCTATAACGCTTTCATTATCTTCAATTGTTTCATACTATTTTGTTAGATCTCATATTATTGTGTGTGAAGTTATGCTCAACTATTTCAAAGAAAAGAGACATGGTAGCTACTGTTGACATCAGGTTGTCTTGTTGTGAAGTGCTGTGTTGCATGCAATGTTCTGTTCTGATTTGCTTTGTTCTGTCCTCTTTTGTTTTATTCTCTTTAAAATAAAATGTAAAAAAAGAAAATATAATCAGGCACAAAGTTTGAAAGCGTTTACTTAAATACATACTTTTCTGAGGAATTGACAAATTTCCCTAGTGCAGCTATGTTAAGACTATGATATAATATAAAAGGATGGTCACAATATTTCTTCAAATACTATTACTAACAAATAGAAAAACAAATATGCAATAAGTATTACAAGTTGAGAAAACAAAATTTATTACAAGCCAAAAGTTATGTAACAAAGTAAAAATAATAAATCTTGACTTGTTATGATATACATACAGTACTTTACTGTACTATACAAATATAAAGAGGTGAGCTATGACATATGCCACATTTTTGCTATCTTGTAATAATTTACAAAACTCATTCATTGATGAATGTGGATGAGTATATAATTTGCATTATCATTTTAGAAGAGTATTAAGAAATATATACAAATTTTACACTGAAAAGTCTTTCCACATGGTGTAGCATGGAACAGCATGCTACTTACTATACATGCTGCTTTGGATAAAAATCTGAGCATAAAAAATATCAATACAAAAGGTTAATCGCACATTAGAATGGGTTGCTAGGATATTCCTGTAGAGTCTCAACAATAAAAGCTTTAAGTTACCATCTTAGGTGTTTTCAAGTGTAAGCTCAAATGTGAGCATCATAAAAAGCATTTTAGAGAATTTTTTCACTTTCATTAAGGCCTTTTGAATCTTTTTATAAAATTAATTACCTAATATATCACTGTGATTTTCTAGTTTATGAGCTAAAACAATGTTATGGTTTAGGTCTAAAATGTTCCCCCAAAGTCTCATGTGCAGAAGAGGGTCCTGGTTGGAGACGGGCACTCTTGGCCTAACCTGAAAGGATGCACTCATGTGCCTTCTGTCTGTGCTTTCAGGCCTCCGTAGCATGAGTGGCATTCCTCCACCACGCCGTTGTGCCATTCAGTTTTTGCCTTGAAGTCTACCAATAATAGACTGAACCCAAGTGAAACTATGAACCAAAATAAGCCTCTCCTATAAATTGTATGTGTCTGAAATTTTGTACTAGTCATAGGAAAGTGTCTAAGACACTCATGTCTAACATATAATTTGAATTCAGAAAGCCTTGGATGAGTTTAATTGTGCTTTATTTTCAATATAGTTCTTTTCCCTAGTTTCAAAAGACACATTGTATAGCATGCCACTTGAAGACAGATGATAAAATGTAAAAGGATGATTAAGTTATTTTCTCTTTCAAATATTTTATTCTTGTTTATTCACAAGAATTGAGATGGCCCAAGCAAATAACCACAAAATAAATAAGAAAAAAATGAAGAAGATACAAAATAAATACTGTAGCCAAAACATCATATATTTTATCTAATTAAATATCCAATTCATTGTGCAAGTTCATAAAATCTTGTTCGAAAAAGAAACTTGAAAAAAGTGATTATTTGTATTAATTGAAATTAGAAAGCATATCAATTGCTGATAGGAATATCAAATACTGATCTTTTAATTCTAAAAGAGGGCTGGGGATTTAGCTCAGTGGCATAAGCACTTCCCTTGCAAACATGAAGTTGTAAGTTTGATCCCAGCACCAAAAAAAAAAAAAAAAAAAAAAAAAAAAATTCAGTGCTTTAAATTCTAAAAGAAAATTTCTTGTAAGATTTAATTTAGAATGTCATAAAGATATTGACTGGATGTCACTATTTTTTGAGAACTCTTAATACAAGCCAAATTAGGGAAAAATAATTCTATGCAAGATGCAAGTTAATGTAGACAGGTCTTCTTGCTAGTCCGTCTTCAAATTAAATCTATTGATAAAACAAGAATGGGCACAGAAATTAATAGAGGTTAGGCTCTTTGGCTTCTGTTTCTTAAATATCACCTCTCACAATTAGATCATAAGTTAAGGTGGATATATAGGAAAGATCACAAGCTTTGGAACCAAAGAGATTTGATTTTGACAATCTATTTGATCTTGAATAACTTATTTCACTTTCTTTAACCTCATTTCCCCTGACAGAATTATGCAGCTGAGGAACAGAAACAGAACATAAAAATTATGTGATGCATGCCCTGCAAAGAGCATTAGTTGCTGCAGAAAATTAAGAAAAGATGAAAAGTTTATGGTAATTTAAAGAAGCATCTACTTACCTTGGATCCTAGATGAACAGGTAAAAGTCTTACAATGTTTATTACATCTGAAATGCATATACAGATTTTTCATTCTATTGAAGTCTACCCTGATACATAGCACATGTACACACATGCACAAATGTGCACTTCACAAAGGGCTATAATTCTAAGACTCTCTTCAGGAAACAACTGTGATTAGGCATCATAATTATGTAAGTATTCAGTTGATATTTCAAATATTCATACTACAGAATTATTAGTCTATTACCAACCCATAAACTATACCAAGCAGACTCAGTTGTCCAAATTAACTACAGATAAACCTCAGCAACATTTCCAAGAAAGAATGATTCTGAGTCACTTACTTTTCCATTAGCAAGAAAGTTAGTTTGGTGCAGACAAATTCCCAGATCACTGAACACATAGACTAGGTACACCGGTAATTAGTATTACTGTTTTAATTTTAGGAGTGTATCTTTGTCAGAGAATTTTACATCTTTTCTTAATTAACATTGAGTCAATCTACTTGGCAACAAGATCTAGAGTCATTTGTATGACAGTCATCAGACCAGATCATCAGGAAGTAGATGGCTATTTCCTGCTCTATGCATGAAGTATGAAATTAGTCTTAAAAATATTCAGTACATCAGTATATACATTAATTAAAGTACAACAAAACCAATCACTGTTTCCCACAACTAAGTTTAATTATATGATATCTAAGTCATAAAAATCTTATCCTTTCCAGAAGTGAAACTTGTAAATCACAACAAATCAAATTATATCACTATCTTTATATAAAACTAGTTTCATAGAATAATGTTTCTTATAATTAACTCTAAATTCTACCATTTCTCTATTGTTACAGATGTTTAAGATCTTTATTCTTATATTCAAATCAAGTAAAATTCAATATATTTGTTAATGTTTTGTTTCAGAATAAATCCAATATCACAAGAAAAGCAAGCAAAGAACAAACATGACACAGTTTTCATACATTAAGATTAAGTTTTATTTATTTTTTATACCAGTTTTCCTGCTTGGCTCTTCATCCATGTTTTAAATCTGAAATTAATCTCACTTCCAACCTTGTCTCCCTACCCGCTCTGCTTCACCCCGAAAATGCTTAAGGAGAGTACATGATCCAAATATCCCAAGGGAAATCTTTTCCGCTTTAATCCACCCAGAGAAAAAACCCTGTATATCATGTGCTGGTGGCTCAGCAGACTGTGAACGGTGTGTTGGTAAGCCTAGCCTTGTGGCTAGTAGCAGCAATATTTGTGTCTTGTACTGACACAGTACCTTTCTTCTGTAGAACTTGCAGGACATTATATGCCCTGCATCACTAATCCTCATAACATCCTTATAGTTATGAGAGCAAATTGCAATGAAACCTGAAAGATCATAAAATGGAAAAATTAATAAACAAAGATGCTGAGCACAGCTGATCTTGTTAAGGGTATATGGAAACGTCACAGGGCCAGACACTCCTTCTCCGTCACACTACATGCACCGTTTTCCGTAAGCAAGTCTTTCTTTCAACCTAGAGAGAGAGCCATGACTGAAAGCTGAAAAGAAGATTCAGTGGGTAAGCAGCAGAGTGGAACGTGAGAGCCTCTGCATTTTCTTTTTAATTTTGTTCCTAATTTGTGATGTGACCCCAAGAAACCTTTTGCCCTCTTTAAGCCTCAATTGTTTTACTTACAAAATAGTATTGTGCAAAGCATGTTGCTCTGCATCCTGCCTCTGGCTTCCAACACTCTCTTTTGTAGTTTTCTTTAGTTAATTTGTCCATCTATTCAACAAATATGCATTGGTTATGTCCTATGTTTAAGGTGCTGAGCCAGACGCTTGAATCTTCATAAAAAATGAAGCATTAACTCGAATTTAAAAAATAGGAATAGAGAGTCTTACAGTTTTAAAAAAAACTTCATATAAATTAGTATATGATGTTAAGTATCACTGCATGATGTAACGATACACCAAATTGTTAACGATAATTGTTTTTGACATGTTAGTGTAGCAGAAAGCAGTGAATGAGGAGTAAAGCCTCACTCTTAGATTTACTTTTGCTACTTACTAGCTCTCTGTAAAATGGAAAAAAGTATCATCAGAATTTTCAAGGTTGTTGTAATAATGAAATAAAGTTATGATTACTATTTGCAAATGTAAAGCTGTATTCACTTTTTATTATAGAGAAGAGATGATACAATGTTTTTGGTAAATAATATTCATAATGGTCTGAGACTAATAAAGTATATTTCAGTAAGTAAAGAATATTCCCAACAAGATGATTGGCATAAGCTAAAGAGCAATGTAGCTACTGAAGCAAGCACTAAGCTAAGCTAAGGCATAGACAGAAAATATTTGGAATAGCTGAGGAATGAAAAGACTAAAATCTTAACAGAAACAAATACCTTCAGAAGTCATGGAATGAAGGGATTAAAAGACTAAAGAAATTAAATCAAAGAAATTAAGAAGGAAGAAGTTGCTTGTTAATTTAAAATAGATGTTCCAAATATTAATGTAATCTCAAGGAAGATACTGGTTCCGCTATAGTTAAAATGAACTGCAGATTCAACACAATAAAATGGAAATGATTCCGAAAATTAAAGCCCACTATTGAGTCCAGCACAGAGACAATGATAAAAGTGTAGACAAGAAAATTCTGAACCCTGAGCAGAAGTCATCAAACTAGTGAGAAGTGGAGATAAAAGCCAACGGTGGTAAAAATAAGGCAGAGTAAAGACTGAGGAAAAGTTAAATTACAGTAAATTGAAAGCTCTAATAGAAAATGTTGACCATATATAGGATTTTATACTTTAATTATAGTTATATTTTTTTAGAATTCTCCTAAAATGACATTCTTCAGCGAGCAGTTCTAGTCTACTTCTTAATCGAGAAACTTTAGAGCTACGAGCCAGGCCATGATCGCATACCACTCTCCACAGGTCAGACTTGGGACGAGGCAGCTGACAGCCCATTTCAACTCCGTGACCAGTGACCTCCCTGTCAACACATCTTCTCAGTTTTCCCTTTCTCTACTTTTCCTGCAATATGCACTCATGCATATTAACTTTTTGAATAAATCAAAAGTAGCTTGAACCCAGGAAAAAATTTAGGATTTCTAACCCATAAAGATACAGCATGTGCTTTTTCTTGAAAAGTGTCACCATGGAATAGGAATGTGTTCATAGTTTTACAATTTGTGTGTTCATTTATCTTTCCATGTTATATGAACATACTAGTGACTGAAAATTACCCTAATTAATAAATTCTAGATAGACTCAAAGTAGTAAGAATTATCTTATTTCCATTCTTATGAAGTATACCTCCCATTTGACTGTCAGATTTAAAAATTGTTGTCAACTAATATAAATCACCATAAATTCTGTTTTTGAGTTCAAACTAGTGAAAAACTGATATAATAATGATAAGACATTTCAAATATGTTTTTAAAAATACTCCCTGATTAACTAATGAGTTAGGAATGAGAGATGCTTTCTTTCAATTTGTTCCTCATTTTGTTTTTCACCTTTTGACCTAGTTTTTCTTTCTTCTTTTGATAAGTGGTTTGCCTTTGATCAGCAAAAGTGTTCAATGATCAGAATGCATCTTCAAAGATCAGAACAATTTCTTGATGGCCACTCTGATGAGTAATTCACTATTAACAGGTCTATTTGGTTAGAATATGTAACCACGTATATTTCTAAATGCATTTTCCTATTAAAAAGGAAAAAGAAAATTCCTATATTTTATCTATGAGAGGCATTCCCATAGGCCACCAAAATATAAGAGCAATACTGATTAGTGAGTTCACCATATGTCTTATTTATAAGGAACAGACTTCAAATTTCCTATTTTATATAAACTAGCTTATAAATGAATTTAATGTCTTAATCTCAAGAACATTCTAATATTTATGAAATAAATACATCTACTTTGTAAATTTTTCTGAACTCCCAAACAGCTATGATTTTCTTGTTATTTATAACTGTTTTCTTCCTGATTTTCAACCTGTCATTGGTTAAAAAAAAAAAGCAATTCTTATACATGTTAATGACTTTGTAAACTTACAGCATAAATAGTACATTTGTAACATCCCCCAAAGAATCAGATGAAATATCTCCTCCATAACAGGTATAGAATTCAGTCCTTATATATAATATCACAGTTCTAAATTTGTTTTCATAAGTTTTATTCGTCTGACTTTCACAGTATCCCAGTAAAATGGTGTAGCAAACATTTTACTATCCCTATTCTCAGATGAATAATCTGAATTTCAGTTGAATAAATTATTTGTCAAGTTTAGATAGAAAGTAAACATTTTAGACTAGAATTCAGTCTCCAAAAGGCAAAACATCATGTTTGTTTGATCCAAAATGAACATTATTGAGATACTTTAATAATTTCCTTTTGAAAAATTTAAATTTTAATTCAGTACAAGAAAAAATGGAAGGTGTGGAATTGAAAAAGATGAAAACAACATCATTTGCAGAAAAAAATTGCTTTCATAGAAAATCCAAATCAATCTGTAAACCCCCTGAAGAAATGAGTTTTTCAAAGATGCTGGGTAAGACAGTATTCCTATAAACAATTAATAACCTCATTAAAATATACATAATACAGTTAGAAACATTCATAATAGCAAGAAACCTTTAAGTATTAAAACTACATTAACAAAATTATACAAAAATTAGAAAATTATACATGTCATTAAAGCTATAAAAAGAGAACACATAAATAGCATTTCCCTTACTTTGAGTTGTCAATTATTTAAATATAGACATTTATAATACCAAAAAATAACATCAGTATTATGTACACAAATCAATATATGCTTTTTTAAAATAATTTTGCCAATATCATTTGAGAAATGGGAGATAGATCAAAATATTGAAACAAACAAAAAAAACCATGTTCTTTCTAAGTATAAAGAATGTGGTAAAACTAGAACTCTCATGCACTGCACTGATAGAAATACAAAATGGTACAACTCCATGAAACAGTTTGATCATTTACTTAAAAGGCAATCATAGGGCTAAGTGCCTGCTTGGCAAATGCGAAGTCTTGAGTTGTTCCCCGTCCCCATAAATAAATAAATAAATAAATAAATAAATAAATAAATAAATGGTAATCGTGACACACACAGTCCTGGATTCAATTACCATTATCATCAAACGTAAAGAAAGAAAAGGAAAAGATAACATACACCAACAATACAATATCACAATTCCATTCCTAGATATTTACTAAAAAGAAAAGGAAGTGTATGGCTGCACAGCAATTGGCCCATAAATTTTCATACAAATTTTATTTCATGTAAGCAAACACTGAAATAATTAAAATGCCTATCCACAAGAGCTGAATGAAGAAAGTTGTTATAAATACAGTGAACTGAATCACTAGTAGGCAGTAAAGGAGGATGGATTTTGATATTACAACATTAGGCGATTCTCAATAGTTCTGAAAGGGCCAAAACAAAAGAACACATTCCATTTGTATAAAACTTTAGAATCACAAGTTACTCTTATAGTGGCTAAAAATAAATTGAAGCAGTACAAGTGAAAGAGTAAAGATTGAGAAGGAAGGAAAGTATGAATATGAAGAAACCTTGTAAGATGAGGCATGTAGGCTGATGGTTTTAAGTGCATATATATGTATGTAAAATTTACACTTTTATATATACACAATTGATTGTACTTCAGGTATCACCCAAATAAAATCTTAGCTCCTACTGATGCAAAATAAAAAGCTCAGGAATCAAATAGCATTGATTCATATGCCAGGGGCTTACTACCAATGAGAATTGGTCCAAGTTATTCAAATTCTTTAGGCCACCATTTACCATCTTCAAATTGGGTATGATTATGCTCACCTTTATTGTTTGTTGTATGAAAAGAAAAATCTGAATATTTGGGGGTGATTATCAGAGTATGCTACTAACCTAAAATTTTCAGAACAATATACCTTATTTTGTTGATAATTTACCAAAAAATCCTTCTAAAAAAGATATTGTGTCATGATCCAATTATAGAAGAATAAATCTAGAAACTGTTAAGAGGTCAATGCTTGCTAGTAAGAGATTTTAATTTGACTCATCATGTTCTTTTAATGGCATCTAACTTTTTGTGAAACTACCAAGGTTAGAAACCAAACTTTGTTATAATCTCTTGCAACTATTGAAGGCTTCCACAAAGCAGTAAGTCTTGACTATTTAATTTCATGAAGACATCCACTTTCATCTCTATAGAACCATGTAAATTCAAAAGCTCAGCTTATATATTTCATTTAAGTAATTTTATAATGAAGACTAACATGGAAAATATTAGTTTATATTATTTTTCTTTTTGGAAGGTGCTAGTCTCATTTCAATTCATTTTCCTTGTATAAGAAATACTGATGCAAAGTCAAACACTTTGGAATCAAACAGAACTTGGTTCAAATTTAGTTACTTACTACCTATATGAACTTCTGCAATGTACTTAAACCCTGTAAACTCATATGCAAATGATAATAATTATGAAGATCTTCCACGGCTGTTGTTGTAGAGAGCATGTATCAGTATGGTACTATGTATGTAAAATACATAAAAAATGATTACAATTATACACAAAGAAATCCAGTTGACAATATTGGCAATTTTCTGATGTCTTTTAATCCAACAGAGCCAATTATAGATGCTCATCTATATGAAATATTGCCTATATTCACATGTATGTATGTTCACTTATTCAACAGATATTTTTAAATTCTTGCAGAACTACGTGGCAATATTTTGTATGTGCAGTTTCAGAACAGTGTTCAATACTCTGAAGCCTAGTGAGTTCTGATGTTTCTAATAATTGCTATCTAGTTCAGAATTCTTGCGTAATTACCAATTTATGTTTTCAAAGAATCGTTTGAAAATTTGTTAATTTAGAATACGTATAATAAAAGTCACATATGTGTTTAAAAAAGAAAATTGGCAACATATTGAAGTTTCAATTGGAATTCTTCCTTTACTATGAAGCCAATGTTTTCTTTTGAAAGCATGTTTCCTCTTTAAGATAAAAACTAAATTTAAAGTAGTGAATAAAATATTGATAGACTAAGTTTGGCAGGGTCCACATATACTGCACTTAGAAGCATCACTTGAATTCTTGCTTGTGTTCATTTCCGTCACACTATGTGCACAAACTCCCATAAGTAAATCTCTTTCATTCTGAAAGAGAACCATGACCAAAGGCTGAACAGAGGAAAGATTCAGTGACTAAGCAACAGACTGAAACTTTAGTCCTTGTGAATTTCATTTTAATTCTGTCCTTAATTTGTGATGTACACTGAAGAATTTCTCAGCCGGTTTCTGTCCTTCTTACGTGGCTTGTAAAATGGTGGCTTTCACAGTTACTCTTCAGTCTGCCTGTGACTGGCATCATACACAGAATTAGGCTTTTTACAGGGTGTTCCAGTGATGACTAGTAGAAAACACATTCTCCCATTAAGAGATAGGCAGGCAAATGTGTAATATCTATCAACTACTCACCCATTCAGACTGATTAGTAGTTGATCAGTATTGCGTTTTCATTTTCTATTCATTTGGAAAAAGTTAAAGACTGTTTACCTATCTTACCACCACCCTGCATCCCTCAGGTGTTTAGCAATCCCTATGTCCGAAAGCATTCACATAACAATCAGTACCACCTGGTCATGCCACCATATCCCTAAACATGTTAAGCTTGGAAGAAAATGAAAAGTAGCTCTCCTGCTCTCAAACTCATTTATGGAAGTCAATATCATTCTGATCACCAAACCACAGAAAGACCCAAATGAAAAAGAAAACTACCAGCCAATCTGTTTAATGAACATTGATGTGAACAAATCCTCAAGAGGGTATTTGCACACAGAATGCAGTACATTACCAAAAAGATCATACATTATGATCAAGTAGGTTTCATCTCAGAGATGCAAGGACGTATACAAGTCAATAAATGTAACATCACATAAACAGAAGAAAAAAAACATATGATCATATAGGTATATACAGAAAAGACTTTTGACAAAATACAATATCCATTCATAATAAAACCTCTGAAGAAAACAGGTATACAAGTACCATGCCTAAGCATAACAAAAGCTATATATAACAAATCAATAGAAAACATCGTACTAAATGTGAAAAAACTAAAAACATTTGCATAAAATCAGGAGCAAGAAAAAAATAGGAACTATAACTTCTTCTATTCAACATAGTGCTTAAAACATTAGCAAGAGCAAAAAATAAACCAAGTATACATATATTTATATATATGAACTCAAACTATCTTTATTTGCACATGACAAGATACTCTTCATAGTAGACCCAAAGGACTCCACAAAAAAAAAA
Organism: Cavia porcellus; assembly: GCF_034190915.1. Lineage (NCBI taxonomy): Eukaryota > Metazoa > Chordata > Mammalia > Rodentia > Caviidae > Cavia > Cavia porcellus. The sequence continues at coordinate 72,422,185 of NW_026947488.1, read as the reverse complement.
AACTCTTAGAATTATTAATGAATTTCAACAACATAAAAGATTGATACTCAAAAATCAATAACATTTGTGTAAATAGACAATAAATGGTGTTATAGATTAAAAACTGGTGGTCACCTTAACACCAGCTGAATTAAATCAGCATGGTACTGAAGACAGATGCCCACCTGAGGAAAGTTGCCAGCATAGAGATGTGGAAAAGAGGTAGGTGTTGTGGATTCTCCTAAATGTTGCTATTTCAAGACATTGGTCCTTCAGGAGGAGCTCATCCTGACTAGCTTCCCCATTATCGTAAGAGGAGCTCAAGACCTTGTTGATGAGAGTGGCTGTTGCTCATTTTGGGGGAGCTCTGGTCTTGACATCTGGCTCTGGAGGGGCAGATGTATGCTATTTAGTCTCCAGGACTAAAATTGTCATGCTGGCTTTCTGAGATGTACTCAACTGTTCTTATCATTTGAGGAGCTCAGGACCTCTGTGTCATTCAGGATGGCTGTGGTACTTTTCAAGGCAGCTCTGGTCCTTATTTTCAGCATGACTTCTCAGCTTCTCAGTGTAGAACTCTCAACCTCCCAGCACAGCTCCTTTACCCCACTGGCAGAGGCTTTCTAGCTTCCACCACTGACTTTTGTACCTCCCCAGTGCAGATCCATAAAACAGACTGGCATGAGTCCCTCTTGTTGGCTCTAGACCTCCAGTTGGACTCATAAGAGGCACTGTCATGGCCTCTAGGTCTTCATCTGGACTCATACAGGACATTGCTGTGGGACCCAGGCCCTTGGCTGAATATTCTGGGTCTTTTGTGTTGTGGACAATTTCCCGCACTTTCTTGTGTTCATCTCTAGGTGACCAACATAAAATAATATTATAAATTCTGTGTCCTGATTCTAATTATTCTCCTCACAGTCCCTGACTACAACAAATGGGATGAGAAGAAAATTATGAAAATAATAGTATACACGGTAGCTTTTAAAAAATGAACTAAGAACCATCCTTACTGAAGAAGTGAAAGACATCTACAAAGAAAACTGCACTATCCTGAAGGAAATGGAAGAGGAGATCAGAAAACAGAAAAATATTCCCTGTTCTTGGATAGGAAGAATTAATATTGTCAATATGGACCCCAAAACATTTATACAGATTCAGTGTAGTTCGAGTCAAAATACTAACAGTATACTTTACAGATCTAGAAAAAAAAAAAAAAACTATCTTAAGTTTCTTATGTACCCAGAAGAGACCCAGAATGGTAAAATCAGCTTTGAGCCACAAGGGCAAAATAAGAGGCAGAGCAATACCTAATGTCTAGTTATACTGTAAAACAATAGTGCTAAAAAAAACCCAGCTGGAATAAAAATAGCTAAGTGCATCAGTAGAATAGAATCAAGAATATACATTCTCAAACATTCAACTATTTGATTTTCAACAAAGCTACCAAGAGCGTATGTTATAGGAATGATAGCCTAAATTGTGCTGGGAAAATTGCTTATCTGTATGCAAAAACTGAACCCTTATCTCTTACCACATTCTAAATTGAAATCAAAAGCAGTAAAAGATCTAAGCATTAACTCAGAAACATTAAATCTACTAGAAGATAAAAATAGGTAAAACAATTGAAAATATAGGTGTAGGAAAAGATATTCTAAACAGAACCTCAATTGCACAAAAAATAATAGCAAGAATCTACAAATGTGATTGTACCAAATTAAAAAAAATTCTTAAACCAAAAGAATCAATCAGTAGCATGGCAGAATGGGGAAAAATTTGCCAGCTACTCCTCAGTCAGAGAACTAATACCTAGAATATATAAAGAATCAAAAACGTTAAAAGATCCCATCATAAAATGGGCAAGAAAAATTAAAACCACTTCACAGTGGAAGAAATAAAAATGGTAAACAAACATGTAAAATGCTCAACATTGTAGACCATTAGAGAAATGCAAGTTAAAACAATGCTGAGAGTTCATCTTACTCCAGAAACAAGGAAATCTTTAAGAAATCATACAATAACAAATGCTGGTGAGATTATAGTGAAAAAGGAACACTCTTCATTGTAATTGGAATGTACACTAGTATAATCATTTTGAGAATCATAATGGAGATTTCTAAAAAGCTTGAAATGACAAATTCCATATGCCCCAGCAATGCTCTGCTAGATTCCTTCTCCAAAGAGCTTAAGATATTATACTACGGTGGTACATAGATACAAATGTTATAGCATCACAATTCATAATACCTAAATCCAGGAAACAGATTATTGGATAAAGAAAAAAACATAAATATACCTATTAGAATACTGATATATGTGTGTGTGATGAAAAACTATCCTTCTGTAAATAATAGCTGACTTGAGACATTTTTTAGGAAAATGGATGCACCAGGAAGTATAATATCAAGTGAAATAAACTAGACATAGATGCTTAAATACAATACACTATTTTTCATTTGAGTAAGATAAAGTACAAGAAAAGAAAAGAATAAATGATGGATAGAAGGGACTAGGAGATGAATCTTGCAACAGGGAAGTGGTACAAAGTAAAAAGCATGAGGGGTGAGGAGAGGGAGACAGATAAATAAGTAAAATAAAGATACGCCACGTACAGGAACCTAAGAATGATGTGAACATTATATGTCATGACATGATCTGAGATTAACAATATCAATAAGAATGAAAATAGAGATAGAGAAATTAAAGGAGGACAGAGAAAACTGGAGGTAATGAGAAAGAGATTTTTTTTTAAAAGAAAGAAAGAAGCTATGGCATGTACATATAACCACTCCCCAACATGACTGTAAACTGAATGAACTGAAAACACATACTAATAAAATAAAACATTAAAAATTCTTAGAAAATGAAAATTTTTGAAATTTTTATTTTAAAAGAGATAAAAATAAACACAACAAAACAGAGCAAAATATGACATAAGAAAGCAATGTAAGACATATAAACTTCAAAGCTACACGGCATAAGATCTTCACTGTCTATCATATTGTCTCTACTTTTCTTCCATAGTTGTCCATGTCTGGACATACAGAGAATTCATACAAAAAACATAGTATATAACTGATCTGAATGGAATGAGGAAGGCATTTTAGGTCTTCAAAACCAGACAATATGGAAGTCACTAATGGCTGTCGTAGAGTCTCTCATTCTCTTCAAAATAACTGTCCATACTTTCATGTATATTGAAGTTCAGCAATACAAAACAGGCAGGGGGAGGGGTTGGCTGGTTTTCCTGTGCTCCAGGTCCCAGCATTGTACAAGTCCAAGTAAACCCCGGTGGTTCCCATCCTGGGCCACCGCAGCCTGCCAGGCTCACAGCCATTCACGGTGGGGAGGGGTTGCTTCAACCTGCTTCTTTCTAATGAATTGACCATTTCACTGCTCAAGTTCTGAAATGGCCAACAGACCATAGAAAGACATCTCTTTAGGTTCCTGCTTGAAACCAACAGCATCATGAAGCTGTCAGCCTTGATTAAGGGCCAATGGAAATTTTTTTTTAAATGAAAAATGCAGGGCTGGGGATTCAGCTCAGCGGCATAAGCGCCTGCCTTGCAAGCCGGCAGTCGTGAGTTCGATCCCTGGTACCAATAAAAATGAAAAAGACAAAAAAAAAAAAAAAAAAAAAAGAAAGAAAGAAAAATGTCTCTGTTTTAAAATAAACAAACAAATAAATATCCTGTCTGAGAAGTGTAGGGTATGTCTTATTTCAATTACCACATGTTTAACAAAATTCTATTTGATGAGTAAATAAATTAATATAGCCTACACTGAAAGATTATAAATTAAAATTCTAGAATGTTTCAACATATCATATCATCTCTTCAGTTTTCACACTGAGCTGAAATCCATAGGTCTGTTTTGCTACAGGAGAAGAATTCATTCTCAAATATCACAATTGGGTGATAATCTACAACATACCAAGAATGCTGTACAGGACAAACAGAGCTGCTGCCCACCTAATGTGAGTGGCTAGAAATCAGCCCTCTCCCCTGGTATTACACATGTCATCTTCAGGGTGACACCCGCAGATCCCAGCACTGACAAACTTGTGACAGAGAAAAGGGTATTTTAATGTCTTTAGCAAACATAATCTAAATTGTGGGTTATGTCCTCTACTATTATGCTAAAACCACAGATAGAAAGATGTTAGATTATTTGTTCAGGAAGCCTGATTTTAACTATAGATATTATCTGCTTTCATTAGAAAGTAAGATATAGCAGTTCATATTGGTGCAGACCAGTTAGAGAGTTAGAAGATGCTAGAAACAAGTCGCAAATGCAAGTTTTTTCCTACTTCCCACTAAAGCACACAATGAAAAGACCAAAATCAGAAAACAAAAATTCAGTCTGAACAAAAAATATCTAATATCAGGGCCAAAGGTTTAGCTTAGTGACGTAAGTGCCTGCTTGGCAAATGCGAGGTCATGAGTTCGATCTCTGGTACAAAAAAAAAAAAAAAAAAAAAAAAAATCTAATATCAAAACAACAGTGAAGATGCATCAACTACAAAAGAGATAGACTGTATATTTTATATACTTTCCAGCAATCCAGACTTTAACTCAATAAATACAAACTATGTAGGGAAAAGAGGAAATACTAATTATATTCTGAATTAAACATCTATCATTTGCACCACACTGAAAACAAAATATTAATGTCTCTAATATACAAGTTTGAGATGCTCCATTTTAATTGACCAGAGAATTATTTTACACACACACACACACACACACACACACACACACACACACACACACATCTTCACCCCTCCACTCCAGTGTACATTTTACTCAGAGACCATGTGGAAGGATGGCCAATAGCAAACGTTATCCTGGATAGTATTATAAAAATGTTAAGTGCTTAAAGTCAACTCCAGGCTACAATGCAACCAGGAATACAAAATTTTATGCATTTCATTCATTTGCATTATTAAATATCCAGAGCAATCAGTGTGGAGATCCTCAGAAGAGTAGGATTGGAAGTTTCATTCAATCCAGTTTTTCCCCTCCTGGGTATTTTCCCAGAAAAATTGAAAAGATCATGTCATAGTGATATATGTGCACGCATGTTCATAGCAGCACAATTTGTGATAGCTAAATCTTGGAAACAAAACAATAAATAAAAAATAAATCTTGGAAACAACCAAAATGTCCATCAATCACAGAGTGAATTAAAAATGGTGTTTTTATACAAGCTATAAAAAAGATGATCTTGAGGCTTTCATAGGTAAATGGAGGCAACTGGAGACTTCTTCATAAGTGAAATAAATAAGAATCATATTTGTAAACATCACATTGTCTCCTCTCTAATGTAAAAAGTAATACAAATTGTAGGAGTAATAAATCAAAAATGTGTAATAGCTGTTGTGAAAAAGAAAGGAAAGTTCTCTAAAGTATATAACTACATATACGTTTAGGTGTGTAAGATAACCATATTACTAAGTTTTTATTGGGTCATTGAACAGAACGGTTTGCACGTACATGGTTTGACTGTCCAGTTTCTATGCTTTAATTCTGGGACTTGAGCAAATATTTCTAAGGTGACAAAATGTAATTTATCAACTAGTGATTTCTTAGCGTTAATTTTTTTGAAATTCTGTATTATTTCTACTCTTTTTTCTGTTCTGCTTTTTTTTTCCTTTAAAAAAAATAATGAATAAATATCCACAACAAGTTAGATAGGAAGATACTCTAAGAAGTGCAAATCTCTAGAGAGGAATTTCCTACAAGAAACTGGAATATAAAGACAGCTACCTTCTGAAAAATTATAAAGAAATAAAGATTTAATCAACTGTAATAAACAACTGCACAACCACCTGCCTGGCAGGCACAAGGTCATGGGTTCAATCCCCAGTTTAAAAAAAAAACCTAAAGGTGTCAGAGGCCTGGGGGTTTAGCTCATGGGCATAAGTGCCTGCTTGGCAAATGTGAAGTCATGAGTCTGATCTCTGGTACCCCCAAAAAATAAATAAATAATAAAAATTTAAAAAAGTCATGGTCAGGGCTATCCATGTTTAAAAATAGTAAGTAAGGCTAGACTTCACTTTATTACCATACAAATAAAAGTAATGGCTCAACCTGATGTCTGTGAAAAAAGGTAAAATAAGAGAAAAAAGTGGTAGCTCAAAAAACTATTCAAGATACGTTCTTGGCATTGGGTAGCTGCGGCGGCTGCTTTCAAAAAGCGTCGACATGCAGCAATTTTGATCCAGACTCTGGTCACTGTCCTCGGCTCACATCCACAGTGGCATTCACATTTGCATGGCACCTCAGGAGCAGCATGAAACTACCAGATAAATTTTGGTACATCAAAGGAAAAGTATTTGAAGAAGACAGAGAGCTACTGCAACTTGGCAGGTCTCCTACAGGCCTGCATAGGTCTCCCACACCCTGGCGGGCTTGGCAGACTCTGGAGTTCTGAGCCTGCCGGTGCCATGTGTTCCAGAGGCTGGGGGGCCTGGGGTGAGTGTCCCAGCACCATCCACCCTAGCGCAGTTAGTTTGAGACCCTCGCTCGGCCTGGGCAGGGAATTTTTCAGCTTCCTGTTGCACTGGACCAGCTTGGCACATGTTCAGTTAGCCTGCCCCATCTCCACTGACCCCCTCTCAATCCAGAGAACTGGCAGGACAGAGTCCCAGGAGCTGAGGGTATAGAAGAGGATTTCCAACAGGCCCTGGGCAAGCCTTGGAATAACACTTGAAACACAGAAATATAGGAAAATGACAAAACGAAAGAGCAAATTATAATGTCAAACCTCCATCCCACGCCAAGAAACCTTAGGAGCTATGTACGTAGAAGAAAATATATGCCATACACCTGAAATACTGAACATAATAGCGACTGAAATAAAGAAGCAACTCCGGAAGCATTAAAGGAATTCAAACTAGAAATAATCTCCCAGGTAAAAGAAGAAATGATAAAAGAAATGAAAGAGATGCTGAACATATCTAAAGAAGACACAGTTAAAAAATTAGTGGAACTAAACAAAAAGGTAGAATCCCTGGATGAACAATATGAGAAACAAACAGAATACATAAAGCAGATACAAAGAGATACACAGGAAATCAAAAATTCCATTGAAAGCTGTAAAAAAACACCTCAATGAAAGTGAAGATAGAACTTGTGATCTTTAAGACAAGATTGCAGCTAGTGAAAAGGAAAAGAAAGATCTTTTAAAAATAATAGTAAATCAGAAAATAACAATTCAACAACTGCAAGATGATGCAAAGAAAAACAACATAAGATTGATAGGGATAAATGAAAAAGAAGGGGACAACATAAAGGATGTCAAGAGGGCATTTAGAGAAGTAATAGCTGAAAATTTCCCAAACATGAGATTGGAAACTGATATCAGGATCAGTGAAGCACATGGAAATCCAAATAGCTATAACCAAATTAAAACTACACCCAGACATATAATAATCATCATCCCAGAAATCCAACAGAAGAATAGAATATTAAAAGCTGTCAGAGAGAAAAGACAGATCAGAATCACAGATGACTTCTCAGCACAAACAATAAAGTCAAGAAGAGCATGGAGTGAAATATTTCAGATCCTAAAGGAAAATGATTTCCAACCTAGCCTGATGTACCCTACAACACTGTCCTTCAAAATGGATAGAGAAGTAAGATACTTCCATGAGAAAGAACAGTTGAAGAACTTCATGATCACTAAGCCAACCCTGCGAAGACTACGAAAGACAGTTTAGATACACTTAGGAGAAAATCACTAAGCATAGCAGACAAAGAGAACAGAAAGATAAAGATGCGGCAGCACAAGACAAAATGTCAACAATAAAGCCACATTATAACCATTAATGTAAGTGGACTCGATGCACCAATTAAAAGAAACAGACTGGCAGAATAGATCAAGAAACAAAATCTAACCGTATGCTATGTACAAGAAACATATCTAACCCAAAAGGATACTCACAGACTGAAAGTTAAAGGATGGAAAACAATATTTCATGCAACAGGAAACCAAAAAAAAAAAGTGGGGGTAGCTATTCTGTTTGCAAACAATGTGAACTTCAAACCAATAACAAGTGGAAGAGATAAAGAAATTCAAATCATACTGGTTAGGGGAAAAATTCAAGAAGAGATAACTATCTTAAATATATATGCACCAAATTCCAGAGCACCCAGTTATATAAAACAAATAGTAACAGAAATGAAAACCCAAATTAGCAGTTACACAATTATAACAGGAGACTATAACACACCACTGACACCAAGGGACAGATCAACCAAACAGAAAATCAGCAAAGAAATAACAGAACTGAACAACACCTGCGAACAAATAGACTACATAGACATATACAGAGTGTTCCATCCAACAACATCAGAATACACTTTCTTCTCAGCAGTACATGGGTCATCCCCTAAAATATACCATATATTACCTCACAGAACATATTTAAATAAATGAAAAACAGTTGCAATTATCCCTTGCATGTTATCGGATCACAACACCATGAAATTAGAAACTAATGATAAAATGTACTGCAAAAATCCCACAAACACATGGAAACTGAATAACACACACAAGTAATAAGTCACAGGGGAAATTAAAGAAGAAATTAAACAATACCTACAAGGAAACAAAAATACAAATACAACTTGCCAGAATCTGTGGGGTGCAATGAAAGCTGTCCTCAGAGGAAAATTTATTGCACTGAGTTCGCATATCAGAAAAACAGAACAAATACAAATAAACAACCTGATTTTACTCCTCAAACATCTAGAAAAAGAAGAGCAAGTCAAGAACAAAGCCAAAAGAAGAGAGGAAATTATAAAAATCAGAGCAGAAATTAATGCAACAGAGACTAAGAAAACAATCCAAAGAATCAATGAATCAAAGAGTTTGTTCTTTGAAAGAATAAATAAAATTGATAAACCACTAGCCAACCTTATTTTTAAAAAGGGAAGAAAAAACTCAGATTCATGCAATAAGGAATGAAAATGGCAAAATCACCACAGACTCTGTAGAAATACAGAAGATCATCAATGCCTATTTTGAAAACCTCTACTCACAAAGTTTTGATAATACAGAAGAAATACAGATTCCTAGAAACATATGAAGTACCAAAGTTAGATCAAGAGGATGTAAAACTGCTGAATAACCCAATCTCTATTAATGAAATTGAAAATGTAATTAAGTCCTTAGCTACAAAGAAGAGCCCAGGCCCAGATGGATTCACTGCAGAATTCTACAAGAAGTTCAAAGAAGACTTAATGCTGACACTCCTCAAACTCTTCAATGAAATTGAAAGGAAACAATCCTTCCTAAGTCATTCCTGGAAGTAAATATTACTCTAGTACCAAAACCGGAGAAAGACCCAACTAAAAGAGAACTATAGACCAATCTCCGTAATGAACACACATGCAAAAATCCACAATAAAATATTGGCAAATAGAATGCAGGAAATCATCAAGAAGATTATACACCATGACCAAGTGGGATTCATCCCAGGCATGAAGGGATAGTTCAACATGTGTAAATCAATAAATGTAATCCACCATATCAATAGAGCCAAAAGTAAGAATCACATGATCATTTCTGTACATACAGAAAAAGCTTTTGATAAGGTCCAACATTTATTTATGAAAAGAACCTTACAGAAAATTGGAATAGATGGTCCTTACCAGAATATGATAAAGGTCATCTATTACAAACCAAAAGCCAATATCATACTAAAGGGCCAAAAACTGAAGGCCTTTACTTTAAAATCTGGCACAAACAAGGATGTCCCTTATCATTGCTCCTATTTAATATAGTACTGGAAATACTAGCCAGAGTAATTAGACAAGAGAGAGAAATAAAAGAGGTAAAGATAGGAAAAAAATAAGTTAAATTATCAATATTTGCAGATGACATGGTAATATACATAGAAGAACCCCAAAACATGTAGATACAATAAATTGTAGATATAATGCTTGTAGACTTGTAGATACAATAAATAAATTCAGCACTATAGCAGGGTAAAAAATCAATACTCAAAAATCAATAGCATTCCTATACACTAACAACAAGATCACAGAGAGAGAAATAAAAGAAGCCACTCCCTTCCCACTAGCAAACAAAACAATTAAATATTTAGGAATTACTCTCATGAAAGAAGTGAAAGACCTATACAAGGAAAATTATAATCCACTGAAAAAAGAAATTGAAGAGGATGCCAGAAAGTGGAAAGACATATCTTGCTCATGGATAGGAAGAAAAAATATTGTGAAAATGGCCATTCTTCCAAAACTGTTACACAGATTCAATCCAATCCCAATGGAAATACCATCAACATACCCCACAGATCTAAGAAATCATTCCTAAAATTCATCTGTAGTGAGAAGAGACCTAGAATAGCAAAGATAGTTCTAAGCAGCAATGGCAAGGCAGGAGGCATAACAATCCCTGACTTGAAGTTATACTACAAAGAAATTGTAGTAAAATCAACAAGTTACTGGAATAAAAACAGAGCTGAAGATCAATGAAATAGATTAGAAGATACAACCACAACAATCAACATACTCAATCAGCTTATCTTTCATAAGCTGGGCCAAACAGGTTCACTGGAAGAATGATAGTTTCTTTAATAAATGGTGTTGGAAAACTGAATCTCCATATGCCAAAAACTAAAACTAGACCCATGCCTATCATCATGTACTAAATTAAAATCTAAATGGATCCAAGATCCTAATATTAAAACAGAAACACTAAATCTGCTGGAAGACAAATTGGGTAAAAACCTTCAAGACATAGGGGTAGGTAGAGAATTCATGAACAGGAATCAAACCAAATGGGAAATACTTTCCCAGAATTAATAACTGGGATCACCTATTATTAAAAAGTTTCTGCATGTCAAAAGAAATCTCCAGCATAGAGAAAAGAAAACCCACAAACTGGGAAGAAATCTTAGTGAACTGTCCCTCAGACAAAGGACTTCTGTCTAAAACATATAAAGAATTTTTAAAAATCCAACCCCCAAAATTCAAAGATGCAATCCAAAAATGGGCCTCTGAGATGAACACACAATTGTGAGATGAAGAAATACAAATGGCAAATAAATACATGAAAAATGTTCATCATCATTACTTATTATACAAATCCAAATTAAAACCACACTGAGATTCCATCTCACTCCTGAAATAATGACCAAGATCAAGTAAACCACCAACAACAAATGCTGGAGAGGCTGTGGGGAAAAAGGAACTCTCCTGCACTGCTAGTGGGAGTGTAGACTGGTGCAACCATTGTGGAAGTCAGTCTGGAGATTTCTCAAAAAGCTAGGAATGGAAGTCCCCTTTGTTCCACGAATTCCACTTCTAGGCATATTCCCAGAAGAACTGAAAGCATCATACCACAGGGATATATGTACACCCGTGTTTATAGCAGCACAATTTGTAGTAGCCAGATCTTGGAAACAATCTAAGTGTCCATCAACTGAGGAATGGACAAAAAATTTGTAGTATTTTTATACAATGGAGTAGTACTCAGCTATAAAGAATGATCGCATTGAGATATTTATAAATAAATGAGTGCAATGTGAGACCATACTCATAAGTAAAATAAAACAAACCCACATGTATAAATACTGAACCATTTCCTTAGTGTAAGAAATGATAGCAATACATAAAAGTATGTGGTAATCATGATTCCCCATTATATTGCTTTGAAGCCTTATAATGTTTTCATTCATTAACTGGAATGGATTTGCTCTGGGTTGATTTTATTGTCTGTGATAGTATGAACAGCTATTTTGAAGGAAACAAGACATCATAATGGCTAGTGCTGATTTAATATCATCTTGTTTTGAAGTCTCATCAACTTTTGTTCTTCTGTTTCCATGGGTGTTATCATGTTGTATCTTATTGGATTTTATTATATGTGATAGTACAAACAAAATTTTTATAGACAAGGAGATAATATAGAAACCATTGTTCATTTTCTATTAGTTGGTTCTAAATACCCTGTAATACTGTCATTCTCTTGAATGGTTTTACGTTATCTTGATACACTTCATGCTAAAGTATACGAAGTTATACTCAAATATTTCAAGGAAAGAGACAGTATGGTAACTGCTGATATGTCGGGATATCTTATGATGAAACACTATGTTGCTTAAATTGTTCTGTTCTGACCTGTGCTGTTCTGTTATTATGTCCTCTTTTATTTCAATCTCCTTTTTTATTAATTGTTTTAGTTTTATTTTTTTAATTAAGGGGAAAAAGAAATAAAAAATAGCAGGATGTATTATAGTAACCATTTTGATTTCTTATTAACTTGATTTGAAGACCAGTATTGCTTTCAACATTTGTTTTCACTGATTTTACTCTATTCTTTTTTGCTTGATAGTATCAAGTTTGAGGGTATCGGCAATTACTTTGAAGACAGTAAGAGTCACTATGTTGCCCATTCTGGTTTGACAATTATCTTCTTTTGAAGTGGAGTAATGTCTCCAGTGTTTAGGATTTATTGGTCTTGTTCTGTACTGTTTTGTTCAATTTTATTGTACCTAATGATATAGGCAGTTCTTTTTAAGGTAGCAAGAGGCATTATGGTAATCATTGTTGATTACCTTGTGTTCTGTTTTTACATCATGTATTATGTCCATCCTTTGTTTTGACTGACTGCTTTGTTTTGTCATATTTTGTTTTATTCTCTTCCAAAAAAATTAATAAGAACTATGGGAGTAATAAAACCCAAAATGTATAAATGTTCATGTTAAAAAGAGAGGAAAAGGAAGTGCACTAAAGGATATAACTGCATGTATATTTAAGTGTATAAGCTAGTAACCATAGTACTGAGTTTTTGTTGGATCATTGAACTGTTTGCAGTCTCACTGTTTGACTGTCCACTTTGTATGCTTTAATTTTGTAATTTGAACAACTGTTTCTAAGATGACAATATGTAATCTATTAACTACTGATTTCTTACTGTTTATTTTTTTGAAATTCTGTATTACTGTACCCTTTTTCTGTTTTTTTTCCTTTTTCTATTTAAATAAAATTTTAAAAAAAGAAAAAACTATTCAGTTACACATATGTTCAACAAATATTTTTGATCTGTCTTATAAAATCAGCCAGGTATTAATTAGTGAATGAAAAATTATCATATGTCATCATTCTCTGCATTGTTTACAGCCACATATTCAAGATAAATATTAGTAGAAACTCAACATATATGTTTACAAATTGATAAATAATCAACTGAACTATGGAAGAACAGAGGAAGAGCTACTGCCATATTCCAAGAAAAACTATTAACTCGGTAGTGTTATGTAAGGTTAATGTAAGCAAATATATTACTTACCTATTTGTAATACAATATAGATGTAAGAGTCATGTATAAAAGTATTTCATCTATGAGAAATGGAAAATCATAGTGAAAGAATAGTCAAAGGAAAACATTGTATAATATGGAGAGGATACAAGGAAATTAAAACTGTAATGGTAAAATAAAAATTCATACAGTACAAGAGCAGAACTGAACTCCACACTGAGAAAATGACTTCAGTAATATGTAAAACAAAATTTAAAATTATCTTATGCCAAGAAGAAATAAAGAAATGAAAATGAAAATGATAGAAAAGATTATAATTTTGGAAAGCACAGACAACTAAAACATAAATAACTTTCATTTCTGAGAAAGAGACCATCACTAACAGAACCTCCCCAATATGGACAAAAAGAATAAGAGGGGTAGAAGTAGAATATTTTAGTTGCAAAACTTTTTAGAGGACTAACACCATATTAAATGGTGAAAGATTGGAAACTTTTTCTCTACAAAACAAAGATGTCTTGCAGGACTTCTCTTTAATGTAATACTAGTAGTACCAGCTGGGGCAATTGGTCAAGAAAAAGAAATAAAAGGCATCCAAATAAGAAAGGAAGAAGTAAATCTCTGTTTTCAGAGTGTTCTTGTATATAGTAACACCTAAGCCATTCCCACTTGTACACACACAAATAAAGTTGAGAGCCCTTTGGAGGTTGAGGCAGAAGAATTGCTGTGAGTTTGAGTCTAGCCTGGGTTACAAAGTGAGTTCAAGGCTGGCTTGAACTGCACAATAAAAAGTGTCTCAAGGGCTGGGGATTTAGCTCAGCGGCATAAGCGCCTGTCTTGCAAGCAGGCAGTCGTGAGTTCGATCCCCAGTACCGATAAAAATGAAAATGAAAAGTGTCTCAAAAAGACTAAATAAATAAATATAATATTCAGCAAAATTTCAGGGCCTGAAATGCACATAAAAAATTAAAATGTTTTTACACATTTTAAAACAAGCAGCTCAGAAAGAAAACAAAGAAGCAACTTTATAACAGTACAAATATATAAATATTCTATATACTTCATAACAAATTTAACCAAATAGATCCAAGACTTGTACACTCTAAACTACAAATATTTCTGAATCAAATTAAAGAGGACTCAAATAAATGGAAAAGCAGCCTATATTCACAAACTGCAAAACATGACATTAACAAGATGATTATATTACCCAAAATGATATACATAGTTCATGAAACTCCTACTAAAACTCAAAGTTTTCCAGAAATAAAAAAAAAATATTCTAAAATGTAGCTACAAGAATATTAACATTTAATATGTGGTTTGCATTATATTTCTGTTGGACGGAGTCCTTGTCATTAACACTTTCACCTTTCTATTAGTAAACACTGACATAACCCATCATTGTATTCCAATATCACTTTCAAGATGTCACACTTTGATCGAAAACTATCCTTTCATCTGACATGTTGTTGAGGAATCATGTATCTCCACGATCAGTCCATTGATTCTCCATCTTAGACTGTCTCTCCTTCATATAATCAGTTTTCTTACACTCAGTGTAGACTCTGTAGCCCATTGTTATATTTAGTATAAATGAGTAAAAAACACTACCTGTGAACAAATTATTTATAGCTGGCTTTTGTTATTTTTCTAATACGCATTTCTATCACCTTATTTGAATATACCAAATATACCACAAAGTAATTACTACTTCTATTCTCATTTTACTGATGAAAAAATAGTGACAGAGTCCAACCTGTCCAACATCCTAGAACTAATCATGTCAAGCTGTTACTCTAGTCAAGCTACAGAGAAGATAATTCTACTTACTATTTCATGCTTCCCCTGCTACTATACCATGATAGAAAAGCAAATTAAATGATAAACATATATCTTAAAGTACTTGTTGCTTTCAGTGCTTCTTTTATCCCCTGTCTGAATTTGTCCCATTCTTTATTTCTGATTCTGGTGCTGATTGAATTGCATATTATTCAAATCTGTGCTTAGGTAGATTCACAGCCTATCCTTTCAAAAGCTCCAGCAGTATTTCATTTATTGACCCATCCAACAATACATTGATAAACTTCTTTACACCAGACACTGCTATAAAAGAGACAACATGGTTATGAAATAAATCACAGGTCAGTGAATTGGCTGTAAAGATGTCTTTGACTTAAATGAAGGGAAACAAAATAGTAAATCAGAGACATAGTTCACTAGGTGTTTCAAGCTGAGGGACCTAATACAACTCCCTGAGTATATGGGGTGATGGAAATAAAGGCACTTGGATACAAAGTAAGAGAATAATAAGGTGTATTCAGAAGTCTTTGCAAACTTTAACTCCTGAAAAGTAGGAATTCATTGAAGAGTAGCAGGAGAAAAGAAAATTAAGACCAAAACAAAAAGAAATGCACCAAGATAAAAGTTACTCATTCTCCATAACTGAGATTACACAGAAAGGTAGATTTTGATTGCTCAGAATTCTTCCTTTCCCATCATTTTTCTGTGACCGAATGGGTTGATGAATTTTGGCATACATAAACTTTGAGAACAACATTTGATTATTTCAATTAATTCAACAAATGTACACACAAAACTGTAGTATTTCTAGAAATTCTTTAGTTGTTGTGCAAGAAATGAAACAATCATAAGGGAAAGCAAAACACTGCCACCACAAAGGAGAGGTAACATAATGCACGAACATTATACAAATCATCCACAGACAACTAGTCTGCATAGTCTTTAAGAAAATGGCGATCCATCCTCCCAAAACTGTTATACAGATTCAATGCAATCCTAATAAAAATACCATCAACATACATCATAGATCTAGAGTAATAGAATCTTTTTTTGTGTCTTTTTCCTTTTTATCGGTACCGGGGATCAAACTCACAACTGCCTGCTTGCAAGGCAAGCGCTTATGCCATTGAGCTAAATCTCCAGCCCCCATACCTCATAGATCTAGAGAAATCACTGCTAAAGTTCATCTTGAGCCAGAAGAGATGTAGAATAGCAAGGACAGTTCTAAGCAGCAAAAGCAAGATAGGAGGCATCGCAATCCCTGACTTGAAGTTATACTACCGAGCAACTGTAGAAAATTAACATGGTACTGGAATAAAAACAGAGTTGAAGATCAATGGAATAGATTAGAAGATATAACCACAACTACAAACACACTCAACCACCTTATTTTGATAAGGTTCATGTTCACTGGAAGAATGACAGTCTCTTTAATAAACGGTGTTGGAAAAATTGGATCTCCATATGCCAAAAACTAATATTAGACCCATGCCTATCATCATGTATTAAACTAAAATCTGAATGGATCAAAGATATGAATATTAAAACAGAAACACTAAATCTGCTGGAAGACAAATTGAGTAAAAAACTTCAAGACATAGGGGTAGGTAGAGAATTCATGAACAGGAATCAAACCGCATGGGAAATAATTCCCAGAATCAATAACTGGGACCACCTATTATTAAAAAGTTTCTGCACATCAAAAGAAATCACCAGCATAGAGAAAAAAAAACCACAAACTGGGAAAAAATATTAGTGAACTGTCCCTCAGACAAAGGACTTCTGTCTAAAACATAAAGAATTTTTAAAAATCAGACCCCCAAAATTTGAAGATCCAATCCAAAAATGGGCATCTGAGATGAATAAACACTTCTCAGAGGAAGAAATACAAATGGCAAATAAATACATGAAAAAAATGTTCATCATTATTGGTTATTAGGGAAATGCAAATTAAAACCACACTGAGATTCCATCTCACTCCTGAAAGAATGGCCAGGATCAAGAAAACCACCAACAACAAATGCTGCAGAGACTGTGGGGAAAAAGGAACTCTCCTGCACTGTTGGTGGGAATGTAGACTAGTACAACCATTGTGGAGGTCAGCCTGGAGATTTCTCAAAAAACTGGGATTGGAAGTCTCATTTGACCCAGCTATTCCATTTCTAGGCATATTCCCAGAAGAACTGGAAACATCATACCACAGTAATATATGTGCACCCATATTTATAGCAGCACAATTTGTAATAGCCAGATCTTGGAAACAACCTAAGTGTCCATCAACTGAGGAATGGATAAAAAAGTTGTAGTATTTTTATACAATGGTGTACTACTCAGCTATAAAGAAGGATCACATTGAGATATTTATAAATAAATGAACGCAGCTTGAGTCCATACTCATAAGTGAAATAAATCAAGCTTACATGCATAAATATCATATAGTGTTCTTAGTGTAAGAAATGGTAAAAATATATAAAAGTATATGGTAACCATGATTTCTCATTATATTTCTTTGAAATCTTATAATGTTTACATTCATCAGTTGGAATAGTTTTATTCTGGGTTGTTTGATTTTATTGTCTGTGATGATATAAACAGCAATTTTGAAGAAAACAAGACATTATAATAGCTAGTGTTGACTTAATATCATCTTGTTTTGAAGTCCTACCATGCTTTTGTTCTGTCTCCATTGGTTTTATTAAGTTGTATCTTATTGGATTTTGTTATGTGTGATAGTATAAACAAAATTTTTTATGGACAAGAAGATAATATAGTAACCATTGTTCATTTTCTGTTAGTTGGTTCTGAATACCCTGTGATACTTCCATTCTCTTGAATGATTTTATACTATTTTATTATGTTTGATACTATAGTGTATGAAGTTATACTCAAATATTTCAAGGAAAGAGCCACTATGGCAGCTACTGTTATGTCGGGTTGTTTTGTGGTGAAACAGTATGTTGCTTAAATTGTTCTGTTCTGATCTGTTTTGTTATGTCCTCTTTTATCTTAATCTTTTTAAAATTCAAAAAAATATTTTTTAAAAAATGACCATAGAGTGCAGGAAAGCAGAATATTTCTGTCTTGGTACAATGTGTTTGATTTAGTTTCCCCCAATCAGAAACACCACTGCCCCCTTTGTGCCTTGTCATGGTTTATGTCTGTGTCCCCCGGGCCTTATGAGTTTGAATTGTGCATTTGTTATTCGTTCATTGTCTAGTGCTTGGATTGATGGTGTCAGTGCTCCACCCACAAAGGGGTGGAGCTAGGATGTGATGTAATGGCAGGAAGTAGGTGTGTCTTGCTCTTTTTGTGGTTCCTGTTTGCTGTTTTGCAGCCACTGTAAAAGGCGGCCCAGCCATGCCCGCCTGCCTGGGAGCCAACTGAGTGTGAACAGAAACCTCCAAAAACTGTAAGAAATAAACCTTTCCTTTCCCAACTTGGGCTTCAGGTATTTTGTCTCAGTGACGAGTAAAAAGTAACTAAGACGTGCCTCAATTTTCAAATAAATGATGTAACATCATGAAGATTGTTGGGGGTCAAATTTCCCTGCAGCCTAGGGAAAACATGAGAAAGATTGTCTCTCTGGCATTATAATTGCTGCTATGTAAGCTTCTTGGCCCTTCTCTTTCCTTCACTATCTAGATTGTTCTTCACTCTTTCTGTGATGCTACCAATCTAATTTTCATCAAAATTAAGAGTAAGTTTCAGTTACTGATAACCAATAAGTGTGTAATATCAAAATATAAGACAACATAATAGATGCCCAGAGACCTCCAAGTGACTAGCCAGGGTCAGAATTCAGTCCCAGAAACCGAATATGTGTGAGTTGAATCTCAGTACACAGAGAAGACTTGGAACGTGGCTTCCAGGCAAGAAGACCACACCCAGCATCTCAGATCACCAGAGAACACACAGTAGGTCCCTGCAGGCCTAGGTTAGCCACACCCGGAGAATTCTAAGTTACTAGCAGGGGCCTGAATTCAGTCCTGGGAGCAGAAAGAGCATGAGTTGAATCCCAGCACACAGGGGAAGCTTTGCAACATCGCTCTCAACTGATAAGACCACACCTACATCCAACATCACCAGAGGACACACAAGAGGTCCTGGAGCTAACTGGGCTAACTGGGCCATGCCCAGTGACCTCCAAGCAGCTAACAGTTGCCTGCAGTCTGCCCCAGGAACCAAAAATGAGCCAGGTTATTTCTAGTGCATGGAGGAAGCTTTGGAACATTGATGGAGACCCAGAAATAAAAGAAAATAACAAAACAAAAGAGCAAAATGCAATTTCAAATTTCCAGCCCAACCCAAGCAAGCCTAAGAGACAGGGACAAAGAAGAAAATGTAAGCCGTACACCTGAAATTCCGGAAATGATAACAACTGAAGTAAAGAAACAACTGCAGAAAGCTATAAAAGAACTCAGATCAGAAATAATCCCCCAAGTAAAAGAAGAAATGAAATGAAATGTAAGAAATGTAGTGAAATAAATGCTGAACACATCTAAAGAAGACATAGTTTAAAAATTAGAGGAACAATGCAAAAAGAAGGAAACCCTGAATGAACAATACAAGAAACAAACAGAATGCGTGAAGCAGATTCAAAGAGATATACAAAAAATCAAAAATTCCATTGAAAGATGGCAGTCACCTCAACAAAAGTGAAGATAGAATATCAGACTTCGAAGACAAGATTGCAGCTAGTGAACAGAAAAGGAAAGATCTTTTAAAAACAACAAGGAATCAGAAAATAACAATCTAGCAGCTGCAAGATAATGCAAAGAAAACGTAAGATTGATAAGTATAAAAAAAAAAGAGGAGGACAACATAAATGATATCAAGAGGCTATTTACAAAAGTAATAGCTGAAAATTTCCCAAATACAAGAATAGAAACTGACATACAGAACAGTGAAATATATAGAACTCCAAATAGCCATAACCAAAATAAAACTACACCCAGACATATAAATTCCAGAAATCTAACATAAAAATGGAATATTGAAAGCTGCTAGAGAGCAGAGACAGACACCTATAAAGGAAAGCCTATCAAAATCACAGCAGACTTCTCAGCACAAACAATAGGAAGAACAAACATTGTGAAAACAGCCATTCCCCCAAAATTGTTATACAGATTTCAAGCAATCCCAATCAAAATGCCACTAGCATACCTCACAGATCTAGAGAAACCCCTCCCAAAATTCATCTGGAAACAGAAGAGACCTAGAATAGCAAAACAATTTTAAGCAGCAAAGTCAAGGTGGGAGGCATCACAATCCCTGACTTGAAGTTATACTACAAAGCTACTGTAATAAAAGCAGCATAATACTGGACTAAAAACAGAGCTGAAGATCCATGGAATACATTCGAAGATATATCTACAACTACAAACACATTCAGCCACCTTATCTTTGATAAAGAGGCCAAACACACCCACTGGAGGAAAAATAGTCTCTTTAATAAATGTTGCTAGAAAAACTGGCTCTCCATATGTCAAAAATTAAAACTAGACCCATGCCTATCACCATATACTAAACTAAAGTCTAAGTAGATCAAAGTTCTAAATATTAAAATAGAAACACTAAATCTGTTGGAAGTAGGTAGAAATCTTGAACACATAGGGGTAGGTAGAGAATTCATGAACAAGGATAAAACCACATGCAAAATACTTCACAGAATCAATAACTGGGATCATGTCCTATAAAAGAGCTTTGCCTGTTGAAAGAAATCTGCAGCATAGTGAAAAGAAAAGCCACAAATTGGGAAAAAATCTTTGTGAACTCTCCCTCAGACAAAAAAACTTCTGTCTAGAACATATAAAGAATTTTTAAAAATCAGAACCCAAAATTCAAGGACCCATTCCAAAAATGGGCATCTGAGATGAATACACAGTTCTCAGATCAAGAAATACCAATGGCAAATAAATACATAAAAAATGTTGAGCATCATTGGTCATTAGAGAACTGTAAATTAAAACAACGCTGAGATTCCATCTTACTCCAGAAAGAACGGCCAGGATAAAGAAAACTAACAACATCAAATGCTGAGAGGCTGCAGAGTAAAAAGGAACTCTTCTGCACTATTGGTGGGAATGCAGACTGGTGCATCCACTGTGGAGGTCAGTCTGGAGATTCCTCAAAAAGCTGGGATTGGAAGTCTCATTTGACCAGTATTCCATTTCTGGGTGTATTCCCAGAAGAAATGAAAACATTATATCACAGTGATACATGTGCATCCATGTTTATAACAGCACAATTTGTAATAGCCAGATCTTGGAAACAATCTGAATGCTCATCAACTGAGGAATGGATAAAAAAGGTGTGATATTTTTATAAAATGGAGCTATAAAGAAGGATCACAGTGAGATATTTATAAATAAATGGACACAGCTTGAGACTATACTCATAAGTATGGTCTCATATGTATAAATACCATATAGTCATATGTATAAATACTCATATGTATCAATACCATATAGTCTGCTAGTATAAGAAGTAGTAACTAGAATACATAAGATACAAAAACTCAATAAATACAGTGAAAGAATAAGAATCTGCTTAAAGGGGAAAATGAGGGGAAAAAAGAAGGGAAAAGAAAAATATCTAAAATTATACTAAAATTATATCTAAAATTATGTAAACACACTTAGGATAGCTAAGATGATTGTGCTACAAATTCTATGTTCTTGGAACAAAATAGTTAACATGCATACGATTGGAACAATTGTGCGTATTATTGTATGGTGATCTGAGGAACTCTTGAAGATCATTATGTAAAATAACAATACTAGTTATGATTCTACCATCTTGCTTTGAAGGCCTATATTAGTGTTTTGGGCTCCTCACTATGATTATTTGTCTTTTTGTTTCTTCATGTTTTTCTAGGAACTTTTTGGGTTTTGTTTTGCTTTTCCCTTTAATACAGAAAGAATAGGTATACATGTAGAGACTCATACATGTATAGAACTTCTCCTAAACAGTTTATGAGAATCGATTATATAATGCACGAAGAAATGAATAGCTACTTTGAAGAGACACTAAGGTACCCAGTGCTGGTTCCATAGCATCATGCTATGAAGTCCATCAATCCTATTATTCTTTGTTCAGAGTGATTTTAGTCTGTTTTGTATTGTTCAATTTCAACATAAATGAAGGTATGGACAGGTATTTTGAAGAGAATGAGAGACATTATGGCAGCCATTGTTGACTTCCATTTTGTCTGAGTTTGAAGACCTAAAATGACTTCATCATCCTGTTCTGCTCAGTTTAATATTTTGTTTGTTATGAATTCATTGCATGTGAAGATATGGGCAACTATTTAGAAGAAAACAAGATACAACATGATAGACAGTAAAGGTCTCCTGTTGTCTTGCTTTGAAATCTGTGTCCCTTACATTGTTTTCTTGTGATCTGTTTTGTTCTGTCATGTTTAATTTTACCCTCTTTAAAATAAAAATTTTTAAAAGACAATATTGTCATGCATGCTAAAGCTATTACAGCATACTAATGCTATTATAAATGCTACTAAATTGTCATTGCGAAATAGATGCCTAACAAAGATGTCACTGAAGGAATGAAACTTTAAGTTGGCTAAGAATTAAATGAGTCCAGGAAAAGAAGAAGAGAGATAGTGCCACAGAGAATATTAGCAAGTAAGAATGGAGTTCTAGCTATAGGGAGAATGCTTTGACGAGTGATGTCAATGAGTGGTATTAAAGATTTTGAAGAGGTAAAGCATTGAAAGGTTATAAAAATGTCCAACTTTCCAAACTCTGAATGTCCAAAAAAGAATGAGGAACTTGAACTTCAATGCAAGAAGTAAGAGAATTGTGAAAATGAATCAATATCCTAAATATGAAATTATAAAACTAATGAGTTACATCTGCTATTATTTTAAGCCCTTAATGGCTATTTAATTTGTGAATGTTACTGCTCTTTGCTGTGGCATATCCCATAGATGGACTTGAGGAATATTTTGTCCAACCTCTTTCTATCGTGTTATCATGCACTGCAAAGGCTGAAGAATAAAAAACTTAACCTAGCCTCCCTTAAAATTAACTTTCCAGATGTCATTTCTGCCATGAGATGTACTCATGCAAGACTAGAATTTGGGTCTTGAGTAAATAAGAGACTTGTAGTTTGCAAGTGGAGATTGTGGCAGAAGTAGTGTAGAACCTGAAGCTGGGAGATGTGTTGGCAGTTTCCCAGTTAACAGATTGCATCCCAGTCATGGCAGCAGCATCACTTCCCTCAGTGACACTGTTAGGAAACGTGGTTCTTACAGCCCCAGACGCTTAACCTATAGTCTATTTCTTAAGACCTCTCGAAGATTCAACAAGCCATTTAACATCCTGAAATAAATCTTGTTCTGCTTAAACTAACTACTCCAGAATCTGCTCTTGATAATATTTGTTCTAGCAGTCCTATGCTTGGGGGGAAAAGTTACTATGTTACTAGTTGTTTGTTAATAAGTAGAGCAAGTAGGTATAAAAGCATGGGAACACATTTCCTTCTAAATATTGCAGTATCAAAACAAAAGCATTACTGGTATATCTATTGTCTGTGTTTTAAATAAAAGAGAGCCTATGTATAAAATTTTATATAACTAAGAATAAATATGGTGTATATGTCAATTTTTGGTGTTTCTAGAATATGTCTTTCATTGAAAACGTATAATAGCAATTAATTCTGCTCAGGCTGTTTTCTTGTCAAGAATGAATCTCAGTTTTATCCAAGATACTTTATAATATAATACACTAAACTTATTTGTATAACTGGTAAATTTTAACAAAAAAAATCTATGATTTTTCTTGATAAAAGGAGGATTCTTTTCACGTAGACTGCAGTAATGTTCACTCAAGGATTTAAATTTCTTTTCTATTAGGAAAAAGCAAACAGACTCCTTGGTGATTTGTATTAGCAAAACTGTATCACTCGTTTTAAGAAAAATAATTTATTTTTAATGGAAAATTTCAGTGGTTGACCAGGTAAATCTGTAATTCTTGTGACTGTTTTTAAAAGAAGCTTTTCTTCTCATTTTCTCCTTTTGTTCAGTATCTAAAGAGTACTTTGGCTTATCCTTCAGTAATGAGTAAGTATTTGGTGTGTGAGTTTGGTAGTTGTATCCCATCATTAAGAACATGTAGAAAACTGATTTCAGTATGATTGTGGCCAAATGGCAGAATAGTTTACTTTTTGAAACGTTGTTTCACTATGATGCAGAGTCTGGCCTCAGACAACTGATTTCCATAGATCCCCCCCAGTCTGGATCTCCTGAGTAGCTTGGAGTGTAGGGCTCACCACCATGACCAACAATGTAATAATTTTTGAACAAATAATGACATAGAGTATTAGTGTGGAATGTACACTTCCTATTTACAGGAGTATCTCACGTATCATTTGCTCATACGTTATGGATGCATTAGACAATTTTTACTTCCATTTGACCTGCCTTGAACTTATCTAATGTGATCAGTAAATAGATTCTAATAAAGTCATACTAATATCTCTATACACATATTGCAATGTTGACCAAGGATTTATTGCAAATTTCTATTTACTTAAATACTATATATCTTGAAACATACTACCTTGTGTAATTGTTTTTCATAATGTGCCAATAGATGAACAGATGAGACCTTAAAAATAAAAAATTATCAGAAATAAATCAAACAAGAGATCAATTTGATACAGTATTTATGAGGGAACTGCTATGCATGTAGTGCTGACTTAGATACTACAAATATGCATAGGTACACATAAGCAGCATAAAAACAACAAAAATACAAATAAAAGAAAAATTATACACCCTCCAAAACATCTACCTTCTGTGACACATTCCAACCTGGTTTTATATATCTGTGCTTCTCACACAATGAGCCTTGCAGCCAGGCATTGGAGGTCACTTCTAAATATGCTCAGGAGTGGTAGACAAAATACAATCTGTCTTAGCCTAAATTGCCAAATTCTTGTTTGCCTTCTTATAAAAGCCTTTTTAATATTGAAAGTGAATCTGTTTCCTGGAATTTATGTTCACATAAAATTTGGAGTTCTTAAAAGCATAAGCTCCTTAACTTAAACATTTTGCATTTGCATGAGGCATCAGGGAATATAAAATGATGCTCTAATTGAAGCAAGACTTAATAAGCAGTTCCTGAAACCAGGGGAACCCATGAACTGTAATCCCAGCTTCAATATCGCTTGCTGTGTTTCTTTGATTTAATTGAATAATACACCAGAATTTGAGTCCCCCCTATTTGTTGAAAGAAATAGGCAGTGAAGGTACATGTTCCTGAAAATTGAATAAAGTAGGATGGAGATTTTTGTCATTTTTGTAGGGATAAACTTCTTATGTAAAGTCATATTTGATGAAAATGGAACTTGAAGCCTGAAGAACCACTTCTACAAATTAAAGACTAGTCCACCAAAATCTATGGGTTGTATCTTAATTTTGGGTTATTTATCCCTTAACATAATACTAGAATTATTTAACTGAATAATATGCTAACTGGTAATTCAACAAATTAAAAATATCAAGAGACATTAAATAGACCACAGCAAACTTGTATGTATTGGGAGGGGAAAGATCTCCAAAAGTATTGTTAAATGAAACATTTCAAAATAAGAGTGTTTAGTATAATATATGAATTCTGCATGAGAGACAGGTATTCTGACACAGCTAAATAGGGTATTTATTTCAATCTCATAAATACAGCATCTAAAAAATAAAATAATATATCACCTGTCTTAAAACCTGATTCAAATAAGGTGGAAAATTAGGCATATATATGCTATAAATGTCTGCTCTAGAATGTCATTTGTACATTGCACAGAGGAGTTAAAACTGGTTATATGAAAAATTAATATTTTATAAACTTTTAAGAAGTTCTGAAATCATAGCCAACAAAATACCAAAACAGTAAGAAAATACTGGAATAAACTTCATTATAAGCACTTGATGGAATAGTATATATCCATTAAAATTGGTTATAAAGATAATGTAGCAGTAAATAAATTATCTTTAATAGAAAGTTAAATGGAAAATAAATCACAGACTAAAAGTGAATATATATATATATATATATATATATATATATATATATCACCTATCACTCAACAATTTCACTTGGAGGTCTATGCCAACAAAAGTGTATACATTATGCATTCACCAGAATTGTGTTCATATCTACTTACCAAAATTTCAGACCAAAATTATTATAACAACATTATTTACCTGGAAACCAACTATTCTGCTACTGATGAATGTGTAGTACCCATTAATACCATCACATTTATTTTATTACTGTAGTAATTTTATAAGAAATGTTACTATCAGTCTTCTAACTCAAAATAAGGCTTAGAAATTAACTCAGTGGCACTAAAATAGAATAATCGTAGCAAGCAGTTTTCAAAGTCATTTAAAGTATCATGACCCTTTTTAATTTTGGGTGGTCATTTCAGTACTGGGCAATAATAATCTCTCTCTATTGATTCCTGTAAACTAGACACTGTGGCTTATTGAGTGCTTATTTTGCCAGGTGGAATGGGCTGTACCCGTTTTCTTCAAGCAGAGGCAGGAGCATGCCAGTACATAAGGCTGGGTGTATCTCTTCCCATTAACTGTGCACAGCTCTGTGTTTCCACTGTGCAAAACAAAACTTCAGTGAGAGATCAGCCGTTAGCTTTGACATGAGTGGAATCCCCAGGATGCAGGAACTATCAGCCATAGAAGCAGAAAGCAGTGGCCAGACAAGGTGCTAGCAGGAGAGGGGTAAAGATGACTGAAGGACCAGCAGGAGCTGGAGGTAGCTCTTGGAGCCACAGGAAGAGAAGCTGTGAGCTGCTCACTTGGTATAATGACTGTCCCAAGGTGAATGCATAAAAGTAAAAAATCATGACATCTCTTTATACGCTGGCTTTAGTGTCAACCCTCAGTCAGCATGACTGACTCATATAGGCTAAAAATAAACTAGTAATAAAAATCCCAATTGCCTTGGTCTCTGACACTGCAGAGTGGGAACTGTGTATGGAAGGGACAGCTCCAGCCTTTGACAGCTTCAATAACTTCAAATAATAAAATGTCACTTAACAACCAGTTTAAATAGTTTGAAGATTCTGCAGTCACTACTTCAAAATAAAAATCCCGTGTCCTGTGTTTTATCTTATCTGAATACCACAACTAGCCAAGAGAAGAGTAGCTAAAAGGCTAGCTGCAAACAGCATCAGAGAACATTTGGAAGTTCCCAAATGTTCAGGCAGAAACCCAAGTGGTTCATCTCCCAGAAGCAATGGGTTTGTGGCTGGCTTCTCTGTGGAAGACAGTTTGTGGAACGCAACCAATAGGCCTCCTGTTTATAAAACAGCATCTGTTCTTCCTACATGGAAATTAAAATTCCTCAGCTTTTTCATGGAAAATTCTCCATGTCCTTTCATTCCACAAACAGTGAAGCAGAGTTCAGGAACCAGACATAGGATATAGATTGCTACACTTTGTATCCATGGAGTGAAATAAAATGAAATTTTAAACTTGAGTGATGGTAAAAGGATTTCCTTATTCAAATGTTAAAAATATTATGAGTAAAAGCACTTCCAGGACCAAAAACATATGTTGAAAATCACCTAATAAGAAAGAATTCTATAAAATACTATACTCCTTCAGGGTTTTACAATTCTATGCTAGTTGATTGAAATGTAACTTCATTTTTATCGTCTTCTTTTTGTGGGTACTGGGAATTGAACTCATGACCTTGTACTTGCCATCCGTAGGCCTTAGTGTCTTTTCATTCTTCCATTCAACAAGTATAGCCCAGAACCTATAAGCTAGCAGACAATAGGCTAATACTAAAGAGAATTAAAAGATGAGCTGGAAGCAATGAAAGTCTCCAAGAACTTATAGTCTAATAAGAAAATTAACACAGATGGCAATGAAAATTCAAAAGAATACATGGTTTCATTCAAGGGCCTAATCCTATGGCAGATGCCACTGTTACACAAATATTCTGTATAGGAGCCAATCATATACTGGGAAGAGCAGATATACAAGCAAATAAGTTATAAAGCAAAATGATAAAGGCTAACGCATAGGTATATAAAATGCATGCTATAAAAATTACAAATAAAAAAGTGGCTAATTGAGTCAGCCAGGCAAATCAGAAGGAATTAATTATCTCTGTCATTTAGTAGCTGCATTGGATAGTGAAGTGTAGATGAGAGTTTTCTAGGGAAAGAATAAGATTAATGACAGAGGAACTTCCAAGAAAAATGAACGGTAGATTATATGACACAAATGTAAGAAATTGGGGGGTTCATCCAGTTTTGTCTGTTATCTTAGTGCAGTTATTTAAGAACACCTGCATTCATGGAATTGTTTGTTTTGGTACCAGGAATTGAACTCACATCCTCATACTTGACAGGTAGCTGCTGTGCCACAGAGCTATATGCCCGCCCCCCCTATTTTCCCTTAAAATTGTTGTTTGAAACAGTACAGTGAGTGTTTACTATAATGCTATGTCAGAATTACTGGAACTTTTGAGGCACTGGAGAAGATGAATGAAAATAAAGTATCATGCTAAGGATCAAATTTTTTCCTTGATAATGGGGAAACATGAGAAAAGCTAATTAAGTATTGTCAGAATACATTCATCTTAAAGGTCAGAACCGTTTAGCTATCTAGATATTTGTCTGAGAATCAGAGAGTCTAATATAAGAGGACTGATTTAAAGTATCAATGGAGGGGAAAATCCAGGTTCTGATAAAATCAATAGGACCTTCAGACCAACAACAAAGAAACAACCTCCTATTTCTTCCTTTTTATATATATTTTTTTTGGGGGGGGGTGTACCAGGGATCGAACTCAAGATCTCACACTTGACAGGAAGGTACGTATGCCGCTGAACTAAATCCCCTGCCCCCTCTTCCTTCCTCACTTACGCTGTTTCTAAGCCACCATCACGTCCTCTGCATCCCCAGTCACACATGCCAGATCCAAGCAAGGAACAAATGACCAAACCACTATGCCCAACTCTCCAAAAGCTGCCCTATGTCTCTGATATCTTCAACCTCTACCTTCATTTTATAAACTTAAAGATGTATTCATTTCTTTATCTTTTAAAAAAAAAAGAGCTTTGCTGGGGCTGGGGGTTTAGCTCAGCGGTATAAGCACCTGCCTTGCAAGCAGGCAGTCATGGGTTTGATCCCTGGTACTGATAAAAAAAAATGAAACACACACACACACACACACACACACACACACACACACACACA
Organism: Cavia porcellus; assembly: GCF_034190915.1. NCBI lineage: Eukaryota > Metazoa > Chordata > Mammalia > Rodentia > Caviidae > Cavia > Cavia porcellus. The sequence continues at coordinate 72,392,860 of NW_026947488.1, read as the reverse complement.
AAGTGCTTTGCTCATTTATATTTTCCATCCCTCTTTCTTTGCTAGGAAGCAAGCAAAATCAACAGAAAATAATAACAACAAAAATAATAGTTAATATTGGCTGAGCACTTACAAAATGCCAGACACCATGTGTTACATGCTCTGGTTTATCAGTGTCACCAAATCATTATGCAGGTATTATTGGTATTCCTTTCTTATTGACGAGAAACCGATTTCTTTACTTGAGTAACTGAGCCTTAAAAAAAGGAAGCTTAGGAATAATTCAAAAAGCCTCACTCTGAGGAATATCAAGCAAAGAGTCCTTAATCATCACAGGGTAGCTACATGTGATGAATCTTAATGTAATTAATTCCAGAATTAAATCTTTTCTTTTAAGATCAGGGCCATCTTTGAACTTCCTACGGGGCATTTCCATTTGAATGATCTTCTGGAAACCCAAACTCTACCTGCACAAAATTGAACCTATAATTACTCCCTACAACAATCTCTGAAAAAAAAATCTTTCTGGTCATCTACACTAGTTACTGGAGTTTGAACTTTTTTTTTTTTTTTTTGGTCTTTTCTTCTCTGCCACCCTCCCTTTCTTCCTTCCTTCCTTCCTTTCTTCCTTCCTTCCTTCCTTTCTTCCTTCCTTCCTAAAATTCCACTATGAACTGTTCCCATGGCTCATCATATGTACTTCCAAAATCTTTTTTTTCACAATGCTTTCCTTCACCTTCACTGCCAAAACCCAGCTCTATGTTATTTCTTCACTCTAAGGTGACAGCAGACACAAATATTGCAACCTCTTTGGGTCCTCCTTCACATACCAGCCATAGCCATCCTGCTTTAAACTTTCAAAAAGCTCCGATGTCATCTCCTTTTCAAAAATTCCCAACTGTTCTTCTTGCCCAATTTGCCACCACTACCTTCAGAAATTTCCTACCTTTTTTCATCTGATAGGACAGTATTCATTGCATTTGTAGTGTGCAATCTCGTGTATTGCGTTTCTCTCATCTCCATCCAGATTGTCCCTACCTTGATGGTAAAGATTTGCCTTTATTTGTTCTTGCCTACTCAGCATAAAGCATAGCATCTAAGTTAAAGAAATGTTTCTCCAACACATTGATTTTAAAATGACTTGATAAAAATATAAAGTGTCAGATCCATGTGCCAGAACCAATTCTAAGGGTGTGTGTGTGTGTGTGTGTGTGTGTGTGTGTGTGTGTGTGACAGGCGATCAAACCCAGAGATACTCTACTGCTCAGCTACATGCCCCAGATCTTTTTATTTTAGAGACAGGGTCACATTAGGTTGCCTGAGCAGGACTGAAACTTGCTGCAATTGAGTCCTCTGCCTCAGCCTCCTTCATCTCTAGGGTCACAGGCAGGCATCACATTGCTTGGCTTCTAAGAACACTTTTGTTTTCAAATATAGTAACATTTATAGGGCATTTTACTACAAATATATCACTGAAATAAAAATGGTAATGAGGCAAAGTGCCTGACATTTTAGTCTCAAACAGAAGACACCAAAGCTCATAGAAACTTTGCTACAAAGAGCTTTTCCTAAGATGCCCTGCCAAGGTGGGGAAGATAGGTAATTAGCTTATTACTTCTCCATGCATCCCAATTTTCAAGATTAATCTGAATGTTTCTAAGTTTCTTTTTCCTATGTCCCTTGGTCTTATTCTTCATATCCTCCTCATTGATAATGTTGATGGCTCATTGAAAAAAATCAATATCCTGTCATCAGAATCTCCAAAGGAGTATAGCTCAGGTCTTTCAGGTGAGTCATTAGTGTACTGGTTACAGAAACAGCTGCAAACCTTTCCTGAAGAGATCAGCTGGTATGCGAAATGGCAGAATGTGGCCTTAAGATGAAACTGAATGCAAAGTCAAAATTAATTTACCTTATATTTTATTTAAGATTCAATGAATTAATAATAAGAGATATTTGCATGGACAAGATTTTTCAGCAGTAGAGTATACTTTGATTGAGTTAGTATGCCCTTTCAAAATATATTGAAAATATTAGTGTAATTGAGCCCACTGAAGTGGAATCCAAAAATCTACTAATGAAAATTGTTTATGCCTTAAACAGTATTACAAGCCTAAATAAATGAATAGGTAGCCATGGTATTATACTACTGTACACCAGCTAAAATGCATCTGTAACAATTTTGGTTTTGATGGATTGTCTTATATTAAAATTAAATAAAAATGTGAGATTTGATTGATCTAAGACTCTAACTTAAAGTGATATCCTACAGCATTTTTTCTAATTCGTGTCCAAAAATTTCTTCTCAAGGAAGAATCTAATTAGGTTCAAAAGTATTGAAATAAGTTGAAATGAATGCTATTTATGTACTAAGAAACTAAAGCATGCCAAGTAGTTCCTGATTTTCCCAAAACTGTAACTAATACTAGAATAAGTTTGTAGTCCCCTTGAATCCTTTCAAAATTTAATTCCTGTTTGACATGTGTGAATCCAGATCTCTCCTTTGGAGATATTTTCATATGAATTTATGTAAACAGAGGCAGATCACATTTTTTGAAGACTATATCATGTGAAAATATTATTCTAAAATCTATTTCCACTTCATCTTGTCCATGATTAAGAACAGAGGATCAAGAGTCAGTTTTCAAATCTGTCACTTTTTTACCAGTTGATCACAGGCAAGTCACTTAACCTCCTGCCTGCTTCAGTTTTCTCACCTGGAAAGTATAATCCTTAGTACTGGCTTCACAAAGATTTTTAAGGTTTAACTTTTTCAGAGCACTGTGTGCCTCATGGCACAAGCTCCACTTGTGTTGATCTATTGTTAATTACAGAATAGTTTTCTGAATCCTAGGATCCCTGAGATCATCTGCATTTGGAATCCTGGGGATTGCCATCATTTTAAAAGGCATCCAAGCACTGACAGTAACAAGTTTAGATCTCTGAGTGGAGCCTTTCTCCTGAACAACAGCTTTACATGTCTAACTGCCCACCTTGCATCTCTCACAAGATGTCAAATAGTGATCTCAGATCCATGTCTAACTTTCGTCCTGCTAATCAGACTAAAGCCCTTGGATTCCACCTTCCTCTTTTTTTCTTTCTTTCTTTTTTTTTTTTTTTTTTTTAGCTAACTCCAGAGCAATTTCCGAAGGAAATTCAGTGGCTCTATCTTGCATGTTCATTCCCATATTCAGGCATTGCCTCCCACAAATGGGTTTATTACAAAAGCCTCTAAGCTGCTTCCTCCACCCTAGACTTCTTCAGCCTGTTCTCCACAAAGTGTCAGTGATTCTATTAAAATACAAAGCAGACCATGTCACTCCTCTTTCAAATTCTGCAATGATTCAACTTAGAATCAGAGCTAAAGTTATCAACAGCTACAAACCCTCCCTACAAAGTCAGCTGTTTCTAACATCATCTTTGTGCAGTCCCTCTTGTTTCTGCTGCTGAAGCTATACTGCTTCCTCACTTTTCTAGAAGGCACCAGACCTTCTCTAATAAAAGAATCTAAATTTTTAGAACTCTAAGGAAACACTCTTTCTCCAAATAGCCACATGACTATCTTCTTCATATCTTTGGATTATAAAAAGTGGATTATATACAATTTGATTATATGCAATTACAAACCATTCTTTCCATATTCCCTTGCTGACCTTGCATTTTCTATCTTATTTCTAGCTTTTTCTCCATGAAACTTGTAACAGTCTTTCTCAGAAATTTACCACTTAACATTTTCGTGGACTCCTACCAGCCCCAAGGAATACACGCTGCCCTGGGAACTTGGCCTATGCCAAGTGGATGCCCAGACCCAGGACATCTGCTGGCCCCTCAGGGACGCTTCCTATGTCCTGGACTAATATTGCTATTGATCTTCAGTTCCCATCCATTCTCCCAGACCCTTGGACTAATAATGTATTAACTGTGCTAGCTTGAAGGGAAGTAACTGCCTCACCCAAATAGATCTCAGCAGGCTCCAGTCAGTGTGGTGAATATGCCTCTAAAATAGAAGTGTACAGTGGGTAAATAGGCCAGTAGTAAAGCTCCCTCCAACTAACTGTAGGACCTTGGTGAGTCTGATAAGCGTGCAGGTGACTCCTTCCTGCACACAGAAAACATCAACCAGGGTGGGGAGAGTGTCAGTAAGGACTCTCCCAACTTGGAGAAAATCAAAAGGGCTTATGAGCCACACAAGCACACAATAGGGACACACGAAATGACCTCAGCCAACACAAACACTATAGACAGGGAGATTTGGTGGCATGGAATAACCTGAAGATAAAGTAATAGCAGGAACTAAAAGTTGACCTACATCATTACTACTAAATCCATGAAGAATATAGAAATCACCCAACAGGCCCTGCAGTGGAAAGTCAAGTGACCAGCCCACCTGTTCATTATGGGGCTCAGCAATTGGACAAACATCAACCTTACATTAGGACCCCAAAATACACACTACCAACAGTTGACACTACTGGGATTGAAGGAACAAATATTAACTCAAAAGGGGAAAATGGCAAAATGAAAAAGCAAAATGCAGTCTCAAATATCTAGGCCACCAGGAGCAAGTACAGGAGACACTGAAATAGAGGACTTCGCAGTAACACCAGAAATCTCAGAAAAGTTAGTGAGTGAAATAAAAATAAACAACTCCATGAAGCTATAGAGGAAATCAAGTTAGAAGTACTCTCCCGTGTAAAGAGAGACAAAAAAGCCTTACTAAAGGAGTTGTTGATTACAACTAAAGAAGAAATAGAGAAAAAAAGTACAGAAGCATGGGAAATTGATTGAAACCTTGAATGAACAACGTAGAAAACAAGCAGAATTCATGAAAAAAAACTCAAATAGACACCCAAGAAACAAAAAACTCTATTCAAAGATGGAAAAACTGTTTAAATCAGCATGGTACTGGCAAAGAAATAGATCTGAGGATCAATGGCACACATTAGAAGATGCAAGCAAAACTACAAAGACACTCACCTATCTGATATTTGACAAAGGGGCTAAACATGTTCACTGAAAGAAAGATAGCCTCTTTAATAAATGGTGTTGGAAAAACTGGCTCTCCACATGCTGAAGACTGAAACTAGATTCATGCCTATCACCATGCACAAAATTAAAGTCTAAATGAATCAAAGACCTAAATATTAAAAGAGAAAGACTAAATCCACTGGAATACAAGGTAGGTAGAAGTCTTGGAGACATGGGGCAGGCAGAGAATTCATGAACAAAATGCAAATTGCATGAGAAACACTTCAAAGAATCAACAACTGGGATCTCATATTATTGAAAAATTTCTGTACTTCAAAAGAAATCACCAACAGAGTGAAAAGAAAACCCTCAAAATTGGAAAGAATTTTAGCCAGCAACCCCTCAGATAAAGGACGTATCCAGAACATATAAAGAATTGAAAAACATCAAGTTCCCCAAATTCAAACACCCTCTCCAAAAATGGGCATCTGAAATGAACATAACAGTTCTCAGATGAAGACATACAAATGGCAAATAAATACATGGAGAAATGTTCACCATCACTGGTCATTAGAGAAATGCAAATTAAAACAGTAATGAGATTTCATCTCACTGCAGAAAGAATAGCTGCCATCAAGAAATCAACTGATAACAAATATTGGAGAGGCTGTGGGAGAAAAGGAACACTGCTCCACTGTTGGTGGGAGTGTAGACTGGTGCAACCACTATGGAAATCAGTATGGAAAATTCTCAGAAGACTAGGATTGGAAGTTCCATTCAATCCAGCTTTTCCCCTCCTGGGTATTTTCCCAGAAAAACTGAGAAGGTCATATCATAGTGATATATGTGTACCTGTGTTCATAGCAGCACAATTTGTAATAGCTAAATCTTGGAAACAACAAAGATGCCCACCAACCGCAGAGTGGATAAAAAAGATGTGATATTTTTATACAGTTGAGTATTACTCAACTGTAAAAAAGATGATCTTGAGGCCTTCACACATAAGTGGAGATAACTTGAGGCTACCCTCATTAGTGAAATAAATAAGAATCATATTTATAAATATTACATTGTGCTTCTAGTGTAAAAAATAATAAGAAATGTAGGAAATTTAATTGAGTTCCTGGTATCATAATAGTAACTACAAACAGAGGAAAAGTAAGTGCTCTAAAGGATATAACTGCATGTGAGTTTAAGTGTGTGGGACTGATAACCATATTACTTTTTGTTGGATCATTGAACAGAACTGTATTCCATTTGCCAGTATTTTATTGAGAATCTTTGCATCAATGTTCATGAGTGAGATTGGCCTATAGTTCTCCTTTTTGGTTGGGTCTTTCTCTGGTTTTGGTAAGAGAGTAATACTTGCCTCCACGAATGATTTAAGGAGGATTGCTTCCTTTTCAATTTCACTGAAATGTAATAAAATGTGTAATTGCTATTGTAAAAAAGAGAAGAAGAGAAAGTGCTCTAGGATATAACTGCATGTGTGTTTAATTGTGTACGATTGTATATTACTAAGTTTTTGTTGGATCATTGAACAGAACTGTTTGCAGTCTTGCTGTTTGAATGTCCACTTTGTACGCTTTAATTTTGTAACTTGAACAACTATTTCTAAGAGGACAACATGTAATTTATCAACTAGTGATTTCTGACTGTTCATTTTTAAAATTATGTATTTTTTCTAACATTTTTTGCTGCGTTTTCTCTCTTTAAATAAAATTTTAAAAATTAAAAAGAAAATATTTTCTTGACTTCATTTCTCATTACAATATAAACTCCCTGAGGCCAGGTAGTTTTGTCTCTTTTATCCAGTATTTTATCTTCAGGGAGTAAGATGGTACAATAGAAATTGCTACAAATAAATTCCAATCATATTATATATTTGTTAGGTAGATCCTTACTGTGATTTATTTGCTCATCCCCCACTTTTTATTTTTCCAGCGTGGTACTGGATGTTTGCACTGAGCTATATATTTGGCCAATTTTTTTTTCTGAGATAGGATCTTGCTAAATAGTTAAGGTTCCCAAGATGGACTCAAATTTGTGGTCCTCTTGTCTCAGCTTCTTAGAGTGCTGGAATTATAGAAATGCACCATCATGACCAGTTTAATAACTAAATAATTCAATTGTTTCCCACAATGTACAAATTTTTGTGAGTATCTCTCTAGAGAATATGTTTGAAAGCAAAACTATGGGTTCAAATATTTGTATAATTTTGTTAGCAGTTACTGCCTTACCAGTCTCCTAAAAGATTTTAACAATTCACAGTGATCCTCCTGCCTCTGCCTCCTGAGTGCTGATATTTTTTTTATTTAAAGAGAAAAACAAGACTAAATGAAGCAAAACAGTAAAAGGCTTGAAGTAATACAGAATTTCAAGAGAAAAAATATACAGTAAGAATTCACCAGTTAATAGATCACACATTGTCATCTTAGAAACAGTTGTCCAGATTACAAAATTAAAGCATACAAAGTGAACATTAATGCAGTGAGATTGCAGACAGTTCTGTTCAATGATCCAACAAAAACTCAGCAATATGGTTCTCTATCCTATACATTTAAATATACTTGTAGTTATATCCTTTAGATCACTTTCCTTTCTCTTTTACGCTAACAATCATACATTTTTTTCCATTACTCCCACAGTTCTTATAACTTTTTCTTTGAAGAGGAAAAGAAAAAAGATTAAAAGAAAAAAAAAAAAGATAGACCAAAGAAAAACCTAATATGACAAAGCAAAACAGAGTCAGTTAGAACAGGAGGATGGACATAGTATATAATGCAAAGGAAAAAAAATGATTATTAGGTGATATAGACAACTCTTTTGGGGATAACAAGAGGCATAATGGTAACCGCTGTTGAGTGCTGATATTTTAGGTATGCACCACCAAATCTATAACAACTTTCATTTCAAAGAAAAGTGTGTAAAAAATACTTCCTTAAAACCTACCTCACATGTTTGTGCCTTTCAATCTGTTTCTTTATGCTTGGAAGATCCTTTTTTCCTTACATCTTATTCTCTCCTTAGTGAAATTTTACTCATTTTTCAAAACCCTACTTAACAGAATAATGTCTAGCAGCTGCGAAGAATAGGGGAAAGAAAGGGGCAAGAAAAACTGGATGAGAATCAAGGTACAGTTAGATAGAAGGAAGGAGCACACTGTTCTACAGGGCAGTCACGTGACTATGGTTTGCAACAAGCTATGCTATTTTATAAAGAAATGAAGCTCAAAGGTTTTAGCCTCGAAGAAAGGATAAAGAGATAAACTGCTAATTATCTTGATTTGATCTTTATACATCAATACATGTATTGAGTTATTGTTGTACACTATAAATATGTAGTTATTATGTCAATTAAAAATAAAAATAAAGTTATAAGGAGAAAAAACTCAACCACAATTCCCAGAGGTTTTCAATCCATTCTGATTTCTCTGGGTGGCTCAGCTAATCATTTCCTCCACTAAATGTTTCTATATTTGTGTTTTTAGCTTTATTGACATTGATTTGTATATATATATTTGTGTATTTTTATGTATACTGTGACCCTGGAATCTTAGGGTATCCCAAATCCTAGTAGAACATAGGTCAAGAGAAATCAATCAATCCATATAATATTTCCTTGAATAATATTGATTCCTGATCCTCTGTCCCAGAGATTCTAATTCAATGTTTTTCAGGCCAAGTCCATATATCTGAATTTTTATTCATACCTCAGGTCAAGTAGATTTATTGATCTACAGAACACACTTTTAAAAGATATTTTTAAGATATAGTAGAAAAAGTACACATGGACTAAACATAGCATTTCATTTTTACGTATTTCCTGGTATTCTCAAAGCTAAGTCTGTTAAAAATTTTAGTAGTTTCAGATAATTTTTCTAGGAGCTCATAAATACCAGCCTGTTCATTCAGTAAACTTTGTATGAGTCTGAATGGAATCTTCTCCAGGTTGTTTCACATCTGTGGACTTCAGCCTCAGATGAGAGGAATGTGTGAAAAGAAGCAATAGCCCTGACCAAAGGAACCCTACGGGATCAAAATCAGTGTCTGCAAAGAGATACTAAGCATGATGTCTCATCTGTGGATGATTTGAACAACGTCTCTAGGTTAAAATTGTCTTGGATGTGGTCTTTCTAAAACCTGTGCTTAGAATGAGAGCCATATTCTTCATTGATCCTAGGAAGCAGTTGCAAAAGTACTTCCAACCAGTGTCAAAGTGCCAAGTTCAAGTCCAAATTCTATCACCTCCCACCTGCTTGAAATCAGGAAATACCCACTCTCAGCCTGGGTGTCTCATCCATGGTGGGGGAATGATAACGGATCTCTCTCACTGGGTCACTAAATGAGCAAATAATCTCATGTACTCAATGTACTGCCTGATACTCAATAGTGCTCAGTTTTTAGTTACTGCTATTATACCACAATGTAATCAACCGGTCAATGTAGATATCTGAAATTTCCATTCTGTTACCCAGAAATAGAATTCAATATGCTTAGATTTAAGTGATCAGAATGTGTACTCTACCTTGTTGTTATAAATGCTTAAAAACTGACTTAAACTCTCAGTCTGCGTTTATTTGGTGTCGCAGCACTCTCTTCCAAGTAAAATCCTCAGGAAACTAGTAGCTTTGCATTTTGTGTGACATTAGATTCTTTTAATCTTCTGAGTCAAGTGAGAAAGCGTATGCCTGGGCAGTCTACCTTAAGTAACAGTGCATGCAATATTCTGTTCATCTATTAAACAGTATTATTTAGTGTTATAATCACTAAGTTTATTTCTCATATGATTATACCTATGAGTTTTTTGCACTAACTCATTAAGATGCTATAGGCAACCATGGTTTAAAATAATGAAATTTTTTCACATGAAAAGATCTTATGAGACGCTAATGACAGGAACAAAGTTTATGATACAGAAATATGAAAGGGTTTGGGATAGAGCTCAGTGGCCCAGCACCTGCTGGGCAAGCATAAGGTCCTGAGTTTGATTTCTGCAACCAAAAAAAAAAAAAAATGAAAATACATACTGTAATTTTGTTCCAGTATTGAGAACTGATTCCAGGGAACACTAGCTCCATCTTTGCCACTGGAAACCATATATATATACATACATATATATATATATATATATATATATATATATATATGGTTAATTGTAAATACAAACTATATATATATGTATATATATTTTAATATGAGAAAAGTTCTCACTAAATTGCCTGGGTTTGCCTCAAACTTGGGATTTTTATGCCTCAGCTTTGTAACTCAAGTACATGTATGTGTCATGATTCATACCTACATTAATGTATGTTTATGCAAGATAAGCAATATATAATATCATCTTATTTTAATGATGTGTGTTTGTAGTACACTATGTTTACATTTATGTAAACATAGGGAAGTTGGTACATGCACATGATATCTCTCAATTATTTTTTGACCCTTCTTCATTCCTTCCCTCCCCATTGCCTCTTGTTTATATATATGTTACACATTCTACATTCATAGTTATACATTTATAGTATACATATTCTCCATGGGTATTTGCATGAGAACAGCACTTCAAAACGCCCTCCTTTTTGAAATTCTATTCCATCGCCTCTTTTCAAAAACTAAGAAATTCAACAATATTTGAGGGTTTTGTTTTGTTTTTGTTTTTGTTTTTGTTTTTGTTTTTTTTTTGTACTAGGGATTGAACTCACAACCTCGTGCTTGCCAGGCAGGTGTTTATGCCACTGAGCTAAATCCCCAGCCTCTATTATTTGTTATTATATTCTAGGTATTGCAAAATGATTGTTGAATGTTCACACTATATGTTATAGTTGTAAAATAACCATTCAATAATCCTCATTTTAAAAAAGTAAATTTGGGCTGGGCATAGGAGTGCACTCCTATAATCCTAGCTACTCAAATGACTAAAACAAGAAGATTGCAAGTTCATGGCTGGCTTGGATGATTTAATGACAGCCTGTCACAAAATAAAAATAAAAACTTAAAGGACACTGGTGATAAAGAGATGGCACAGTGGTACAGCATACTTGATGTCCTGGGTTTAATTTTTAGTACTTTAAAGAGAAAAACAAAACTAGAATTTGGTTTATATTTTAAAATCAAAGTAAAAAAAAGTCAAAGGTTGAAGATTTAATGTTAGATCACTTGCCTGGCAATTGAAAGACTCAGGGTTTAATCCTCAACATGGCAAAAAACTAATATAAAATAAAACAGTAAAAGTCAATTATGTAAAAATGTACTTTGTAGTAAAATCATTTGTTGATCAGAAGACATAAAATATTGCTTCATCTGATTAATATATTGCAATGTGCTGCATATACCATATTTTATTCATTAAATAAAATTGCTACTTAACAGATTTGAGAAAGCATGTAAATATATTCATTCCCACAACAGTTTGAAGAAAGAAATTTTCTTCTTGGAAAATTGAAGTATGGTAAGATCCACTTTTTTAAAGATAATAAATTGTTTTGAATTAAGTTGGGAAAGTAATTTCCAGTGGGCTGAAGTTACCATCCTCATTGGGATGCCAATAATTTGAATCAGCTGCCTGACACACCATAGAAATAGGCCCCAAAGTATCTTTACTCTAGAGGCAAGCTTGTTTAATGCAAAGCATGTGTCAGACTGAGCCAATATTCTGATTAGTTTAATATCTAAACTTATTAGAAAATAAATATCGGAAGTATAAACTTTTCATATTAGCTACTGTTAATTACAAACTATTTTTATCCGCCACCTCAAAAAACTCATGAAAATAGATGAAAGATATTCAAGACAGATTTCATTTATTTTACGTAACCTCATTCTTTATGCAAACTGTTCTTTGCACTTAAAGTTATACTTGTAAAATGTTACAAGGAAACAAGTTTATATTAGAACACTAGGTTGCTTTTGTAAACAGCAAGTTTCTTAGCTGTCATTTTAATGGAGAAATGAAATTTTCCATCTTGATTTTCTTGTAAGACCCAAACTTACATTTTGGTGACTTTTATTCAAACTCACTACTGCTAAATTGCAAAACGTTGTCTTTGTCCTTAAGATCATGACAGAGAACTTTATCTGCATTCAAATTGCCTACTGGTTTGTGGTATTTCAATAATAAAACAGCAGGATTGAAGGCTCATGATGAGAAATCTGACTAATTACCTGTTAGATGATAGATGGTTTTAAATCTCCAGTGCCAGTCACTGAAAACAAAACACTTCCAGATATCAATCAGCTTCCTGACAAATCCAATTTCCCTCACATTCAGTGGACAATAATGGGAATTTTACTTCTACAACTACATTGCACAGTTTTAACTTCAAAATATGCATAATGATATTTTAATAAAGTACACTTTAAGTAAATTAATATTTAAATGCCTGCCATAATCATATTTCAGTCTCACAGCTTTTAAAGAGATAGATGGTGGAAATAATTAATGTTATAAATCTGTATTGTTTTCCATTGTGGAGGCCAAGGTGTACTTAATAGTAGTTTTCCTATTTTCTTTCCACATTTACATTTAACTCAAATTATTCACAACAACTCTAATGGCTGTGTTCACTCTCTCCATTTTTTTTTTAATTTTGTGGTAAATGAGTTGGATGAACATTCTACATGAGATTCAAAAAGCAGAATGCCCAATTAACACTGCCACATACCAGCATGTGGGCAGAGTTAAAGCAAAGAGAGACTGAAGCATGGAAATTGAAAGCAGGCCCAGAGAAACACCTCTTTCTCCCGCATAGGGAATGACTACATAGTCAACATTTGGAATTTATGGTCAACCTTAGTAAGTTATAACTTTCCATATCTTTTTTTGCTGTTGTTAAAACCAAGAAAATTAAAGGTGGCAGAGAAGTGGAGAAAGGGAGAATGTTTGCTCATACTTACTCATTAAAAAAAATGGTTTTGTCTTCTCCATGTGTTAAAAAGTTTAACAATATGTAGTTTGAAACCAGACACTTTCAGACATTTCTGGTGGCAGGGTAAGCTGATACAACTTCATTGAAGGACAGTTTGACAGTAACCACACCAAAATTCAGATCCTTGGAACCAGCAGTGCCTCCAGAATGTCACCAATAATCCAGTAATTATTAATTATTTTCATATATCTTTATGAATGTTCACTGCAGTTTTGTCTTTTATAGAAAAATAATTTTAACTGGAAATAATTGAGAATCCCTCCATAGGAGACTGGTTTCATAAAGTATGTACACTCAGCCAGGAATGGTGGTGCAAGCCTATAATCCTAGCACTTGGGAGGTTGAGGCAGGAGGATCACTGTGAGTACAAGGCCAGCCTGGGTTACAAAGTGAGTTTAAGACCTGTCTGAACTGCATAGTGAGACCCTGTCTCAAAAAGACAAAATTCTTAATAAAACAAAAACAAACAAAATACCACTTGAAAATTGTAATGAGAGTAGATTTTAAGTATTTTTAGTGCAAAAAAGATGATATGAAATGAACGATATGTTATCTTGATATTACTGCTCCATAACATGTGCATATAAACATTACTTTGTAAACAATTAAATATGTAATTTTTATCCTCTAAAATTAACTTTTAAAAATAAATATTATTTTATAAATCGATAAATAATGTATATACAGCCAAACACAGTCTGTAAAGGAGAATGAGGTGGACCTATATATGCTATTTTGAAGCGTTACCCAAACACATTGTACTGAAAATAAGCCAGACACACCTGAGTTTTTAAAAAATGCATAGACAAAAATATATGTTCAATTATGAGCAGAAAATATATGGGATGATACACAGCAAATGCCATTTATCAGGGTCTTTTGGAGAGGAATTTGGAGGTCTGAGGTTGACAGAAAAGTTAAACCCTTGTTTCGAGGGCAAACAATAAAGGAAGGCTGCACTTTCCCAGTGTAGCTGTGGAGCAGTAGCAAAGGATGTGGTGCAGGGCCGTGCTAACACTAAACCGAGCTTGGACTTGGCTAGTGTGACATCGTCTGTGACTAAGAAATGTGATGGATGGAGGACTGCAATATCTAATCCAAACCATCCGGGAGAGCGAAAGGTTATTCTAGCAGGAAAACCCATCAAGCCTACACTTTACTTCCTGAGCTACTTAGAAAGGGATTGACAAAGACTCAAGAATTTTAATAAGTTCAAAAAGTAGGACACTCATCCCTAATTGTTCCTATGAAGATATTTAAGGTAGATCTTTTTTTCGAGCACAGTAAATATATGTTGGTATATACACATGCACACACTCACAGAAACACACATACAGTGTCTTGTCTTTTGATGAACACTTTGCAAGAATTAGTTGCCTCAGCATAATAGATACTGTGAAACAGGGAGAAATGATTGAAATTGGAAGAGGACCTAGAAATGTAGAGGGGAAAATGAAGGAAGGGAAAAGAAAAAAAATGAGGAAGAAGGATAAAACAGAATCAGATTCTTTTGTTAATAGAGAGGTCGAAGGAATGAAACGTGAAGAGAGGCTGAAGGAAGGAAAAGGGAATAGAAAAAAGTAGGAATCAAAATAGGTCATGCACAAGTAAAAATGTATACCTAAATTGTATCAATAAAATTAATTTTTAAAAAAGAAGTAGTTGGGGCTGGACACTTAGCTCAGCGGCATAAGCGCCTGCCTTGTAGGCAGGCGGTCATGAGTTCGATCCCTGGTACTGATAAAAAGGAAAAAGACAAAAAAAAAAAAAAAAAAAAGAAGAAGAAAAAGAAGAGGTAGTTGCCTGGTGCTAGTGCTACTGTGCATCCATAAACTCCAGCTGTTTAGGAGTTTCATGAGTCAAGGGGATTACAAATTCATGGTCAGTCTGGGCAGTCTAGCAAGACAGTGTCTCAAAATTAAAAATAGAAAGGTCTAGAGATAAAGTCCAATGGTAGAGTGTCCCAGGGTTTGACTCCCAGTATGAAAAGAAGAAAGAAAGAAAGAAAGAAAGAAAGAAAGAAAGAAAGAAAGAAAGAAAGAAAGAAAAGAAGAAAGAAAGAAAGAAAGAAAGAAAGAAAGAAAGAAAGAAAGAAAGAAAGAAAGAAAGAAAAGGAAGGAAGGACGGAAGGAAGAAAGGGGACTGAGGATTTAGATTTAGCTCAGCGGCACCAGCCTGAGCAATTTAGCAACTTAGTGGAATCTCGTGTTAATACAGAATGAGGTAAAGATGTAGCTCAGTGAAAGGTACTGCGTTCAATTCCCCAGGACCAAAAAAAGAAGGAAAAAAAAAAAAAAAGGATGAAACATTTATCACATTAAATAAAAATCCAGAAGGATAAAAGGATTAAAAAATCTTCCCCAAGTGATGAAAAACTGGAGGTGTTACTTAAAATAATAGGCCATGTTGGATGCCGACATGAAGAAACTAGCGATGAACTGTAAGAGTAAAGAGATAACATGAAGTTCCAGATTTTAACCAAGGCCTATGTAAGCCAGAACTCTGTAGGTACAGTAAGTTTACGGGTACTTTTCACCTTGTAACACCTTCTTTCAGTTAAATATAGACATACATTATGTATTTTTTAGAATATTTTTAAAGATTAACTATGAAGCCTAAAAGTATAACAAAATATTATCAATAAAATATAAATAATTATACAGCATAGTGATATAGAGCAATTAGTACTCTCTCACATTTTATAGTCTCTGCAAAGTTAAACTTAGCATGTCACCAACATTTCCAATTCAGCGTTAATCCAAAGGAAAAGGAAACACACAGCAAACAAACACCTGTACCAAAATGTTCATAGAACATGTTTACTAGCATCACCAAACTTAAAAATACCCCAGATCTCCTCAACAAGAAAATAAGGAAATAAACGTATTACTTATAAAACTGAATAATCCATAGAACTAAAGTACACAACAATATTATGGTGAGCAAATGAAACCATATGCAAAGAATACTGGCTAAATATTTGTATTGACATGAAACTAATCTCTAGTAGTGCAAAGCCTATATCAGGGTTTGGCTACATTCACAACTGTGAAGCACTGATTGGAATGGAAGAGAAAATGTGGAGCTTTTTAAATAAAACTTCATTATCAAGGTTGCTACATATTTACCTAAAATTACTAAAATTTTTGAAACTTTTCCAAAATGTGCACTTAAAATTGATGCATATTATTCTAACTTTAACTCACCAAAGTTATTTTTTAAAATAAGTTTGTAAAATATGGCCATAGTAATAATTGTAACTCATTGCCATATTAAGTAAGTATCAATTTAGAATGAAAGAGGATTTAATACTACCAAAAGCAGTTTGATTTACTGAGAGGTGGAATTGTAGCTAAGACTTTTCTATACTGTACTTAGAATCTGTTAGTGTTAATATTTTTAAATATTTATAACACATAAAATCATATGGTTCACAAGTACCCAGGAAAAAACATAATGTTTCCTGTCTAATTTTATGTCAGTAAATATTTGAATGCCTTTCCACATTCAAAGCCTATTTTATTAATTTTTTTTGTTTGTGTGTGTGTGTGTGTGTGTGTGTGTGTGTGTGTGTGTGTGTGTGGATAGAGGAAATCAAACTCAGGAACTCACACTTGCCAGGCAGGCGCTGTGCCAGTGAGCTCTTTTCCCAACCCTTCACATTCTGTTTTAATACATTGGTACAGGGACATAAAAGACTGATATTCTTATTTCTAGGAGGTTTTAAGCTGGTATAAGAGATGTATGCTCATTGAGAATATACTTAATAATTTAGTTTGCTTTAAAAGGGATAAAGTCTAGTCCTCACTATTAAATCACAGCTAGTATATGTGCTTAGAAATTGTGGAAGGTCAGTGATATATGTGCACCCATGTTTAAAGCAGCACAATTTGTAAGAGCCAGATCTTGGAAACAACATAAGTGTCCATCAACTGAGGAACGGTTAAGAAAGTTGTGGTATTTTTATACAATGGAGTGCTACTCAGCTATAAAGAATGGTCACATTGAGATATTTATAAATAAATGGATGCAGCTTGAGACCATACTCATAAGCAAAATGAATCAAATTCACATGTATAAATACCGAATAGATTCCCTAGTGTAAGAAATGGTAAGAATACATAAAAGTATGTAGCAATGATGATTTCCCATTATATTGCTTTGAAGTTTTATAATGTTTTCATTCATTATTTGGAATGGTTTTATTCTGGGTTGTTTGATTTTATTGTCTGTGATGGTATGAACAGCTATTTTGAAGAAAACAAGACATTATAATAGCTAGTGATGATTTAATATCATCTTGTTTTGAAGTCCCACCAAGCTTTTGTTCTTCTGTCTTCATTGGTTTTATCGTGTTGTATCTTATTGGATTTTATTATATGTGATAGTATAAACAAAATTTTTATAGACAAGGAGATAATATAGAAATCATTGTTCATTTTCTGTTAGCTGGTTCTGAATACCCTGTAATACTTTCATTCTCTTGAATGGTTTTACACTGTCTTTTTATGTTTGATATTGTAGTATATGAAGGTATACTCAAATATTACAAGGAAAGACACAATATGGTAGCTACTGTTATGTTGGGTTGTCTTGTGGTGAAACACTATGTTGCTTAAATTGTTCTGTTCTGACTTGTGTTGTTATGTCCTCTTTTATCTTAAATCTTTTTTAAAAAACAAAACAACAACAACAACAAAAAAGAAATTGTGGAAGGTGGACCATTGGGAAAATCAAATAAAGGGAGAAGAATGAAGACAGGGATTATCAAAATATAAAGAAAAGAGAAAGTAAGACTCAGGCAAAAAATTAGCTACATCCTCAAGCTGGCCTTCAAGCTGGAACTCACCAGATGGCCCAGGCTGGCTTCATATTCATGGTGATCCTTTTGCCTCACCTTCCTGACTACTGAGATGACAGGTAAGCAACATCATACAGTGTCACGTGGAAGATCTTAATATATAATAATGGATAAAGTTATGAGTCAACAAAAGAAAACATAATAAAATGCAGATGAAAATCCAAAAGGACTAAAAATATAAGATTTTACATTTAAATCCAGGTGTGGTGGCACATACTTATAATCCCAGCACTTAGATGGCTGAGCCAGGAGAATATTGCATGTTTGAGGCCAGCATGGGATACATAATTTCAAAGCCAGTTTCAACCACTGTGTAGTGAGACTCTGTCTCAAACAAAACAACAATAATAATAAACTGTATATTTGAAGTTTCCCATTAGATGAAAAAATACAAATTTGATTCAGCAGTACTAAAACAAGCCTGATACAGCAAGTCCAAAAGATTTGAAATCAGTCTGCTGAGGAGATGTATGTATTTACATGTTCGTGGCTTCATCATTCATAATAGCCATATGCAAAGATAAGCTAAGGTTACATCAGGGATGAGTAGATTTTAAATATATACAAACATGATGGAATATTATTCATCCTTTCCAAAACAGGAAATTCAGTTATTGTAACAACCTGAATGAACGTAAAGAACATAATACTGTGTTAAATGAAGTAAGTCAGACACAGAAAGACAAATGCTGTACGATCTCACTTATAGGTGAAATTTTAAAAATTGAACTCATAGTTAGGTGTGATGGTTCCTACCTCTAATTCTAGTGCTTGGGAGGCTAAGGCAGGAGGATTGCCACAAGTTTGAGGCAACCTGGACTACACAGAGAGATTAAGGGCAGCCTGAACTACACAGGGAGTCCCTGTCTAAAAAATAAAGGAAAGAAAAGAAAGGAGCTGAATAAAAGCAGAGGAAGACTGTGGATAACAGAGGAAAGATGAAGTGCTATGAGTTGAGTGCAGGGGAGAGAGTTACAGTAGAAAGCTACGAAGGAATCACAAGCAGGCTAAGGATGCAGATCAAGGATAGAGCCACTGCTTGACATGCACAAGGCTCACAACAAAAAAATAAGAGAACTGCCAAGATAAAAAAAAAAAAAAAAAAAAAAAAAAAAAAAAAAGAAAGGAGACAAAAAGAAGTTCTAGCATTTTATTCCATAACACAGGGACTACATTAATAATAATGTATCTTCCATTTCAAATAACTTTTTAAGGAAGACTTTAAATGTTTTCTAACTATTTTTTTTCTTTCTTTTGTTTTTGGTACCAGGGATCGAACTCATGACCTTGCACTTGCCAGGCAAGTGCTTGAACTGCTGAGCTAAATCCCCAGACCTTCTTTCTTAATTAAAAGACTGGAAAATTGTCTAGTTACATTTCTCCCAAAACCCACAAACTGAGGGGTAACATACGCAAAACACAAACTCTGGGCAATGTATTCAAAACTGGAACTTTTTTTCAAAAAAAATTTTTAACTCCTCAAGTAGAATTAAGGGAGCCCTGCTGCATAGAGGCTAATTGCTGGGGCCCTGACTAACTGTACAAGGCTGGGGGGCCTCCTAAAAAGCCCACTTGGAATATTGACTTCAAGTAACATTTTTTCCAGTCCCCAATTCATGAATAAAGATAATATTCTGTTAATTCTATTTCAGGAACCTTTTCCAAGTTGTCTTATTTGCACTGCCAGCTTTTAAAATCCCACTTGCTAGCTAGTGGACAATGAACCAGGCAGAAATAGTTTTACAAAGAGAGGGAGAGTCAGAAATGCAACTTTCCACAGAGACCCCACAGGTCAGCTTTATTCACAGTGAAGAGAAAAGAAATGGCTCTCACCCGAAGAAACTGACATAGATTTGGAATCTGAACTTAAACTGCACGTGCAGGAGGACACATCAAGCTAACACAATTAATTGGCTGCTGCTTTTATCCACTGTTCATCTGCTATTAACAGTTATACACAGAGCAGTGCAACTGTATCTGGAATGATCCTTATCATATTATAGTGTCCAGCACATTTTATTTCTTCTCACACCACTCACTCTCTTTACGTATGGAGGCTTATTTCTTTTCAGTTGAATCATTTTTGCCAAGGTTTCCAGAATCTCCTCAATTTTCCCGTGGATTGTGTTGGCAACAATCTTGCAAGCAGTGTCAAGCAAACTTGATGTGTAAGTGTATTGCTGCAGAATAAGTTCAAAAAGTGTTCCTTGGTCAGTTTTCAGGAGCTCTTGATCCCAAATAGGGATGTTATCTGTGCCCCACTGCCTTTTAACTTTTGTCCTCACATTCCCAGGAGCACGTCGGTGGCCCTTGTGGGGGCTGCTCCATTAAATGACTTTGCTGTCACTGTGCTAACACTGGGAAGAACTGGACTATAATTTCCTTCACCATCCATTCCCGTGTCTTCCAATACAGTCTGTCATCCCTGTTTGCTTGGCTTCTACATCAGCTTCATATATTTCTCCATCAGAGCTTTGTAACTTAATTGCAGGCTTGATATTTGGTCTGGAGAAGACAGCAGGCCAGACACTCACTGAAATAGGGCAGCATCAGCACAAGAAGATACAGCCAGAGGACAAAGCCGCTCCTCATGTTATGTTTGAGGTGACTGGCCTGATTTGATTGTATAACCACAGCATACCCATATATGACTTATAGACAATACCTGTCAATTAAAAAATAAAATGAAAGTTGCCAGGAATGGTGGCACACATCTGTAATCCCAGCACTCAGGAGGCTGAGGCAGGAGGATCATTGTGATTTCAAGACCAGCCTGGGCTACAAAGTGAGTTTAAGCCCGGCCTGAACTGCATAGCAAGATCCTGCTTCAACAAACGTAAACAAATAAATAAATAAAACAAAAAACAAGCTTGAGGAAACTATTATTTGTATTACCAAGTCAAATATTTTTGTATTATATAATTTTTGTATTACAAAATCAAATATTTTTGTATATGATTATCTTATATAATAAAATACATTGTATTTTTGTATTATATAATTCATTCCTAGCTATCAATCAAAAAATATTAACCAAAAATTCACATCTAAGAAGCTTAACAGACATATGTTTATCCTCCAGTAAAATGGTCATGCCTGCTCTATAACATTTGCAAGTCAAACATTTCTTCAAAGGACCAGAATACACATATCTTGCCAAAAATGACAAAGTTTCAACAGGCAAGAGAACTCTCCAGGCAATTGGGACCTAGGAAAAATTCTCTAACACTGTAATGGGGCAGTGATGTAAACTCACTGAAAGTTATCCACAGGGAAAATCAAGATGTGAGAATACAAACACAATTGGTGGACTAGAAAAAATAACAGTGAATATCATCTTCTCCTTTTGTAGACACAAATAGCTGATATTTTCCTAAGCAACAACAGCTGTTTAATCCATCCTGATAAATTCTCAAGGAAAGGTGATGAAGTGCCTGTGCACTCATATGTAAGGAAAAAAAAGGCACAGGCTTACGGTGGAGGAGGAGGCTAGTGAGGACTCAGAGTTCCAGGGAGCAGGAAAGGCACTCTGAAGAGAAGATGCTCAGATGTGAATGTCTCACTGTGCATAGTAGTAACTAAGATAGTATTGATTTAAATGGCATAAGAAACTACGGATAAAATAGTATGGGATAAAGAATTTTTCTCAAAAACACAAAAGAATTCTCAAGACAGGAAGGACGTACAAGGAACAAAGAGTTGCTCTAGGTTGATAGCTGTCAAAGCTAAGCAATGCCTACATGGAGGCTACTATACTTTTTGTGCAGATTGTTTATAATCTATCAAAAAGGTTCTATGAAAGCTTTTTTTTTTTTTTTTTCTTTTTCCTTTTTATCGGTATCGGGGATCGAACTCATGCCTGCCTGCTTGCAAGGCAGGCGCTTATGCTGTTGAGCTAAACCTCCAGCCCCATGAAAGCTCTTTTTAAAGTGGACATATGTTTTTTAAAAAATGAAAAATGGGGAAGGGAAACAAAAGGGACACTTCATTAGAGTGTCTGTGTAATTTATTGCCCAAACTAGAACATGTTGGGGGATAAAAGGCAGCAGTGTTAATAGTTATAACAGCTACAGCACAAGTGAGG
Source organism: Cavia porcellus (assembly GCF_034190915.1). Lineage (NCBI taxonomy): Eukaryota > Metazoa > Chordata > Mammalia > Rodentia > Caviidae > Cavia > Cavia porcellus. The sequence continues at coordinate 72,371,041 of NW_026947488.1, read as the reverse complement.
GCTGTCCTTGGCAGCCGAGGATATACAGTCACTCCAGTTATAACCACCTACTTTCAAGTATCTGGCTAATGGATTTAGGATTTCTTCAAAACAGGAAATAGAACAACTTGTAACTGAAAACATTTAGGTCACTAGCAACAAGTTGTTTTTCAACTGTTTCATGAAGAACCAGGCCCAAATCCTTGCCATTACCACTGATGCTTCTGGAGTGGAAATCACAAATTGTTGCCCATAGTTGGGATCCAGGCTGCAGATGGATATTTTGGCTTGCAATGTGTTTGGGGATAGAAAGATTTAAAAAAAAAAAAAAAAAGACTTTGAGTAAGCTGACATTTCCAACCTAAGAGAGATACTAGAATCCAAATTTCTGTCTTGGCCAGTATTATCAGGAAGTGGCCATTCTTGCATGGCAACAGTTAACTGGGGCACACTGTTCTCTCTCTAGTGGGCTCCAGTCCTCACCCCCAGCTCCAGTGATTACTAATGCTTGGATGCTTTGCTTGTGTTCATTTTTCGGCTCCTTCATGTATCTGAGGTCTTAACCTTCCTCCTAGATCAGTCTGTCAGCACTGAAACAATGAAAGTGAGACTGACTGCAGAAGCTGCCACCTTATAACATTTGGACATAGAAATTATGTCCAACTTGAATATGAAAATTTAAGCCCAGCAATTAAATAAGAAAATTTCTAATGATTTATAAGGGACACTGTACTTCTACTTTTTTAAGTAGGCTCAAAAGAAGAAAGCATTTTCCATGTAGATATTTTTATATGTTCAGATTGTTTCTTGATTTCCAAGCTAAGTTGGGCTGAACTTGTGTGTGTAAGGACTGGCCATGTCAGATATGTGTGTCAAAGATTACTGATATGTGAAGCAGCGAACTCATGAGGGAGGCCCAAACTGACTATGGGTGACACCACCCAACAGAGTGAGTGCCCCAGATGGAACAGAAGCAGAAGAAGAGTATGGAGGCACTTGCCTGTAATCCCAGCATCCCCCAAGACAAGGAAGAAGGACCACAAGTTTAATCCTCTCTTGGACAGTTTAGTTACTTAGTGAGACATTGTCAGAAAATAAAATAAATCAAAAGGAGCTGAGATGTATTCAGTGAAAAAGCCCTGTGTTCTCCCCCCAGAACTGAAGCCAAAAGAGAAAGAGAGAGAGAGAGAGAGAGAGAGAGAGAGAGAGAGAGAGAAGAAAAAGCCCCCTGTGCCTGATTTTTTTTATTTAAAAGGAAAAAGAGAGAAAAAAAAAAACAGAACAAAAAAAAACAGTGTAAGCGTACAAGTAATACAGAACTACAAAAAAAAAAAAAAAAAAAAAAAGCAGTAAGAAATCACCAGTTAATAGATCACACACTATCATCTTAGAACGGTGATTCAGGTCACAGGATCAAAGCATACAAAGTGAACATTCAAACAGTGAGACTGCAAATAGTTGTGTTCAATGACCCAATCAAAATTATTAATATGGTCATCTATTTACACACCTAAACTCACTTGCTGTTGTATCCTTTAGGAAACTTTTTTTCCCTTTCTTTATTAAAACAAAATTTACACATTTTGGGTTTTATTGCTCTCATAGATCTTATTAGTTTTTTTGTAAGAGAATAAAATCAAACATGATAAACAAAGCTGTCAGTCAAAACCAAGGATAGACATAGAACATGATGTAAAAACAGAGTACAAGGTTATCAACAATGGTTACCATAATGCCTCTTGCTTCCTTAAGAAGAATTGTCTTTCTCATTAGGTATTATAAAGTTGAACAAAACAGTAGAGAACAAGACCAATAAAACCTAAACATTGTAAACCTTACAGAACTTCAAAAGAGGATAATAGTCAAACCAGAATGGGCATCATAGTGAATCTTATTGCCTCCAAAGTAGTTGCCTATACTCTGATACTTTTACCCTCTGTACTTTCTGGCTGCCATGAGATAAATAGCTTTCTTCCCCATCATAAACCCAAAAGTTATGGAGACAGCTGACCGTGGATGGAAACCTGTGAATCTGAGAGCCGAAATAGACCTTTACTCCTCTAAGCTGTTTACATAAGGCAATTTCTCACAATGACAAAAAGGTGACTAACATGGGCATCTTCACCCTGAGCTATTCTCTGACCTCTCTACTTATTTTTCATTAATCTTCACAATTTCTTTTTCCACATAGAACTTAGGATTTTTGCAAGTCCATATAACATAGTTTTATGTCTGACTCCCTTAGAATGGGAGATCCATGAGAACAATGATTTTTGTTCATTTCATTCAATGCTGAGTCCCCTCTGTATTCAATTAATATATGTTAAATGGAGAAGTAGTTTTATATACTATATATTCTCTACGTATCATGTGTGCGTGTTTGTTTCCAAAATTGGGTTTAACTCTAGAGAGACTAACGAGTAGGGAAAGGGCATGACATAGGTAAAGAGGGTAGTCAAAATGGAACTGTATGTAAGTATTATTTCAAGTTTTTATAAGTAATATAGGCATAATTTTTATAGAATGAGGGAATAATTATTTGTTAATAACAAAATCTCTCACAAGTGTATACTATAAACAAGTGTGTATACCTAAATCAAACTGGAAAAATCTAATTATCTTTCACAGGAATTGAATGTAGAATTGAGTCATTGAGAGACTAAGTCAAACAGAGAATTGTGCGAACTGGATCTCTAGGCTGTGTGAAATTTGAGACTAATCCTGATGCCATGTATAAATAAATATAAAAAGAAAACTATGTGAAAGGAAAAACGGAAGGCTGGATGGAGCAGACGTGAAGAGACAGAGATGCATGTGATCTCCTACCTCTCAGTGCCATGCGTACATGGAAATTGATTGTGCTTTCTTTCCTGTTTGTGTTATTTCTTTCAATGCATTCCCTTTGACTACTTTAAAAAGGCTTTCATTCCTTGTAATATTAAGAGCTTGTCTGAAATACTATTTCCCCATATAATAAACTAAAGCAATATCCCAGCATTTGAAAAAATTGCCAAAAAACCCCCAGAGAATATATAATTACAAAGAAACAAGAAAATATATTCCAAGCTAAATCCATGCTTTATAAAATTATAATCCCTCTTTTTAAAATTGTAATTCCTAATACATATTTTTGCACAAAGCAAATGCCTTTCTCATGAATGTTCACACATGTATAAATTGTGTTTTGATGGCAGCCACTTTTCCTACTACTCTCCCTTGTCTTCCCTTCTCTTCCCCCTCCCACCAGTCCCATTCTCCATCCCTACTTTCAGGCCTTTTTTTCAGTTTCAAATAAGAAAAAAAACATATTATACATTTCTTTCTGTATCTGTCTTATAATCCTCTCCATTTTCTTGCAAATAACATGATTTTGTTCTTCTTTATGGCTGAGTAATATTCCCTTATTTATAAATACCATAGGGTTTCCATCTATCCATTTTATGATGACTACCTAGGCCATGAATCCACTCTTCTAGAAAAATGGCATAAGAAGACTAAGAAAAGTGGATTTTGCTTTTGCAAGATTGCTCAAATCCATACTAATTTACATGTTCTCATTATTTTAAGGTTCACTGTTATTAAAAACTGTCTCTTATTTAGCAAAGTGCATTAATTTTATCACATAAGCCCCATCAACTAAAACCCCTGTGTTGAGCCTCAAAATCCCAAACCTTTGAGAAGAAAGTTGCATGTAAGTTTCTACTGACAATAAAATACCTAATTTTTTTTTCTTTTTTATTGGTCCCAGGGACTGAACTCACAACTGCACGCTTACGAGGCAGGCACTTACTCTGCTGAGCTAAATCCCCAACCCCTAAAGTACCTAATTTTGTTGTTTCCCTTTTCTATAAATTCAAATGACTACAGTTTCATGTCTTCCCATACAAATTCATGAATAATAGGGTGTCACATGGCTCCTCAGAGACTCATACAATCCTGCCCATAGTTTACTATGTTCCAACCCACAACCTGGAATGACCCGTGCAATTGTGAGCCTCATATTTCCACTCTCTGATTAAATGGATCATTTATCTGCAAAGGTATTCTCTGGCCCCCCAACCTAATGTAACCAATCAAAAAATATCTGTTAGGTTAGTTTAACACATTTAGAATTAATTTACCTATCATTATACAATACTCAATATTTTTCTCCTTCCTTTTACTTCTTTCCTTACTTTCTTCCTTTTTTATTTTTGCTGTTGTGGTCTTTCATAGCCAGATCATAAGTTCTATCAGACCCAGCAACTGGTATGTCTGCTTTCTCACAATTTCCCTAGCACTTCAAAATATGTGGTACCTGGCACACAGTAGCCTCCAGGCAACTATTTGTCCAGAGAAATAAATCAATGCTTTAATCAACATGTCAACCTAATTCTTGCTCTCACATCATTTATATTGTCTCTCATCAGTTAGATTCCCCTACTCCTTGGCTTTCTCCTGCCTGGTTCCTTCACATCTCTGAGGTCCCAGCTCAAATGTCATCTTCTCAAAAAGTCGCTTCTCACTGGTATCTTTTCCATCTCTCCCGCCAAACCCTGTCTTTCTCACTTCCTTGTTTTAATTGAAAGATACAACCTATTAGTTTCTAAAGTTAACCTTTCATATATTTCTTTTCCATATTTATTGTTGTCATCCATCCCCACTAGAATGTAAGCTTCATGGGAAATTTCATCTCACTCATCCCTGTATCTCCAGAACCTATAGGAGGTCCTGGCATGTAAAAGGCATTAGCAAATGTGTATAAGTCAGCATTACAGTTGTTGGAACAAATCCCACACCCACAATTTAAAGGGGAGGTTTATTTGGTTTCTAGATTCACAGACTTCAGTCCATGTTCAGCTGGCTCTAAGGCTCTTTGGAGCATCCTGGCAGAAGGAAATAGCAAAACGAAACTGCTTGATTAGTGGCAGCTGGGAAGCAGAGCGCCAGACGAGGAAGGGGCATGGCACAACCTAGACCCCAGGGTCATACTTCTATTACCCACTCAGCCATACCCAGAAGTATGCTTTGCTAATTCTCTGAGCAGTTTCCAAGTCAGTCAAATTGACAGTCTAACTTAACTATCACAAAGTACGTGTTTGGGGAAAAAAAGAGAATGAGAGCTTATAATTTACAACTTTAAAATATATGTCTACATATGGTATCACTCTTCAGTACTGTGGTGCAGAAAATAAATTGAATTGTTATACTAGTAGTTTGCAATTAAAATTTCGTATAATGTATACATCATGTAATTTCAGTTACACCTCGAATTCTGTCTTTTTACGAACGATTTATGATCAGTGACCACTAGAGATTTGACTACCTTTATTTGTTAGTTTCAAAGAGAAAATCTTTCCATTTGCTTCTTACAAGTTGGGAAATTAAACTGCAAAGGAGATTTTGCTATAATTGAAATATGTCTATTCAGATTTGGCAAATGGATAGTACCGCCTATTATATTTGTATATAGGAAAGGTCACTATTTCTAAAGGAAGATTATTTCCCATTCAAAAAGCTCTTCCAATGCTTACATCCCTTTTAAGATTTGTGGCTAGATATCCCCCTTTTAAAGCCTCCAGCAGTAATGGAGGAGGCTTTTCAGAGGTGGCTGGATCTAGGGTTTGTGATGCTGGGATTAAGTGTGTGACTGACTTTGTATATTTCTGGATGTGGTTAATGGAATGATCCACTCTGGGTGTAGGTTATACTGCCCAAAGGTCAATTATGGTCGATGGATGTAGTCAGAAAGAAAGCACACTTCTTCACTATTTCACTGCTATGCTGTCTTCTGCTTTCCATGAATTTTTACTCCTTTTGAATGCCCCTCTGTGGTGCTATCCTACCTTGAAGCTAGCCCATTATGGACTGAAACCTCCACAAACTGGAAGTCAAAATAAGTTTTTTTCTCCCTTAATTGTGGGTGTCAGCTATTTTGTGTCAGCAACAAGAAAAAGTAACACAATTCCCAAGCAGAATGAAGTGTACATTTCATAATATCTCAAATCTATGAACCTGAATACCTTAATTGCCACTGTCAGAAGTCCACAGTTACTGAATTAGCCCATAGTCAACAGACTGCAATTGTCAAATACGTAAATATTTACTTCTAAAATCAATGTTATCTTAGAGTGTTGCTATCCTCATGTAAATATCCCCAACTCATTTGTGGGCACTTGTAACATATCCCTTACATTTATCACCTCTGTTTAGATCTTTTCTGAATAACTTCAGTGTCATGAAATTTACATGGGATTTAGCTCAGCAGTATAAGCTCCTACCTGGCAAGCAGGGTCATGAGTTCAAATCCCCAGTACAAAAAAAAAAATGGTTGCAAAAATATAGGTAAATATGGAGGTGGAGCATGACAAATGTTTGTTAGAGATGAAAGATAAACACATAGAATGAGATATAAAGCAACAGATGCAGTGGTTGATACATGAATATACATTCTAAATCTCTCAGGTCACTCAGAATTATGTAACTAAAAGGCACATTTGGTAAGTGGATCAGGTACGTTGTTTTCCAGTCACATTATGTGTCCATATTATCCTCATTATGGGCTTCCCTTGGGCAGAAAATACATTCGTCATTGTCTTTGAACTACAACAGCGGGCAAGTTGTACAGTCCTTCGAAATAGACTATAAGTTAATTAACTGATTTTTTGTTAGATAATACATTACATTTACAAGGTGTTTTTTAGCTTTATAAAAGGTATTTGTATGCATACCAGTTACTAATATCATGTATATGTTCCTAGCGTAATGCTAGACCAAGAATACTATGGATTAGTAACATAGTTATGTTTGAGGGAAATGTCCTTGTTTGCTAAAAACTAGTCCAGTTTTTTATTGTCATCATTTTAGTTTTTATGAACTTAACAATTCCAAGGCTCAAAAAACTGCACACAGAGGAATTTAAAACAGTGCAACTGAAAAGAAAAAAAGAAAATTTGGGTGCAGAAAATAACTAAATTACAAGGGCATGACATAAGATTTTAGTCCAGGATTTTCAAGCTCACTTGTTTAAAATGTAGATCCCTGATCATCATCTCAGATATTATGATTCATGACCCTTAATGTAAAGCACAAGAGTATGAATTTTTAACACACCTCCCAAGATGATTCGGATACAAGTTCTCTGAGGAACACAGGCCAAGGTAGAGCTGAAATGACTACAAAAGACAGACTGAGGAAAGATAGTTCAATCATGTTTCCCATACCTGCCATGTTCAGGTACAGTTCAGTGATAGACGTTCATTTGGCATAGTGCAATGAGAAAACCAACCACTTATCTTAGTATGCTCCTGAAGAACCACTGCTCCTGAAGATATGTAGGCAAAGTCCTACCTCTGGTCATGGAAGAAATAGGATACTTTTAATGTGGTAGTTTCCCAGGAAACTCTAGGGATGTTTTATACTCTAGAGGACATTGGAGTTTCAGATAAGATAATCTAGCTGCAGCAAATACAAAGAAAACGAAGAATTGCAGTGTGTAAGCAGCACAAAGGTGGAGGAGAAGACAATTTTGCTACTTTAAAAAGTTCCTTTATTGTCTGGGAATATATCTCAGCAGCCTAAGTGCTTGCCTAGACGACAGATTGTGATTTTGATTCCCCAGTGATTAAAAAAAAGTTCCACTGTTTTTATCTCTAATACTCTAGACCTGGTTAGAATGCAGGGAACATTAAAGCTAAAATCCTACTCACTATAAAAGCTTTGATCCAAGGAGAAGGGATGTAGCTCTGTAACAGACTGCTTGCCTAGCACGTGCAAGACCTTAGATTCCATCCCTAGAACCACATAGAAAAACTATGAAAATCCTGAATTAAACTCAAATTCCAGAATAGAGTGTAACAGCACGCTAATGTGTTTTCAATTTCCAGCAGGAAAGATCCAGAAATGAAGTCTGAAAGATGGATGGTTAAGGAATAAGAAAAAATGAGGCAGGAGTTGGGATAACTGACAACCCAAAATTATGCTATAGTAATATTCCTATTTAAAAATCTTTAACTATCATACTTCTGCTACATACTTAGATTTTATCATACAAGGCACAGATCAACAAGCACAATGTAATGACTAGATCTTGCCATAGACGCCCGAATAATTAAGTGGCAAACATTCAAGTAATTGCAGACTTAAATTACTAAGGAATATCTTGTTGCAAAGTAATAGGAATTAACATCTATATATTACATAAAAGTGCCAGAAAAAATCTCATTCTTTATTAAATCAGAGAGCATATTTTTATATATGTGAAAACCAAAGTTGAAGGAAGTTCATTGGCTTGTCCAGGTGAACACATATGTATTCAGGATGAAGGAAATTACTTCTACCTTTATTTTAAAGTTTAAATATTTTTACCTGGCCCTTTGATTTCTTGCTGATTATTGCAGAAATTGATGCTTTCGTTAGGTTTTTCTACTTTTTTTAATATGATATTTAATTATTTTATTTAAAAAGTCAAATATAAGCAGAAGTAGAATATTGTCGTGAATCTTCACATACTCACTATCCAGCAATTAAAATTATACTTCCCTTTCAATCAATCACTTTCACTTACCCTAGACTATTTAAAATAAATTCCAGACATCAAATAATTTATAAAAAAAAAGTCACAATATATGACTTCATATAATTTAGAGAGGCAAGGAAACATTACATTTAAATCATATAAACTCGCATTTATTATTTTGTTGACAACAGAGTTTGCCCTAAGTGGTTGGAATCTGAAACACAATGATTTTTAGGGACCGTTTTTTTTTTTTAGGGACCATTTTTCAAGTACAATAGTTCTTTCTATATTGGTACAAGTTCATCTGACTTTTTTTTTTAAAGTTCTTAGTCATCACTTCTCAATCTCAGGAACTTCTGAGTAAATTATTCTGATTCCTTTATAATGACTGGACCCTAGGAATTATGAGATTCTCCACTTAAAGCTTCCATTTTCATTGATTATGATGATAATCAACTGAATTATTCTTTTCCTCTTGAGAACTATAGAGCTTCTTGATTCCAGGGGCTAATAAAGGCTCTAGTATTGGAAGCAAGTTCTGTGTTAAAAGCACAGAGAAGAATGATCTGAAGCACAGACAGGACAGTGTTTCCAAGAAATATATTAGCTACCTTTGAAAAATGACTCTTTTGTAACTAATACAAACTCTACATTAATTAAATAATACATGTTTTTATTTTCAACAATATTATGATCAGCAAAGGCTTCAAGATAATCTTGGAAGTAAAGATTTTATGGAAAAATAAACAAAAATAAGTTGACCATGAGTTGAGAAAATTTCAAATCTGTCATTTTGGGCAATAGAGGTTTATTATATTATTCTATTTTTGTATATGTTTAAAATTGCTCAGAATGAATTTTCTTATTAAGAGAATAAGAAGCTAACATAACAAATTATACACCAGACCAAGTCCTCAAGTACACTTTACAAAGTCTATTAGATGAGAATACCTACTAATCATTTGTGGGCACTTGTAACCTACTTGTACCTACTAATCAGACTGGTTGGGTTATTCCACTGCCCAAGTGACCCAAACTGCAGTAATAGAGGAGAAAAACAGAAATGTGAGTACTATGTAAGCTGATCGATTATTTCTATTTCTTTTATTAATTACATATTAATACTAGAGTGTGATAGAACTTAACTAGTTTCAGAGTATATTAATTATTCTGTGATCTCATAGAGATTTAATAAGAACAAACAATCCTTGCAAAATATTGTCAGGGAATCAAATCAGCTTCAGGGAAAGAAAAGCAATGCCTTATTATTTCAGAATAGATTAAAAGTTTGTGAAAAATTTGTATGCTCACACTTTAATAGCAAATGTTTAAAAAATAAAATGAATAAACGAACCATAACAAAAGCAAGAAAGCATGATTATTAGTGACAACAGGATCTGTATTTAGATCAAACAAGTAATGGAAAGAAGAAAAGAATTTCTGCAAAGTATAAATGTCTTTGTGACTGATGGGTGTCCTTTTTCAAATATTTCCCAGGAGTTGTCAGAATTTGGTCCCTGCTTGTTTTAACCCACTTCAACCATGAAAACAGTCATCCTGGGAGCTGAAAAACTCAAAACAGCCCCACAGCCCAGCACTCACAGAGCTTAAACCCATCCATGGCGCTCAGGCTAGCTGACTGCAGATGGGCATTTGTACAAAACTACATCCAAAAACAAAGAACCAGAAAAGAGGCAGCAAGCTCTCCACACTGCTGCCACCTTCTTGAGAAAGGTCTTTGGGAAATTGTGCATTGCCTAAGGTTCCAGAAAAGGCTGAGGAAAAGAGGAGGAGTGAAAAGGGAGTGGTAGAGAGCCAGGGTGAACAAAGGAGAGAGAGACAGAGGTGTAGTAATGGACTTTCTACTTATTTACAAGAGCATGTGATACCCAGTAGCTGCCAAAGAGAAGGAAAAGATTAAAAATTTTCCAAGCAAATTTTATTTTTTATGAGAAACACTATATTTTAGTGTACATATTTTATAACAATATTTGTTTCTCCCATTATATCCTGGAGAGAAAGATACATTTGGAATTTCTTTTGAAATATCATAGTCATAGTGATGATCATATTTGCCTTTAAAACTTGTTGGTTTATCAGTTACTCAATTATTTGATCAATTCAAATGCAGTCTGATGCACAGATAACAAGCAACAGCTGCAAAACCTGTAGAATGAATAGTATACTCCATATATTTAGTTTTCATACTGATCTAGCAATGAAAAAATACAGAAAAATTGTAATGCTTTCATCTTATTTGTTACTTTACAAATTGAGTTTGCACAGATTTCAGTGGAATAACAAACATAATTTACACCTATTAAACATGGCCAGAACCTACAGTTCACACTTTACCAAATGCATGCCCTTATGTCAACAAATTTTAATATTTTATCCATCCTTATTCTGGGTTTAAGAAAATATGTTCTACAATTTGTGTAAACAAAAATTTGAAAAATATTTCTATTCAAATCTAGAGTAAAAGGTTATTTTTGTATCACTGTCCATTTAATAGCGTGCACACTTTTGAAACAGGATTCTAAAAGAAGCTTTAACAAGGAAGTGTTATAACGGGAAGTACCACCAATTACATTCATATCCAAATAAGTAAAGTAATTAGTTTTTTATAAACAAAACTACCTTAATTTTTTTAAATCCATAAGCAAGAGTAAACCAAGTCACTGCTGCTTTGAGATCTGCATCAAATTTTTAGAGGGCATCTTGTGCAGGGCACTAAAGTTTACAAGCAAAAAGCTAAAAACCAGCTGACTTTACAAGAGCAGGAAGTGAAATCATTACTAATGAAGCATCAGAAATCATATAACCCCTATGGAAGGTTGCCTAATTTTACAAATTATTTATTTGAAGATATACACAAACATACATAATGATTTTGAAATTTGGCACAGTTACTTCAAGTCTATAAATATTTACTGGTTCAAGAAGCATAATGATATAAGCTAGTTTTTTTTTTTTTTCTTTTTTTTAATGTACTGAATAGTCTTCGTTTTCCCAAATAGAGTGTTATATAGAGTCTGGAATTTATCTTGGACCAATAAATTTCAGCCCACACTACTAAAAATAACAAAGCCTTCTGGAAAGATTTAAAGGACATAAAAGATGTGGTACATAAACTAGAAATATCGTCCAGAAGTTATTGAATGCTGATTAACACTTGGCCTAAACTCGAAATGTTTTTCAATTCCATTTTTGGAATTTTAACTAAAAATCATGCTGTTACAAGCCATAAAATAGATAACAATCATTAAAGGAAAAAATGTAGACTTTGAAATTTTGATTATTGTTATTTACTCTAAAAGTTGTTTTTCATTTTCCTTTCCTGGCTCAGCAATTTCTTTGTTTGAATACTTTTAATACAATTTTAGGAAATTTTTATTGGTACATGCCTATAGAATTTTGTACATTTGATAGTGGGACCACTTAAGCTTCCCAAATTACCCCTTAAAAAGTTACAGATAATGCAAATAAATATCTGATCCTTTATATGAATGAGCTCCTGTTTTATTCATATTTATAAATAACTATCACACATCTTTGAGGCATCAAAGTATATGTGCTTAATGTTTACTATCTGAGTATTGGTTAAAAATGAATTACTAATTTCAGAATAAAATTATCACCATCAAAATACTGATTCAAAATACTGAGTTTATATTGCTCCAAAAGTTCCAAGTAAAAATTAAAATTCAGGCCACTGTTTTTGTTTTTTCTCTCTATTGAGTATTAAACTACTTATGTGCATTATAAAGCATGTTTCTACCTATTTCTGTAATTACTCTAAAACTATGGGTACTGACAAATAAATGTTGCATCTATTATAAAGATAATTTTATAGTAATAGATAATTTTATTCAAAAACTGCTATTTATTGACAATATGCAAAGATATATGTAAGTTGTATTGGACACACGAGGTCTTCCAAATGAGTTTTAATTCAGTTGCTAAATTCAAAGAAATTAGTCGTGACATGAAATAATATTCGAGTCGTTTAAATTTGTATGTTTCCTCATGTATAAAAAATTCTTAATTTTGGAAGATTCTTAAATATAATTGTAATTTTCATTTGTTGTATTTCCAGCCAATCACTTTAGCATCACCTGTGGAATTTCATTGTGATTGACATTTTTTTCCCCTTTTCAGGGAAGAGTCCCAGAGAAAAGTCCCCTCTCTAATGACCCTGCCCTTTTCCGAGTCTACTCGGCAATAATCCTCAGAGGATTTTGAGGATGTTTTAGAACTAAGAACTAGTATGGTTTTTAAAGCAGTTATCACTTAGGGGTCTAAACTTCTATTTTAAACTAGCTATTGTAATTCATTTTAAAACAAAAGAAAAAAGGGAAAGCCACTTTTGAAATGTAACCAACAGCTCCGTAGCTGACGCCCAGATTGCACAGTCCGTTTATTTTAGCTTTTATCTGTCTGCTCGAGGTGAAGGTGGAAGTTATGGATTTTTCTTTTTTTAAAAAACAACAATAATTTGAACAAACCCCAGCTATGGAAGAGACCAAGCCACAGCCACAGCCAGCTCCGGCTGTTAGAGATGATGAAGCCCCTCATCCTTGAATGCACGGAGAAGTTGCAGCACGACCCTCTCCGCACGAACACTGGCAGGGACTTCCACCCACCAAGAATCCTCCTAAACTGGGTATAAAGTGCATGGCTCACACCTGCAAGAAGGTCGACCTAGGGAAGACTTGGAAGGAGGAGGGTGGGAAGTTAGGAAAGATGCTTAGAGAAACTGGATCTGTTTCTTGTTCTTATCTCTCCTTTTCTTTCCCGCTCCCTCCTTCTGAAGAAATGCATACATACCTATGTGCGTGTATATGTGTATCATCTATCGCCTAATAACTTGAGCTTTCTTTGCAGCATGTAAGTGCCTGTTAATTAACCGTACACTGAGGGCGCCTGCGGCCGAGCCTGGCTTCTGGCCGCCAGCAGTCCCTGACGTCAGCCGCCGGGCTGCCTGCGTCAGATCCCAAGGGGGTCGGAGGGTGGCCTGGACACGAGCTGCGGGGGAGGGGGCGTCTGCACAGGGTTGGATGAAACCTCAGGGATGGAGAAAGGGGCTTTCCCCGGTGCCCGCAAGAAACTCCTGTCTCAGTTACAGTGACAACTTTTGCAGCTCCAGGGGATTAGCGGGCAAGCCAGATTGCAATCAGGTTTCAGTGCCCAAGATAGCGTGCAGTCTCCTGGACTCGACAGGGGTGGAGGGTGTAGAGAAAGAGGCCAGAGAAAAACACAGGGTAAGTTTGTGAAGAGCCAGGGCTTCTTTCCTTCATCTCCTCTACGATCAATGTAATGTTTTCACAGACTCCAAAGAGGTAACCTAAGAACAAATTGACCGCACCGTTCCCGCCTCAATGGGACACAATTTGTAAGTGGCATGGAGTGTTTCTCCCGGTTCCTGGTCGCTAGAGACCACAACCTGGTGGAACAGCTTGTTGGGATTTGCCACTGGGGGAAAAGAAACTGAGCATCACAGTTAACCACGGTCTTTCTTTGCTCCTTCCTCTGCCCACCTCTCTCTAACCTTGGCTTCTATCTCACCTCTTCACTTTTAGGTCAGAATTTAGACCCTCCTAAACTGAAGAGTGCTTGAGAATGTGGAAAAGTTTGATTTTCATAAGGGCCATTAGTCTCTGTGTTAGCTGTAAGGTCAGGAGCCAAGTTTGGGACGTCATCGGCCCATGCTTGGAACTAAGTTCACAGGTAGTTCTGAAACCCTCTCTATCGCATGGGCCCTCTCTTGGCCGAATTTCTAGGTTACTGGAATGATTTCCTTGACCCCTTTCCTGTAATATTGTTTTTATTGTTATTGTTGTTTTTAATGATAGTAATTGCATTTCTCCTTTAACATTTGTCTTTTCCAGGTACAAATTGCCTATGATAAATGCGGCCGTTATGTATATCTAATTGATACCGATAAAAATAAGTTAATAAATAAGTAAAATTCATCTTTTCCTCTACCCCAAGAGGTCATGAATAACTGATGGCAGAGACTCCTTAAGCAAAGAGTTGAGGCCCACCACTTTATTGCTGTTTTTCTGCAGTAGTAAATTCAGGCCCCCACAATGATCCCTGCGAGGCCAGAGCAAAACCCAGAGGTGGAAGATAACACTCAGGTGTGGGAAACTCGTGTGGCGGCAGGGGATCTCTCCCTAGGAGAGCAGCTAAAAAAATGCAGCCATCGAAGGGCCGCAGAGAAAGCACAGGAGCAAAGATTTCTCTCCTCCCCCGCTTGCACCCTGAGAGCACTGAAGCCAGAGCGAATTTCTCCCCCCTCCAACTGGGAACAGTCAGAAGGTGTCATTCTTGTTGCAAAAAGAAGAAAAGCATTTTCAGGCAATTCATTTTGAAAAGTTAGAGCTTTAATGGCAACTTAATAAAAAGACACCTTCCCCGAAGGAGTCCATAAATACCGCTCCTCCCTTAGAGCAAGGTGGCCTCTCTGTCCCAATGCTGCAGCAACTGCAGTCTCTCCCGTGAGGCCCAGACCCTGCAGGTTCAGCCACAGCCAGTAACACCCGGGAGACTCTGTGGTCAGCCTGCCTTCCCTTCTTGTTCCAGAGTCCGGGAATGATGAGTCGAACCAAATTAAATCGAAACGGGCCAACTTTTAAATGGCTTAAAAATCCTGTGAGTCTCCCAGCTTTGTACGCCCCACTGCCTGGAGGACAAGCTAGTATTTCCTTCCAGTTCGATATATATATATATATATATATATATATATATATATATATATCTGCAGTAACTCTAAGACTGCCTTCAAGGCTTTGGCTGCCGTTAGGATTTTCCTGAACGAAATTTATTAGAAGATGATCAGCCTTGTATATAAGCACTACCTCAAAGTGGAGGCCTGAAGGATTTTAGGAATTATTCAAAGGGCTTTTGTTTCATTTCGACTCTTGCTTATTTGTTTGTTTAAAAGAGCTAGGAATGTGCCTTTTATCCGGTATCCTTCGCTGCCCTTTTCAGGCAGCGATCGGCCCGCCGGCCTGACACTTGGTTAAGCCTCAAGACTTACAAAGATCATTTCCTAGAACACTAATTTGAGCGAAATCTGGATTCAGAGCGTGGGTTTACACGCCTAGCTCGAATGTCTAATGTATCAAATCCTCGTTAACGAAGGGCCCGCTCCTTGGCCGTGTCAGCCAAAGGTCAGCCCCGTGCAACAGGGCAAAGTGGTTCAAAAGCCCTCTTCCAGGCCCCGTCTAGCCCTCCCCCCCAAATCCATCTTTCACATTTCAATAATAGAGCACACAGGAGCTCCAACGAGAAATGCCACGGTTGTTTTTCTTTCCTTCCTTCTTTCTTCACATCAGTGACATGTAAATGACGTATCCTAAGGCAACTGCTACAAAATTAAGTTTATTTTTTTTTCCAGTGGGAAGGGAGTGGTGTTAGTGGCCAAGGTAATTGTCAAAATGTCCTCAAGAGGCACGTATATTTGAGACACTGTAATGCATACAAATCTTAACTTTAAACACTAATTTATGGCATTCTAGTAGAAATCATGAGTAAATTTGGTTGGAGACCTTAGTGATTAGAAACGACTTAGGGAAAACGGTAGCTCCCCCACCCCTCTTCCCTTCCCTGCTTAGAGACTCACGGAAGGTGCTCATTTTTAAAACAGTTTAGTTGCCCACAGGGCCAAAGAAGATCCAGGAGAGCGGCCCAGACCCTTCTGCTTCCCCCTCATTCTGGAGCCCCGCTACACTTCTGAATACCCTGTGATCCTCAATGTCCAGACGCCCGGGCTGCAAAGGCCGCATTGGCGTGGCTGTTCCAAATCTGCCCAACTTCACAGCGCGCGCCTCAGGCCACGCGCGCGCACGCAGTCGCCAGCCGCGTCCGCTGGGAAGGTGGAGGGCGGGGTAAGGGATAAACTCGACTTACCAGGTCTGGGGTCTAGATTTCGGGTAAGGTTGGCAGCTGAGAGAGGCCGGGCAGACAAAAATCAATCCTGCCTGAGACAGGCAATTTGGGCAGGGCTAAGGCGCAAGTGGGGAAACGGAAAGCGCCCAAGCGGTTTGGGGATCCCTTTTCCCCTAGGCGCCAAGTCTCCCACCGCAGCCTCCAAAGACTAAGATCGGCCGGGCCGTGGGAGGCCCAGAAAGCCGCCAAGCAGCCATTGAGACCCAGCCTTCAGTCTCCAGGGCCCTGGCGAGTACTCCCGGACGCCGGGGGGCGGGGAAGGGGCGTCCCCACGCTCCAGCCCAGGAGAGGGTAAGCGCCTTGCAGCCGGGCTCCGAAGCTGGAGGCCAAACCGAGCAGCTGGGCAAGTCCGCCGCCTCCGGCCAGTGGCTCGCAGACCCCAACCCGCTCCCGCCCCTGCCCCTCCCTTCCCGCAAGCCCTTCGCCAAATGAAAAGGGTTCTTTGGGCCTTGGCCTTTGGGGAAAGCCGGGAGAACCCACGCTGGGTTTGAGCCTCACACTTGTCTGCAGCATTCACTAGGAGAGAGAGAGAATCGGGAGAATCTACACCGTTCTCTCTTCCCCACATTCAAACACAGAGAGACAAATGTAGTGAAGGGGTTTCTTCTTGAGGGCCCTTGCCATAAGGGTTCAAAATTTTTGCCCCCCTGACCACTGGGCACTCTGGCCTTCAAAAGTCTCAGACAGGAAAACCGGGGCCCTCGAGGCCCAACCACTTTCCTCATATTGGTCAAGAGGAGGGGTGAGTAGCTTCTGCCAGAGGTGTGCACCCCAGCTCAGTGGCCATGGGCAAGGAGAGATGAGGTAGGCACAGTCCCAAGCAAAAGCTCTTTTGGCTATCCTGGAGTTAAGGACGTGCACACGCTTTGAGCTAAATTAAGATTGAGCTCCGAGGCTGGCTAGGAAAAACAACTCTTATCTTGGCAGGAACATTTCCAAAACCTGTCCTTTTGTCAGCTTCCAAGCTGAAGGGTTGGCAAGTGGTGGCATCAGGTGAAATGAGATTATGGCTCTTGAATTCTGCAACTGGCACTGTTAGAGCTGGCTCTAGGTTAGACTGCAGTGCGAATTGGGCAGTGACCCAGGCCTCTCCTGTTGGCAAGGAGTGAAGTGAGAGATGTGAGCACTGAAAAATGGTTCCACCTATTCTGCGGAAAGTATAATCCAAGGGAGGATTGGCACTCAGTGGCAACCATTTCTGCCATCCTGGGGCACAGCATTTTAACGGAAACACCCACAGATGCTTGTGAGAGAACCGAATGAGCCAAGGACCCTCTGTGCCCCTCTCCTTTGTTTGTGTTAGCTACTCCTTCACACTGGGTATTTACTCCCTCTGAAAATAGCACATTGGCCACAAAACACTATGCGATGTACAGAACTCCAAAAGTGCCACTAAGAGAGAAGAGCAACAGTCCAATTCTTGAACTCTCACCAAACCACTCATTTCTGGTCTGGAGGCCTGGGCATCTTCTTCCACTATACATGCCTGCATCTCCTAGGGATGTCTTGAGTTTAATAGGACTATCTTAGTCATAGACAAGCGAGCTGAATACTATTTGAGATGAACAGGGTGAAGACCCCAATACTGGCTGTTCCAGTAGACAGTTCCTGATCCTCTGGGTGTCTGGGATAAAGCCAGAGGGCAGGTGGATACAGAATGGAGTGACAGGATGGGGTTGGGAAGAGGTAGATAAGCAGGCAGGATCTGAGGAAGGGCTGAAGGCAGGCTCTAGGAAAACCCCAGCTTCGCACCCTGGGCGCATCTGGGGCCTGGGCTCTGTCTAAGGGCCCGAGGAGTCTAGGGGACGTCTTCTTTGAAGAGCTAGGCGTGCATGAAAAGCCATGGCACCAGCTTTGGGCTTGGGAGAAGACCGGAGGAGGGGGAGTCCTGGAGGGTGTAAACCAGGACCCTAGCCTCTCGGATCACCAGGACCCCGCACCCCCAGACGTGCAGGGAAGGGAAGATCCCGCAGGCAGATCGCCTCGCAGTTACGGTGGCGGCCGCGGCCGCAGGTTGCTTGAGACTGCTGGCATTGTGAACTCACTTAAACCGGCGCGGTTTGAAAACAAACACGTGAAGCTTCCCTGCCACACATTTTGGGAGTCGGGCCAGATACTTTCTCAGGCCGAGGCCTCCGCGAGGTTCCCTCCGCTGCCGGCTCCGGGCGGGGGCGCGTCATGCATATGCATCAGCACGTGGAACCCCGGCCGCGGGGCGCGCATGCGCACTGCGCGTCCGGCGCGGCCCGGGCTCCAGCCAGCAGCCGCGACCCCGAAGCACCGCGCCGGCTGCGGGGTGGTGCGCGGCGCCGCTTGGACGCCGGCGGCCTGGGCTTCTGCGGAGGCTCTGCGAGGGCGTTGGGCTCTGTTCCTCTCCACATCCACACCTAGCCTGAGGGCTGCATTTCCGTACTTTTAAGAGAGCCTCCAGGGCTAAAATTTCTCTTTAAGCACGCCCCAGCTCACCCCTACGCTTTTGCCTGGTTTTCTCTTCCTTCCTAACTTCGGATTTCTTTGCCAGAGGGTAGGATTTTCCCGGATGCAAAGAAAAAATGTGAAGACTTGCAACACAGTATGAGCTTCCTGCATCCATTTCTGCTCCTGCTTTCTGTAGCTAGCTGAGAAGTGTTACAGAAAAGATAGGGGTGAAATAACATTTTTGTTTGCTTAAGTCTTAAGTCTTCAAAGCAATAGTGATGGTTATTAAAGATAATGTTACAGACGCGTAGAGCGTAGCTGCGCTCAGTGGTTGATGTGCTGTAGGTGGAAATATCACTGTGTGACTTCCACCACCTGTGTATTCTCCTGCATATGCTTACAGAGCTGCCCACAACTAAAGAAATCTGATTTCTCAGCCTTGAAAAGCTCACTTCCAGCATAGCATCAGTTGGAAACCTCATACCGTTTTAGCTTGTCACTGTAAAATGGAAATGGACCTTAGAAACTGATGATAGATTCCAGCTTGCAGAGTAAAAGTAGCCCCCAAGTCTGGCCTGACGAATCTCCTAGTGCTCTGAGAGAGTCTGGAGCCCACCACCCGCGCATAGATTAGAGAGCATTGTTCACACTCTGTGCACATTACACTGTGTGGGGTAAAACTCTGAGAAAGAGGCTGGAATGTGGCATGTTCGAAAGTATTAACATTTTTTAAAATTTCTTGCCCCAGACTAATGGTTAGCATTCAAAAAAAAAAAAATAAAATAAATAAATAAATAAATAAAATAAAATAAAATAAAAAAGATTGCTGCATCGTGATCCTATACAAAGCTTAACTTTCTATATCTAACCACTTTTAGGGATATATAAATATACAGAATATTTTATATTAATGTATTACAGACAGTAAGTGAAATGGTTAAAAAAAAAAAAAAAAACTCAAAGTCCTATGAGTAAATCAAGGCTTTCGTGGCTCTCCTCCTATAGATGGCAGAAATCTCTCCACTGCAACCCTATTTTCAAGAATTTTAAAACCAAACAGGATATCAACCGTGACCTTTAGTCAAACAACACTATTTCCAGTAAGATGAACATAAAAGAACTACATTTAATACTAGGAGGTGAGAACTCTATCTAGAAAGGAACAGAATTAGTACTTCAAGTTGGAGAAATGAAAGAAATATACATTGGGAGTGTATAATATCTGTCTTCATATATAGTTCACAAAGTATTAAGGGAACAAGCTCAAGCCTTCAGTATGAGTGTGGCAGAATGCAGCTACTCCTGAAAATATCTCAACTGAATCTAATCCTTAGGACCTAGAACTTCCTCCAAGTCACTTCCTGGAAAGCAGTGTGTTTAGGTACTAACTCCACCAATATGAATCACAAAGGTGCCAAGATAGTGATTACACCTTGGCTTCAAAAAGGGAACTTCTGGAAGGTTGGGGGTGAGGGATGTGTTTGGGTGGTGTACTGCTGCCAACCCTCAGAACTTCTCAGAAAACTTCACAATCAACAAATAATCTAAATGCCAAGCCCATCAGAAAAGAAGGTTAATGTTGTTTTTATTGTCAGTTAAAGCCAAAATTTTTTTTAAAAGAAAATAAAGAAAAAAATAGATAAGCAGATGGGCCAGTTGAAAGGTTACATCTTTCTTTTGGAGGTGGTTTGCTTCTTAAAGGTTAACTTGAATGCTTGACTTTAAAAAATCAAAATCATCAGCTGCAAATGCTTAAAGCAGTTGGGGGTAGCTTTTGAAGAAGAAAACAAAGGATCTGAAATGTTTGAAAATTACTTAGCCCCATATAAATGGTGCTTGTGTATTTATATGCTTCCTCTACAAATGTACACACACATACCACAACTCATTTCTTTTCATTTCTCAAATATTATTATTGCTTGTACTCAGGCATTTTTGTTGACACAAAATACCATTTTAATAATTTGTTACCTGTTCTAATCATTTGATAGTATCCAGAATATAATGTAGTCACAACATGAACTACTATGGCCTTATGCCTAAGTCAAAATCCACAGCTACACACAGATACCAGCCATTTGCAGCATATTCTGCTCCTGCTAAATAGAGTCTAACAATATATTTTGCTATTCACATTCATGTATTTCAAAACCTAATAGTCCATGAAGAAAAATATGAAGAATACATCTCAAGAAGCAGACATTAAAGGTACCAGCAAAACAATAGACTACATTTAAGTTTCGAGTATTATTTTAGGTGGCTTACATCATTAATGACTTTTTCTTTATGGAGGGTATTGAAAAAGAGAATTCAGAAAGGAGCTGGGCAGAAATGTTGGCTTCTACTTAAAAAGTTCTTTTGGTGTGACAGTATTCATATAGACACAGAGAGGACTCCTCCAATTACTTAACCTTCAAATAAAGATTTGAAAAATGAAGTAGTATTAAAATATACATTTCCCTCAAAATGTATCTTTAAAATAGTCTACATAAACCATACGTCATACATAGTGTGATATTGAATTATTACATCATGATATTAATATAAAAGAGGCATTAGGTATGTAACAAACAATGACACATTTCAGATTTGTATATTTATACTTTCAAATTTATACTTTCTAATTTATACCTTCAAATTTGAAGGAAAGTGTATTTAGGAATGGTCAAAGCAAAAATAAACTTACTATTTTCTACTTTCTTAAGTGCACTGCAAATATTACACACAGTGTTATGATTATCATTATACATTTTCCAAGTTCCCAGACAACCTTCTCTCAAATGAAAAGGGAGAAGACTATTGTTGAGCCGTTATCCTTCAAATAGAGATGTTTTTAGTCTTCTGTTTTTAACTATTGGACTTAATGTCAGGAGTCGCTTCAAATACTACCCTGTTAATCAATTTCTAAACTCCAAAGTTGTATGGGGCTAAGCTCTGGTCTCAAAAATTTTAGGACCTACCAGTAACTCTTGCTTAGGCAATTCAATTTTCTTAAGTCTCACCAAATTTTGAAAGGTGGTGCTCTTTTCATAAAAAGACCAATATTACATTAATAATGACAATAATTTTTTAAGTTAAACACTATCATCAGCTTTTAATGAACTATCAGAAATACAGCAAGACTCTTCCTTATCAAATAAGATTTTGCAGACTAAGCATGATAAATACAAATATCAAGAGGTGAAAGGAACAAATCAGTAAGTATTTTTAAAGATAATGTAACTTTTTTTCTATTTGGTAACTGGTCAATTGTATAATCTGAAAATTTAGAATCACTTTAAAACAGATGCAAGGTTCTTAAGGGGCTCTCATATTTTGCCTTATGACTTTCTAAGCACACACTGTATACTACAAGTATCAGATTCATGTTCATCCTGGCCTACAGTGAGGTCAGCTTCTACAGAGGGCTTTGAACACATTCACTCCCTTGCAGCCATAGCCAAGGGCCTGATTTGTGATCTCCAGCTAGGTTGTCTGCCTAATGGGGCGATCATGCAAGCTACAACCAGAGACAAAGAAGCCTGCGTCCCAGCAAAGCTAACTTCATGGAAGCAGCATAGCTTGCAAATCTATCAAACTAAACTGCAAGAAAGACAATCTGATTTAGAGAAAAGGCGTTCTGCTACAGTCATTAAGCACAAGTAATTTAGATTTTTTATATTGTCTCCTCATTTACAAATTTACTGTATCAACGCCAGCCAATGGAACGAATTTCTTAAGTAAATGAGAAATAAATAAAAGAGATAGAAAGATAATCAAATTACATAAAATAGTTCTCTTCTCTAGATGTATTTTTGAAAGAACTAATAACAGTAGCAAAATTATAGGAATAATAACATATCACAGGAAGTAATTAATTTAAATTAGCATCATGTTTGAAAAAACATAAGTGAAACGCTTTATGGAAATTTACATATATATATATATATATATATATATATATATATATATATATATGAAGGCCCAGAATAGGATGCATGGACTTCCTGAAAATCAGTTATAGACATAAATGGTTTAATTGAAGACAGCAATTTAAAATTGTAAATTTGCAAACCAGTTTCAGACTCAGGAGCTGAATTTGGGGGACAGCAGAGCCCATGGCTACAAGTTCTTTTGCAACATTGCAGAACGAGCCCCAGAGCTTCCAACAATTCCCCTACATTAATATTGATGTTGCCTGTGCAATCTATTTCTGTTATTTTTATGGTTGTTATTCTACGTCTGCAAAGGTCATTTAAATTATACTGCGGCCGAAAATTTGTTTCATAAATTTTGATATAAATACTAATTACACCCTCTCGGAGAACCAGCAGGGTAGCGTTCATTTATCAAATTTATATGACCTACAGTGACAGAAAGGGAAGGAAGAGAGACTGGAGAGCTTTTCTAAAGAACCCTAAGAGTGGCAGAAGAGGCAGCAGGTTGCTGAGGGGTGAGGGAGCGTGAAGAAGAAATTCCTACCACAATCGCTTAGATTTAAGAATCTTTAATAATGTACGAAAGGTTACCAAACAGTTCTGGAAACTAAAGTGTACATACGAGTTTTTCTAGCCATAAATACTGAATAGCTGTAACATGGATAAACCGGCCCTTTACATGCGGATAAATATGGAAACTAGGAATTATATACATATGTGGTATCTTTTGCCAAAAGCAACGGACAGTTATAGTTTATATCTTTTTAATATCACTTTACATAAACAAATGGAACAGTTTGACACGCAGATCCAGGCTATACGAATTCTTGACAGGACATGAAACAACATTTTACTGCACTAAAGTACTTAGACTTTGGGACGAAATGTTTGCACTTTATACAAAAAAAGCACATTAATACCAATAATATTCTGTTAGGTCGACGTGGAGACTGTAATCGTACAAAGTAATTCACATTTTGGTACACATTTACTAGAACATTCTTGCCATTCAGTACAAACAGTTGGCTTTGGGCCGCCCACCCCTCCCCCGCCCTCCCCCACCCCTCCCCTCCCCCTCCCCAATGCAAAGACCATAACGCCACAATCCCACCCACCCGCTCCAACCGAGAGAGAACTATTTACAGAATCCAACAGAACAGTTTTAAGCTAATAATTCTGTATTTACAAGAAAGCAAATAAAAAAAAAAAAAAAAAAAAAAAGCCGAGTCCCCAGAAAGCCTGTTCCAATCTAACAAGAAATTGGCCCTGGGGGCTGGCGGCATTTGGTCAGGCGGCCTCTTCCTTCCCGACCCCCCTCCCGCACCTCGGCTGCCAAGCCTTTGCCAAAAAAAAAGAAAAGAAAAAATAATAATGCAAAAAAGTGATACATTTTAAGAAGGTTTGATGCTTCCTCTCTTACTCGGTCCTGGGTCTATTAAAACAAAATGGGATCGCGGGTCTGTGTGTCGGGGGTGCTGCTCTGCTTCGCAGGGCTCTTTCAATAATGTATCTACGCGTGTGCTCAGTCTCTTAAATAGTGTTTTGTTCGGTGTTTTGTTTCTGATTTTAAACGTACCATTCGTTAAAATTGGAGGAGAGCGCGCTGTGGCCGGCTGTGTGGTGCACTGCGGAGGAGGAGGGCGACAGGGAGCTGGTGGCCGGGTTGTCTGTGGAGGGAGACACGATGGTGGGCGGCGTGGAGGACTCATAGCCCGAGCTGGCGGCAGGCGAAGGCTGCGAGCCCTGCGAGGAGGATTCGTGGACCTGTGGGAATAAAGTTGCGTTTTTACGGAGATAAAGAGCCGGCTCGGAGGCCCTCCCCCTCCTCCAGGACCCGGTCCCCGTCCCCTCCCCGCGCCGGAGCCGCGTCTGGTTCCCCCTCCAGGCCCTGCTGCACTGGCTGCGCTCCGGGGAAGGACAGCGTCGCTGGCGCGCGCAAAAGCAAAAAGGCTTGGGAGGAAGGAGGCCAGAGCCTGGCATGGTTCGCCCCCTCAACTTCGCTCGCCCAGCTTTACGGGAGCAAGTGCTCAGTGTGGGCGCAAGACCCCAACTCCTGGACTCCGAGCTGCCAGGCGTAATGGCGGCAGCCACTGCTGCGCCCCAGCGCGCTTGCAGCCCAGGCTCCCCAGCTCTGAGCCAAATTCATCTTCGGTCTCTGCTGAGCGCTCCCTTCTTTTTATTCGTTTTATGAAACAGTGAATTGAAAAGCACCCAAGGCCTTTTCCAGTCCCTGCCCAGCCCCATCAGCGGCGTGGAGCTGGGCTTTCCAGCCTCCTCTAACTCCTGCTGCCGCCCAGGTGCCCTTGGCCACCTGATCCCGGCCCGAGCGCACAGAGGGCTTCCGCCCGGTAGGCCGGCGGCGAGAGCGCGGTGATTACCTTCATGTGTTTGCGCAGGGAGCTGGGGTGCGTGTAGGACTTGTCGCACATCTTGCAGAGATAGGGTTTGTCACTCGTGTGCACGTGCATGTGCTTCTTGCGGTCGCTGCTGTTAGCAAAGCGCCGGTCGCAGCCCTCGAACTCGCACTTGAAGGGCTTCTCCCCTAGTGCGAAAGGCGAGAAAGAGAGGGGTTTATTAAAACAAACCACCGGGCCGTTTTCTAAAGCTTAAACGGGAAAATAATAATACTAATAATAATGCATAATGCATAACAAAAAGGCAGTAGCTAGGAATTAGCATTTTGCAAGGTTATAAGACTGAGGCTTCCATATATTCACCTGCAGTGAGACACAAATATCTAAGCAATTTCTAATACTATCATACCTACATTGTATTTTTTAGGTTGAATCGGTGACAATAATTGAAGTAGTGGTAGATTTTTACCTTCCAGGATGGTAGCAGGTCTAGATGCTGATTTTCCTGCCCAGGGCTAAACTATACACAGGACTTCTAGGGTGGCTTCTAACTAGCTCCTGGTTTCTAGTTTTATTTCAGGCTGGATTCTTCTGCGGAGCTGCTCTTCTCTCCTCCCCTCACCTCCTCCCTGAAGCTCTGCACCCCCTCCACACCTCCCCCACTCGACCCCCTACAAACATTCACACTTTAGGCGCCACAAATTCCTGACTCAGACTTTGAAGAGAAAGTTCCAAATGCCCCATTCTAGGACCTCACTCATACAGACCCAAACAGAGAAGGAGGCCGTTTTCCCCACCTCTTCGGTGCAAGGGGCCTGAAGGTTTTGCTCATCCTAGGCTGTAGCTCCAAGTTACCATGATCTTTTTTTTGTTTGTTTGTTTTGTTTTTTTTAAACAGCTCTCCACCTGCTTTATTTTGAAAGGCCAAGGCGGGTACCCAGTGTTTTAAAAACATCCCCCATGCACTCTACATGACAAAAAGGACTTCTCATCCTTCAAGCCCTGTCTCAACACCACTTAAAATTGGGGTTTTTCATACATACAGAAACCTATAAAAACTCCCTCAGTTCCAAATTACTGGACTTCTTTCCATCACCCCACCCCTTTTCTTTTGGTCTTTTTCTGTTTTATACTTTTCTGTGTCCCTTTAACCCTATCTCCTCAACTTCTTTCACCCTTTCTTTCAACAGTCCTAAGAGTCGTGGAGAACGGTGCTGACCACACACAAGCGTTTAGTTTGTCTGCAGCTGGAGTGGCTGAAGCCTCCGCAGGGCCGAGAGCCTGCCACCTCGCCCAGCTTCCAGTGTGTAAAGAGCTCTGCCAAGCTTAGCCTGCTTTCCTGTTCTACAGAGTCCTTTTATGTCTCATTTTAAAAATCTATAACCCCGATCCTTCAAGTTCGCTGCCCTGTTTTTCAAAAATTTCAAGCCCCGGAACTAAAATCAGCACACACTTCCTCTGCCTGTCTGCCGGATCTGACCCTCAGACCCTACTGAGGTTGGGTTTGTGGGTCCCAGCCGCTGATTTCGGGTCTCAAGCCCAGGATGGGGAAGGGTGTTTTACAGCAGTTTCCGTACCTGTGTGCGTCCTTTTGTGGATCTTTAGATTCTCCGAGCGCGCGAAGACCTTGCCGCAGCCAGGGAAGGGGCAGGGGAAAGGTTTTTCGCCCGTGTGCACACGGATGTGGTTGACCAGTTTGTATTTGGCTTTGAAGGGCTTGCCCTCGCGTGGACACTCCTCCCAGAAGCAGATGTGGTTACTCTGCTCCGGGCCGCCGACGTGCTCCACAGTGACGTGCGTGACCAGCTCATGCATGGTGCTGAAAGTTTTGTTGCACGACTTTTTGGGGTTGGCCAGCTGCTCCGGCTCGATCCACTTACAGATGAGCTCTTGCTTGATGGGTTGGCGCATGTAGCGGAAGAAAGCGCCGGCGCCGTGGTGCGCGGCCATGTTCACGTTCATGGGCCCGTAGCCGTGCAGCTGCGGCGCTGCATAGTGCTCGGAGCGCGGGCTGGTCACCTGGCCGTACTGCTCCGGCCGCGGGTACATGTCCCCCGAGAAACCAAGCCGCATCTGCCCGTTGACCACGTTGGGTGACGCGTGGCCCGCCGCCTGCTCGTGAAGCCCGGGAAAAAGGAGGTGGCCCGCGGCGTCCGTATGGCCGTGTGGGCCCCCAAAGCCGCCGGCAGAAGCAGCGAAGAGGCTGTGCTGTGCGCTGGCCGCCGCGGCCGCGTCGCCGAAGCCCCGGTTGCGGAACAGAAAGTCCCGCGTTGAATTGAAAGCTGCGCTGGAATAGGAGCCGACGTGGCCCGGGTGGTGGTGATGGCCGAGGGCCGCAGCAGCCGCGTAGCCGGGCGCCTGCGACGTGAAGGCCGTCTGTCCGGCCGAGGCCAGCTCGTGCGAGCTGGGGTTCAGCTTGAAGGCGCCCATGCCGTCGGCGAACGGGTTGATGCCCAGGCCCACGTCTCGCTCGGCCACGTCGCCCGCCGAGTGGTGGCGGGACGCGCCAAAGGTGGTCACACCGATCGCGGGATACTGGGGGCCGGCGTCCAGGAGCATCGTGGCTGCTCCGGGCAAGCCCTGTCCTCCCCCGCCCCCCCCACCCTCGCCAGCCGAGGAGGGAAAATCGGGAGGAGGAGGAGGAGGAACAGAGGCGGAGGAAGAGGAGGAAGAAGAGGAGGAGGGAGGGGGAGCCGACCCACCTAGTGAAGTCTCAGCCTGCAGGCAGCGGCGCGGCGCGTCCGGGCGCCCTCCCGGCCGAGCTCCGGGAAGCCGGACGGCGGCGAGCAGCGAGTCGGGCGGGCTCCGGCGCCCGCCGCGCAAACCCCGCCGCCCCGGCTCGCACTTTCTCGCCGCTCAGTCTCTGCCGAGAGGGCCTCGCGTCAAGGCTGCCCGGGGAAAAGCATGCAACATCTCAGCCCCCCCAAAAAACTTCCTCCCGGATTTGTGGCATAGAGGAATGCGAGCGCCGGCCACGACTGCCCGAGCCCGCTCTCCGCCGCGCGCCGCGCGCCCCTCCTCACTTCTCCACTACCCCTCGTCCTTTCTTCCCTCTCTTCTCTCTCTCTCTCTCTCTCTCTCTCTCTCTCTCTCTCTCTCTCTCTCTGCTTTCGCTCAGGCTCGCCTCTTCGCTCTTTCACTCTCCTTTTTTCCTTCTCAGCTTTTTGCAAAAAAAGGGTGGGGGGAGAAAAAGGCAAAGAAAAGGCGCAAATCATGCACAATATTGTCTTTTGCGGTTTATCTTCCTGGGGAGAAACTTTCACCTCCTCAGCCGGGCGGTGAGCGCGAGACTGATAGCAGCAATCATTCCTGCAGATAAATGAATTGAAAGGACGACACCGTCCCCCCCTTGATGAATGGGAGCAGGGGGAGGCGTCACGTGCTGTCGACGCAGGCGCTGATTGGTGCGCCCTCGCTCCCCCCGCCCGCAGTCGCCGCGCCAACGGAGGGCGCGCCGAGGCGCCGCGCGCAGCTCATTGGCCCGCCCGCCTCATCAATCCCAGGTATTGTAAAGCGCTTGACATCCCCTTTTGACAAACAGAGCTGCCAGGAGTAGCAACTTTTTTTTTTTTTTTTAGCCAAATTTTTTGCCCTCTTCTCACGCAATTTTTTTTTTTAGCCAAGATTCTTTTTCCTTCTCATAGTCATCTCTTTTTCTCCCTCTTTTCCCTTTCCCTCTTTCTCTCCGTCTCCGCTTCCCTCCTCTCTTCTCTCTTCTTTCTCTTCTCTTTTCTCTCCTCTCTCCTCTCTTTTTTCCCTCTCCGTTTTCTTTTTCCCTCTCCCTTCTCTCTCTCTCTCTCTCTCTCTCTCTCTCTCTCTCTCTCTCTCTCTGTCTTTCTCTCTCTCTCCTGTCTCTCTCTCTCTCTCTCTCTCTCTCTCTCTCTCTCTCTCTCTCTCTCTCTCTCTGTCTCTCTCTCTCTCTTCCTCTTTCTCCAACCCCCCTGGCCCTTCCCAACCGCCGAACGATTAGAGAGTAGAGACTTCAGGCTTCTCTGAATGCTGGAGGCGTGGACCGGGCTGGTAAACACAGCAAAGGCACTTCCAGAATGTCCCGATTCAGCAACTTTCTTTTCTTTCTTTTTCCCTTTTCCCCCTTCAAGGGCAGCCAAGGAAGCTTTTGTTATTCGCTACTTTTGAAGTCAGGTTCCTTCTTGCCTGGTCCTTTTCCTGTTTATAATTTAAGATCTCGGGAACACTGGAGAACTCTACTCTCCTAACTAGAAATATTATCTCTCATGTAACCGGTAGCCTCAATGTCTCTTACTTTTATCAAACAGTCAGGCTTTTTGCAAGCACCCCCCCCCCAGCTCCCCGACACAGGTGGGCTAGAGAGTTCTTAACTCTCTGGGTTATTGTGGTTTGTTGATTTGGCCTTTTTCTTTTTTAAGGGAAATCTCTCTCCCAAGCTCTCTCTCTCTCTCTCTCTCTCTCTCTCTGTCCGTCTCTGTCTCCCACTCTCCCCCTTTCTCTTAACTGCCAGACTAACCCCCCTCCCTCTGCACTCCTGTTCCCATCCCGGGCCCCTTTCATTCAGGTAAAACTGTAAATTTCCCAACGCGCCATTGTTTCTCTGGGCTACCCAAAGCTCCCTAGAGATCCCTCGAATACTTTTTTGGTATTTAAATCCTCGATAGATAGGACCAATGTAAATTTTGTGACATTCAAACCTTTTCTAGTTCACAAATCAGTCACCCTTGTCACAGTTATTGAAATTCCGCAACTCGCCACACCAGGACGGTGGAAAAAGCGGGCGCGGTCTTTGTTGCCGACCGGGCTTTTGATCGCCAGAGAAAATTTACTTACCTTCAGATGAGTGAGCAGAAAAAGAAATAACACTCCCTTTGATTTAGTTAGGAAAATGCAGACATTTGGATTCAGTGCAAACATACAACACTCGCTTGTTTTCGCGATGCGGCCCTCGATTAACCTGTCTTTGCCCAGCGCAAAGTCTATTCAACAACTGCGCGTAGTTGCTTTTTGTCCCATCCACAAAGAGCCATTGACTATATATTAAAATGATTGTTGAAAGGTAGAGGAGTATGGCACTTAAAAGCAGGAAAAAAAATCTCTGTGACTCAATCAATTAAACCGAGCAACATTTATGCATTTCAAAAAATGCAGAGATGCGGGGGGTGGGGTGGGGATGAAGGTTGCATTTCTCCTCAGCTCTGTTTAAAGCCCACAGCTCGGCCCGGGTTTAGCCAAAGTGTCTGCATATTCATTAGGTCTAATTATTTTCTAGTAAGGAAAACACAAAAAGCCAAGAGTCGGAATCCTTCAATTTGCCCTTTGTTTCTAACTTCATTTGGCTTCTTTGCAGCTGAATCAGAGCCCTAAACTCTCCTTCCAGACAAAGAAACCTCAACTCATCCTTTCACAGGCGGCTGGGTTAAGAAACTCACCAGTGCCCCGGCGAGAGCGAAATGAAAATGAATTTTTTTCCCAGTCGCCAGCTCCGGCTTTTCGGATTTAGAGGAAGGCAGGGCGCACTGTGACCACTCCTTGCCTTCTGCTGTCCTGGTCTTCTCCAGGACTAGCTTCTGCTTTGGGAATATCACGCAAGGCTGGCCTTTCTCTGTACTCTCTCCTGCTCAAAAAGCCGAGTTCTGTATCTGGGATGTTTTCCTTGCGTCTGGAAGGACCTGGTCAAACATTTGTGGCAGGGAATAAGAATTCCAGAAAGAAGCAAAAATATTATAAATGTTCTGTCTCCAGCAACAAGTCTGAGGCCAGCAGCCCAGCATTTTCTACTAAGTTTGAATGGAACTCAGTGAGGAGTGGAGAAAGGGATTTGAGTATGTTTTTTTTTAATAGCATATATTTTGTTTATTTTTTTAAAAAGAAATATTAGAGTCACTCGATCATTTCTGGTACCTACATGGGAAGTTGAGCACTAGAATCGTAAAACCTTATATGCAAAGAGAAGTTTTCTCTAGGGGTTGCACTACTGCTGTCACCAGGGAGGACAAATATTGAACCCACCTCGCCTGCCTTTCAAAAAGAAAAAAAAAAAAAAAAAAAGAGGGGAAAAAAAAAAAAAAACAAGGGAGGGGACCTTGAGGGGGAAGGGTAGCCATTGGGAGGGGGAGGGAAATAATTCTTCAAAACAGAAAAAATCAGTCTTCTCTGCTCCAGTCTGTGGAAAATCCAACAAGGACATTGACAAGAGGGTATTTTTAGGAAACCCATCCAAATATACAGGGTAAGAGTGAATGTGAGAAAAAAAAAAAAAAAAGTTGTGGGTTGTAGAAGTTATCAAGTGGGATTTGCGGCGCTCTCTGCAGGAAACGCAAGCGGCTCCAGTTCAAAGCCACATGCACCAACGTGACATATAAGCCATTAAAATATCATCCTGACGGCTCATTTCTGCTTCATCATACATTCCCTAACTGCTTCCCGAAAGCTGGAAACGGAGACATGAAGGATGACCGCCTCGATGGAACCACAAAAGGAAGGCTTAGAGGGGTTTGTGGTACCCCCTCAGCCACCCCGAAGTGATGTGCAGAAATGAGGTGATCCTGGCAACAGGTGGAGCAGGGTAAGTGCTGAAGTTCAGGGGGCAAGGAGGAGACCGAACCCCTACAGCATAGCAATGTTCTTATGGGGGCCTTTGGCACCCAAACTCCTCTGGGGGAAGAGGCCCAGGCAGACCTCCCCAGTCTCCTCCTTCATTGGCCCCCCAACCTCTGAGCCAGGCCCCACCTCACTGACTCTAAGGGGAGGAGGGGGCCCCTCTACAGAGGGGGCAGTGTGGAGGATGAGTCCATCCCTTCCTCTAAGGAGGAGGGGGCACAGAAAGGACCAATAGAGCTCCTACTGACACAGCCACCAAGAGCAGTTGTTGCCTGTCTGTCTTGCCCCCCTCCCTTGTAAATTGCCTGGGTGCCCCACTGTGGGCATAAGAACGACACAAGTGGCCCTTTCTTGCAGAGATCAGTGTCAGTGCAGTGAAAGTGGGGGTGAGTTGGTCCTTACAGGCAGTTTCTCTGCCAAGCCTCTACAGGGATTCCAGGTAGTCTGGGCTGGCTCTGTAGGGTGAAAAAGCCAAGTTTGAGTGGCTGGCAACACCGCTAGGGAACTTTTTATCCTGGCTTGAGGATATGGACTGCTCCGGCCACGGCCGGCTGGGTGCCCTGGCTCACTCTGGTCCTGAGCTGCCCGCTGGGTTTCGCTGTCACCGAGCTGCGGACTGTGGCTTCTGGCCTCAGCTTTCTTTCGCTCCAATGCAAATGAGAGCAGTAGCCAGTTCTCTGGGGAGCAGGCCGCAGCCTCTAGGATTCTGACTGCCACCCTAGACTCAGAGTTCCTGGAAATTAAGGGCAAGTAAAGAGGGAGTAGAAAGACTGTGAACGGTAGAGTCAGCACTCCTTCAAAAGCTGAGCTTAAAAGTTTGGGGTTGAGGAATGGCCCACAGGGACAGTCGGGAGTCATCATCCTCTTAGAAATGGGAAGGAGTCATTGGAAGGAGAAGTCTCCACCACAAGAATTGCCTGCAGGAAACTCCCTTTGGATTTCCAAGTCATATTTCTCCTACCTTTCCGACAGCATTGGCCCAGTAGCGACCTCGCTGCTGCCTGCCGAACCGGTTTCCCTTTTTCTATCTCAGGTGCCTGCATTTTGAAAAACTAGAGGTGACCCACTGATAGAAACTTTTCTCTGGACACCTAGAAGTTGCCCCTTCAGCACCAGGCTGATGGAAACTTGAGCTTTTCCTTCTAGACAACAAGAGAATGAGAACAGTTCTTCGCAAAAACCAGTGTCTCAAATCAACTTCCTGCAGCTTCAGGACCCCCGAGGGTAGCCTGTGAGGTGCTGGGTGCAGCTGGTGAAGGCAGGCAGCAGAGGCCAGGCTTAGGTCTGCTCTGTGGCTCTGTATTTCTCAACCCGCCTCTAGAGTTTTTGCTCATTGCCCGCTAGGGTCAGCCCTGCCGAAGAGGCAAGCGCGGCCGCAAAGGCTAGCCTATGCGTAAATCAGTGTTCAGCGGCCCAGGAACTGAAATCTGTAGCTGTGGTTGACCTCTGACCTTGGGCAGGCCTTTGCCAACTAGGTCGACCCCACAACATGTAGCTATTGCCGCCCTAAATACAGTCTCTTTTGTGTCGCCACACTTCCTTGGTTCTCCTCCGGGACTGTCCCCCACTAAGGGTCCCTTTTCTATTTTCAAGGTTTAGGGTAGAAGGCAAATACCAGTGTGACCGCGGAGGTGCTCCCAACTTACTCCATATCTGGCCAGCTGATGTAGGAAGACCGCGTCAGGAGCATGCATCTGAGGGGAAAACAGCGCCCTGTTCCAGTATCCTGTATCCTGGGGATCTTGGGTCTAGGGATCTGAGTGTGGGGGCTCCAAAATTTTATCACTCCTGCTAACTGAGTGAGATAGCTGGCTTGCTAAGTGGTGTCAGAATTAGAAACAAAAGACGTGTATCCTGCTTCTCAGCACAGGCCAGGCAACTGAGTTGCTACAAGCTCCTTAAAGGTCTCTGTTGCTCGCCCTCATCCAACCTCTGCGACACTTATTTGCATGCCTACAGCACCGCTTGTAATGCACAAAGGGCTAAGACCTGGGGGCAGAAGTGACCCAGACCTATTAAAAGTTGGGCTGGGGCAGAAGTGGGTGGACAGAGGTCTCTTGGGAACCTCACACCCATTTCCCTCAGAAGCAAAAAAGTAAATTCTATTATTGCCAACCAACCAGGATTTGTCGGTGCCAGATATCCTGCCATGAGGAGATTTCAGAGCGAGGACACCCAGCATGCTGCCTTTCTGTAGGAATGCAAAGTTGGGTTTCCTTTCTTTCCTGATCTGTGCTGGAAGGAGCTTATTACCTTGGGGAAACGATGCCATTTGGTTAGAAAGAATTGAAAATAAATAAAATCCTCTGAGAAAAGGTGAGTTTACCCCTACCATGTCTGAAGAGTAGACATAGAAAAGATGGGAGAGGGGAAGGTGGAAATAACTAAGCCAGTACAACGCAGGCTGGAGGTGCAGGGGACAGAGAAAGATCTTTGAACACAGGGAACAGGATATCCTTTGAGATAGCAGAGCCTCAGTTGGATTTGGCCTGTGGTTCAACAAGTTAAACAACTGCTTGTTCTGTGGACCAGAGTGTCAAGACAGGCAGACTGTGCTCATTGACAGAGGGCTTGCTGTGTTTGTCCAGTCTGAGACCTTTTGAATGACTGTTTGTCTTTCTAGGCCAAACTGAGAGTGAGAACTAGGTGGATCGCTTCTGGTTGCGCCACTGCCTTTAGCTAGAGTTCCTCGGACGCTTTTACGGATTTCTGACACCAAAGGCTTGGTAGTTCCAGCCACTGACAAATGATACATGTATATTGAGGAGGAGACGTTACTTCCAACCTTCTCAACTATAAATAAGGACTACCTAGACCAAATTGTACTTTTTAAAAAAAAAAAAAATCTGAATTGTGAATTAATTTTTAAAATGTAATCAGTGATGGCTCCTAAATAGGTCTGGGAGCATGGGTCATCTCAGGCTAAAAGATTTCACATCACCACAGATAGAAGCAGAATATGCAACTCTGCAAAGAAATTTGACTTTTCTTGATTCCAACATGTACAACTAAGATTTTAACCTATTAGTTAGCCTCTTGGAAAATAGGGGCCTTCTTCACCATACCTCACAAAGCTTAAATAATACAACTGAATAAATGATGGGGTCTTCTCATACAATTTCAAATTCTAGAAATCATAGATTTTTGAACACTGACCAAAAGAATATTTGCATCTACATGCAACACAGAACAACACATGAATTTCAGGTAAAAGTCTGCCCAAATAATTATAGTTTTTCTATATTTTTTGTTATTAAGGAAGTATTATTTTGCAGTCAACATGAGATGAGCAGTTCCAGCAGTCTTTTTCTTTAGCTCATAAATTTGAAAATGGTTTAAAAAAAAAAAAAAGACTGAAAGACATTTTGTAGACCAACACCTTCTTTCATTCCTATGTTCAGGCCACAGAATCTTAGCACAGAAACACTTAAGAAATGTTTAATGAGTGTTTCTTTTTTTCTTTCCTAACAGGCTCAAAATCAGAAAATGAGATACAAGACCTCATTGGTGATGAGGAAACGATTACGGCTTTACCGAAACACACTGAAAGAGTCCAGTAAGTTAAAATCCTTTTAATAATATTGTTTGTTGAAGGTATGGGAGGGTGTTTTTTTTTTTTTTTTTTTTTTTTTTTTCCTTATGTAGTAAAAAGCTTTGTTTTGTCTTTTAGTTACCCTTAGTTTTGTGCTGGGTGTATTTCTTGACTGCAAATGAAACTTAGAACAACATCTCGGTGTTCGATATATTTGCACACAAATCAATGGCCCAACATCCCACCAGCAGCCGGCTAATCTCGTTCAATGCCTACTCATCTGGACGTTCTAGAATTAATATTTGACGACTCTCTCATTGAAACAATCACCCCTGACCTTCTGCAATGCCACTGTCACATTATTCTATGACATATTCATCTTGAATTCATTTCCGGATGATTTGATTGGAATGAGGTTTGACATGTATTGGCTTCCATGAAAGAAGCAGACTTTGATCTTGGTGATGGGGTTTACATGATATGCATCATCTTTACCAGGGACACCAGCCTTCTGCAATGTGGCAGTGACTACGTTCCCACAATGTGGTGTCTGAACAGGGAGTGACTGACAGCCACTCTGTCAGGAATACCTTCATTGTGAAGAATTTAATTTAATATTCCATTTAAAATAAGCATATGATTTAGGGTTGGGTGTCTTCCCTTCCAGGCTTCTAGTTTCCCTCGTTTCAACCACACACACCACTAGCTAATTGTTGCCTCCAAGGATATTCCCTTGTTGGTAGGCAGAGCAACCTTCTAACAAAGTTAAGGGAACAGGTCAGGAAATCTTTTCTATTATTTGGGATAATTTAATGAAGAAGTAGTAACAGAGATGTGGTTATTATATAACTTCAGTTATTTTGATTCTTTAATGCTGTTTTGGAAGATCTTTTAACAACATTTCCTAATCTTTTATCAAAAGACATTCTGCAGAAACCTTGCTTGGAAATTAGTCTCCATCCAAAAAATCTCTATTTTCTTTCATACTCAGTTTTAAAAAATATAATGAAAGCTCACATTTCCATACTAAAGAAGAATTTCTTACTTTCTGTCTAAAATCCTCATAGATCTCCTTTCCTTTGCACAATTTAGGCTTGAACAAAATGGGCGGGCTTCTGGGATTTAAGTGACTTTTTTCGTAAGAGACTCTTCCCACTTCCAGAATGCTGAAGTCTGTTTATGACTAGCCTAAAAAATATGCTCCTCATTATGGGTACCAGCATGGCCAAGAACAAGGGATAAAGAACTGAATAAGTACTACAGACCTAGAAGAAGGACATTCAGGTAACAGAGACTCTGCTTGGTCAGGCTGTGTATTGACCTGACTCAATTCCTGAAGCCATACTCAAGGTACAATATGCAACAGATAACCATCATTTAACATTGCTTAAAAGATCAAAATGGGGGAAAAGATCAGCTACTGATTTACAGTTTCCTCCCGTTTTTCTTTCCAAGGGAGAGAGGTCAAGCATTTGAGCCAGTACTGTAATGCGAGGAGCTCTGGCAGATGGTAGAGCCACCAAGTGCCCTATTTCTAGAAAGTAGGACTAGAAAATCACTTGTTTATGCCATTGCATTGGTCTTGTTGTACTGAGAAAAAGTGCCTAGGGCATGATTCTGAGCACTGGTTCACAGCAGTCTGGAGATTGAGGATGTTTGAGGTGTGCTCGTGGACTCTATCCTGCTAAAGCCTTCAGTGCTTCCTTGTTACATCTGCTAAAGATTTCCAGGCTGCAGAGTGTTTCTTTTTTGGAAAATCCAGAGGAAAGTTGACCTAACGATACTATAATACTAGCCAAGGTTAAGAAGGGAATTCTCCAGTTAAGCATTTGGTGTTGCAGGCAAGTGCAGTGACGTTAAGTTTCTGAAAGAAAAAATTCTAAGGACTAATGAAGGGATAACACTCTGTTGCCTGATTGACTGAACCTTGAAATCCAAGACTTTGCTTTATAAAATCTCAAAGTGATCCTTCTAAAAATTAAGATATGCCCCACAATCTCTCACCTGCCATTAGTTAGATAATACGCTAAATTATTTTAGAGATGTGCCTTGAAGAACCCCATGCAACTGCTCAACATTCCTTGTCTGTAAATATTAATGGGTACAAAAGAGGTTCCCTCCCATTACTGTCTCTGGGGAAATGGCCTTGTAAGAGAATGTCTGGTCCCATTGCTGTGTTTAGCCAACCGAGGTATGGACCATATGGCTCCAAAGAACTTGCAAGAGTCAGGCAACCTCAATGACCTGCAGGTCGACTGACCCCTGGCTACTCAAGAAGCATCTACCCAGAATGAGTCCAGATGTTTTTGGTGGTTCAAGACAAGGCTACATCTGGGAAGGAGCTCCATGGGGCCAGGCTACTGTCAGTGATTTTGGCTGAATCAGATGTGTCTGCCCTTTTTACTGCTGGCACAAAAAGTCATAGGCAATGTTCAGAACTTTTCAAGGGCAGAGTTAGTAAGGAAGAGTGTGCAGTAGGTCAGCAATGTATGTCTGCAGAACTTCTGTTTGTCTTTGGAGATCAGAGGGTTACTGCTTTAAATTGAGGAAGTTCATGAACTTGGGGGGGGATATCCTTTTACAACCTGCTAATGGAAGATGAACATGTTCTTTTGTTATGAATATGGGCAGCAAACATGGGACTATTAGGTACTAACCAGGCTCAATAAATTTCCAAAGAGATCCCTTTAGAATACCCTCACTCAAAAGCTTCTGAGGCCATAATAGTATTGGTACAAATTACCCATTTTTTTTGGCAGTATTCATGAACCCAGGGACTTGGATATATGTAGCTAGTACTCTGTCACTGAGCTGTATTCTCAGCACATAAATGAGAGCCTTATTCAAAGCTAAAGTGGATGGTAAGCTTGACAAATATCTTGAGCAGTTAGCTGTAGGTCATTTAAGTAGCAGAGAGAAAACATTCTAATTACTAGATTACTGCAGAAGTGTCCCTAACCTTAGGCTTGAAAACCACAGATACTTGCCTTGGTCTTAAGGTATGAATAGTAGAAACAGCTGGGTAAAAGGCCCCAAAGAAGAAGACATTTCTATTTTCTTTCTCTTATTTTTTTACTACTTCATTGGTTCACCTCTAGATAGTCTTTTAAATAAGGGAATAGAGAGGGAGAGAGATCTGTAGGTGAAGACATAAGGTGAGAGTATGGGAAAGAGTAAAACTCAGGAAAGAAAACAAATTTTCTGAGTCTGTTTTCAAAATGGTTGAGTGGAAGGCTTTCATTCAGAGAGTAAAAGGCTGGTAGGTTGTTCTCCTCATCTCAGATGTTCTCATCATTTAAAAAAAAAAATGCTGACACAAACTCCATCAGTAGAGTTGCTGGAGAAACAAAAAGACCCAAAGTAGTGGAAGAGGAGACAAATTGTGGAAGTTAATTCCTTGTTGCAGTTCAGCCCTGAGGGGGAATAATATAACAAAGAAAGGAAGTCTCAAAGAATCTTTCAACCTTTATAAATAAGTAGTTTTTTTTTTTTAAATAAAAGGAGCCATTGTTTGCTGACCAGGAACTGTGTAATAATAGTTGTCAGTGCAGAGGATGGGTAGAGCAATATTATCAATTGAGAGTTAGGGTTCCATGTAATCTGCCCAAACTTCTCACCTCTGCTAATGAGCAATGGAATCTTTCATTCAATCTTTTACATTTCTTTTAAAAGCTCAAGCCTTTCTGTCCTTTGGGGATGTTTTTTATGGCCACCAGGGAGGTCTGAGAACTTCAGCTGGCATTTTTGGCTGCAGTGAGCATGCAGGGGTCGGGGCCAGCAGTCCTTTAAATCGCCAGACAGACAAGCAGCTGACCCTAACTGGTCAGTGCAGACAAAGGACACTCCCTCATGTTTACCCCACACTCCACTGGGCCAGAACTGAAGTTTTCTTCGGCTGACTGTTGTGGTGTTTCTCAGGTCCAGGTTCTTAGAGGGTGAAGAGGCCTCTCTAACAGAGCCTGGGAAGCATGGCACTGTTTACATTATCCCAAGGTGAGCAAGTATAGGCCTGTCCTGCAGGCA
Source organism: Cavia porcellus (assembly GCF_034190915.1). Lineage (NCBI taxonomy): Eukaryota > Metazoa > Chordata > Mammalia > Rodentia > Caviidae > Cavia > Cavia porcellus. The sequence goes on along the minus strand of NW_026947488.1, from coordinate 72,331,792 downwards.
ACAAGTGGCCAGAGCTGGCAGATTAAGAGAGTCCCCAGTTTCTTCCTCAGAAGTGTCATCTGGGTGCAGAGCTCAGGACCTGAGGAGGGTGCAGGTAGCCCTCAGTGGAGGAGGAATTCTTCTTAGTGGAACCCCATGTGTCAAGGTGGCCTGTTTCAAAGGGCCCTCTCAGAAAGGCCTGAAGTGAGTTCAGGGACCAGTCTCTGCCAGGTCATCACTGTCTGAGCCTCAGTGTGGGGATTCTTGGATGTCAGTGACTCTGAGGGGCTTTTTCCCAAGGGAGGAGAGTCTGGCAAGACTAAATGGGAAAAGAACAGAAAGAAAGGAGGGGTAAAGAGAGGAGAAAAAACAAGAAGGAAGGCAAAAGATGGTAGAGGGCTCAGGGAAAGAGAGAGAGAGAGAGGGAGAGAGAGAATAAGAGCATCAGTTAGATGGGGAAACAAACAAGAAAAGTTTAGAGAAAATAAAAAAATAAAGTTGGGCTCAGGGACTGCTGTCCTAGGAAAATATTTGCTCCTGACAACCTTGTCTGCAGCCTCCTGCTTGCTGTAGATCTCAATCCTTTCCTCATCCCGGCTTTCAGAACAAACTGCCCAAGCAGACCCACATACCCGTGCTCCCCCTGCCCGTGCTCCCCACCCCCTTGGACCAGCCTAGTACCCTCATCTGCCCTGAGGACATTACACGCAGTCCAGCACCTCTCCTAAAGTTGTGAGGCATGAAGGCATAAACCCAGTCCCCCTCACTTCCAGGGGCCCGGAGGCCACAATGATCCAACCAATTTTCAGGAGAGGAGGGGAGGGGGTTAAAAAGGAGAGAAAAGAATCTATGTCTGGGTCAGAGCGCATGAGCAGTAGAAGCTTGAAATGCTACTGGGGTGGGGGTGGAGGATGAAGGAAGGGAAGAGAGAGAGAGAGAGAGAGAGAGAGAGAGAGAGAGAGCAAGGACCTGTCACTGCTGACGTTGGGCTGGGCGGTGGGCCAATGGGCAACCTAGGCGATTGTTCCTCGCGGTGGCCCCCGCCACAGCCCACAGCCCGAATTTCTATTCATTTCCTCAAGCGCCCTGCTGCCATCTCTGTAGTGTACGGGATTTTGAGTGGGCATTAAAAACACAGAAAGGGAGGAGAGGAAAGCCAAAGCCCAAAACTGGGATGAGGGGGAGGAATAACCCAACGCTTTGCGCAAGTTTTCTGTGGCTGTCCTTTCTCCCCACCATTAGGTGACCGTGGAGTAAGCAGCCAGCACTGGGGGCTCCTGGCCGATGTGGCAGGCCTCTGCCTTTGCGCGGGCATTGAACTTAATATGCACGGTTGAGGTGCTTCCAAACAACCACCAACTCCTACCTAACCACCTTCAACATCACCACTTTTGTCACCTCCACGCCTGGGCAGAATGTCACGCCCAGGACTGTTGGGCACCAAAGTGCACTTGAGTGCAGGTGGAAACTCTCTGGAGCAGTGGCTGAGGTCCTCAAAAACCCTCAAACTCAGCCCTGCTGTTCTTTACTCTACTGCCCCTTCTACTTATCTCGCTGCCACCATCTCTCCCTTCATGGAGTGACAGGGAACTCTGCAGAACTGCAGCCCAGTCGGAACGTGGAGCAGGCGTTAGGCCTTACTCTGTCCCCAGCGTTCACCACTGGCACCAACTGCCTCTTGATCCCAACGCTGACGCTGACGGCAGAAGCCGTGGTGCAGCTGGGCTGGGCCTGCCCCCCGGGGCCGGGAGAGCGCCACAGCCCATGACACCTTTCTCACGCGCGCTATTTGTCTCGACAACAGGTAGCATCTCCGGACACCATGGCCCCCAGCTCGCCACCGCTTCCAGCCCCTCGGTGTACCCAGGCCTTCATGAGCAGCCTCATCAGGCCTCGCACAGCCGTCCCCTGAACGGACTGCTGCGTCTGGGGCTCCCCGGAGACATGTACGCGCGGCCCGAGCCCTTCGCGCCAGGGTCCACAGCTCACAGCGATGCCCTGGGAGCTGCTGCCGCCCTGCACGGCTACGGAGGCATGAACCTGACCGTGAACCTCGCCGCGCCCCACGGCCCTGGCGCCTTCTTCCGCTACATGCGCCAGCCCATCAAGCAAGAGCTCATCTGTAAGTGGCTGGCGGCCGAAGGCCCTGTGTCCCCGCGCCTCTGCTCCAAAACTTTCAGCACCATGCACGAGCTGGTCACGCATGTCACCGTGGAGCACGTCGGCGGCCCGGAGCAAGCCAACCACATTTGCTTCTGGGAGGAGTGTCCGAGACAGGGCAAGCCCTTCAAGGCCAAATACAAACTTGTAAATCACATCCGCGTGCACACGGGCGAGAAGCCCTTCCCCTGTCCTTTCCCGGGGTGTGGGAAGGTCTTTGCTAGATCAGAAAATCTCAAAATACACAAACGAACTCACACAGGTCAGTATCCGGCGCTGTCTCGTGCGGACCCTTAGGGGAAGCAGGCCCTCAAGCCTGGATTTCCTCAATTTCCAAATGAGGGGAGGAGGGAGGTGTTTTTAATGTTGTTTCCATGATCCAAATTCATAAAATATTAATAATGAGCTTCTATTCTTAGCATCATAGGAGTTTCGGGAAGCTGAGTGCAGGGAGCATACTACAAGATTTCTGAGCTGGGGGATGAGGGTAAACGTTGCCCCTTGCTTATGGAGTCCTCCCTTCTTCTGCTACAGGTATTGGGTATAGAACCCAGGGTCTCAAAGCATTCTGGGCCAGCACTACCTCTGAGCGACTGTCCCAGACCCGGCATTTGATTTTAAGGCATTTAACAAAGCAGCACTGTTACTCAAAGTCTAAAAAACACGGGAACAATGTCCTAAGTTTTCTCCTTCCCTTTGGAATCCTGCAACAGAATTCTCCCCATCAGCCTGACAAACTGATCAGCACCTAGACTGGAGGGATGGGGGAGGAAGTCATCAAACCCTTAGTTCTTTCTTCAAAATTGGAGGATTTCATGGGCTAACTTTTACCCTGTTCCCTTAGTCTTGCTGGCTAACAGTAGGCACGTTTTGTTAACCTTCACTCTTACTTTAGCAGAGACCCAATGGGAACCATCCACCTTAAATGTCATTTACTGAGCTGTTAAGCGAAATAGGGACATGTGTCAACCACATCTGTTAGTTCCAGTTAACAGGGGAAAAAAAGAGCCCGGCACAACACAAGAGCCCTCCAAGTTGAACTCTTCTGGTCAGAAGCATCTCTAATTAATACAACTGAAGGAAGAAAGTTTTCACAGTGCCAGACCAGCCTGTGAAGTTACATTAATTAGTTTAGCAGGCATTGTCTGTACTCTCCTTACTCCTCCCAATTCCTCGAAGTTTAAGAAGTCAGTCATCACCTCCCTGCCCCCACTGGGGGCAGGAGAAGGGAACTAGTGGAGAGAAGAAAAAGGAAGTTCTAGCTTGATACTGACTCCCACTACCTTTCACCTTGCCTTGTTCATCTCTGTGCTTCCTGGAACGGGAACCATGATTAGAGTCAAAGAACTGCTCTAGGCTGGCAGTGCTGGAAATAGAAGCTTTCTCTGTTCACTGGACCTGTAAGTCCAGGGCTAGAACCAACACTGGCAAGCACTGGCAAGACCAAAGTCCACTTTGAACCCCCCCCCGGCCCCCTCCACCCTCCCGCACTTTATTTCTGGAAGCGTGAGGTTTTCTTGAGCTGTTTCTCCACCCCACCCCACCCCCCGCACGCATCTGCGCCTGTCTCGGGGTTACCCTGGGGGACAGCAGGAGGAGAATATCCCCGAAAACCGCATGCCCGCAGGCCTGCATCGCCAAGAGCTGGCTCTCGGCACCTGGAAAGTAGACGCGCAGTCCTGAGCTGAACAAGAAACTCATCTTTAATGACAGGGTTTTTAAAACAAACAAACTTTTACTGCTCTTTGTTAGCCCACTGTTTGAAGTCTATGAAGCAGAAAATGGTTAAATTCTCAGCGCAATCGACCTACAGCGGAGAAGCAAGTTCAGTGCACTGGGGCTGGCTCTCAGGTTTACAGCTATTCACAACAGAATTCTGTGCGTTCTCTTCGCCCAGTCTTAATTCATTACTGCTTGGGTTAAAAAAAAAAAAAAAAAAAAAAAAGTCTACTGAGCCTCCCCTGCTCCAACGTCGCCCTCAAATCCCCCTCTTAAGTAACGAAAAAGAAGAGAGAGACAGACAGACAGAGAAAATGTTTCTCAAATGGCAATAGACCTCACTACAAATTATTCATGAGGACAGTTCTCGATGCAACAGGAAAATAATTGCCTTTTCAAATATTAATGGCGTTTCATTTCCTCGAGTCGCGGAAGAGGCGAACAGGAGCAGATTTCTCAGGAGTTGAGATTCTCGCGGATCGGAATCCCAGGCCTGGCTTTCGCCGCCAGGTTTCACACCGTGGCGGTCACAGCGATCCTGGAACAATGAATGGTACCGCGGCGCGGGAAGCGCGGGCGGCCGCCGCGCTCTGCACCACCAGCGGCCCGGGCGGCTCGGGGCTCCCGGCTGCAGGCGGCCGTTCCCGAGGCAGGGCCGGGATCCAGGCGGAGACGGGATCGCGCCGGGGCGGAGTCACCAGGACACCCGGCGCCAGCCACAAGTGCGAGAAGATGGCGCTGGCCCGGCTGCACCGCCGCTCGCCAACTTTGCGCTGCGAGGCCGGCGAGGCCGGGGAGCAGGCCTTCCCCGCCGCGCAGCCCAGGAGAAGGCTGGGGCGTCTCCGGCGCTGTCTGGGGCGCAGGCCGCGCCGAGCAGGCTGCAGGGGCCTGGCCCAAGCTTGGCACTCGACACTCATCCACCCACCCAGGGTGCAGAGCCCAGACGGGGGGAGGGGACGGGCGGGGGGCAGGGTGTCGGCGGGGGGCGACAGAGACCTCGCGCAAGGAGACCAGGGCGCCTCCTGCAGCTCCGGGCGCGGCCTCACCCGGCCTCCCGAGGGCCTGCGAATGTCCTGGCTGTCCCAAACACCTCAGCGCTCTTCTCTTCCTCGTCTGGAGCGAAATCATTTTGTTTTACATCAATGTCCAACGAGGCGCTCAACTACATAGAACACACGTGTGGCAGAAATACATCCCTCCCCACCCCGCCAAGGGGAATCGGACTCAAATTCTATCCCTCCTCTGTTTTCTCAGAAAAATCTTGCTCACGTTTTTAGGCCCTGAATTGCGTTTTTCTCCCCCTTCTTTTTGTAAGTGGTTTCAAAAAGAGAAGAAAAGAAGGAAGGAAAGTTTTGGTTTGCAGATGCAGGCAGCAGAGATCAGAGGGAAGAAAACCAGGGGTAAATGGGGACACTGATTTATTCAGAGTCTTTCTCCCACTTTTTCACAAAACGATGTTAGTGCTCGATCAAACGGCAGAGGCCAGCACCTTCCACAGGGCCTAGTGAAACACCGGTACTCCCGAAGGGGGTGAATTCTACGACTGGGCGGTGCCACAGCCCCGAGTTCCCGTGCCACTGCCTACGCGGAGGAGCAGATAGTGTGCAAACCTCTGCCTCAGTCAGAGTGTCCACAGAGCTCGGGAACAGAGGCTTTGTTTATTCAAACCTGCCAGAAAGCTTCTGCCTTTCCTGGAAGCAGCGGAAGAAGCAACCACAAAGCCAACGGTACTTCAGCCAGGCATCTCTTGCTCTTCGGCTAGGCGCAAGGTATCCGGTCCGTCAACGCCCAGCGCCAGGCGACATTCATTTGTTCAACTCTCCCGGACACCTCCGCCCCACCCCCATTTCTGCAGCTTTTGCAGCTCCAGCCGGAACTTGGGCTTCCGGGTTCTTGGGGTCTTTTCCTCCCTCACTTGCCTGCAAATTCAGGGGGCAGGGAGCTCCCGAAATGGGGCTTGGTCCGGCCAATACGTGCACACTAACGTGCGCTCGCGCCTTCCCTCGGCTCCACCAGGAATCGCAGCCACCGCTCCGAGATCCTAGCGGGTCTTTCCAGGCCAAGCGCTTGCCCTCTGCTCGGCGGAGCCAGACCTCTGCTGCCCGCAGCGCTGCGCACATTCCGAAGCTGCGGCGGTGGAGGGCGGGATTGCGGGAAGACTTCAGATTTCCCTTGGCCTGGACGGATCCTTCCGCGCTGGCCGCTTGGCTCAGGCTTGCGAAGTCCGGCAGCCCTGTGGGGGTGATCTGGGGAGGCTGATAGACCTGGCAGTTTAGTTTGGACTGAGGAACCAGCTACACGCGATAGGGTCTCTGGGGGCGCCGCTGGAGCAGCATAATAAAATATTATTGCTGGCGAGCATATTGGAGATATCCGGAGTGGCTTAGGAAAGATTCGAAGAACGCTGCTAAATGTTTGCCGGGTGTGTGCGCGGGGGCGGGGGGGGGGTGGTGGTAGAAAGGAAAAATCGCTTTTGAGGTGAATCATTGTCTCGAATACCTTCTCCTGCAGCAGGAACCCACACTGTGAGCACGAAGCACCGTTTGCCTATCCTCTTAAATTATTTCATCGCCTTGGCGTGTGCACAAAAGCTACTTCAGAAAACTGTTTGGGCCAGGTTGGGGTGTGTGCGCAGTGGACGGCTAGAAGGGGGTGGCAGTGACAGAGACATTTGGCTGGAAAGGCGACTTTACATGGAGCAGGGCAGATGTTCTTCTGCCCTGAATGGATAGAATGTGGCGCAAACAACCCAAATGGATCGGGATTTTCGAGAATGGAAACTGGACTAAAATGGAGTCATGGTCGCTCCTCCCCCGTACCCTCCCCCAAGGGGCAGACTGGAGAGGGGGAGGGGCAGAGGCGGGTAGGCAAGGGGCTTGGGGCTTGAGGAGCTTGGAGCTGGGGAGGAGGCTTCCCGACCCGAGGCATGCAGGAAAGGGATTTCTGAAATACTTTTACGGTTCTTTTGCAGAAAATGAAAGATTTGGGGCGGGCTGTAGGGTTCGTGAGTCTGGGACTCGGCCCAAGGGCACTAAAGTCTCTGCGTTGCCTCTGCCAGGCGAGAAACCCTTCAGGTGTGAATTCGAGGGCTGTGAGCGGCGCTTCGCCAACAGCAGCGACCGCAAGAAGCATTCGCACGTGCACACGAGCGACAAGCCTTACACGTGCAAGGTGCGCGGCTGCGACAAGTGCTACACGCACCCCAGCTCTCTGCGTAAGCACATGAAGGTGCACGGTCGCTCGCCGCCTCCCAGCTCCGGCTACGACTCTGCTACACCATCTGCCCTCTTGTCGCCCTCATCGGACTGCGGCCACGAGCCCCGGGTGGCCTCCTCAGGGGCGGTGGCGGTGCGTGGCTCGGACCTGAGCGAATGGTACGTGTGTCAGGGAGCGGACCCTCGCAGTGGCTGCCCCGGCCGCGCCCCCCAGTCCCGAGCCACCTCCTGGCCCTGCCACTGCCACCACCACCTCCAGTATTAGGACTGCTTCTGCAGCAAGCACTGTCTGGGAGTCTAAGCTAGGTTACTGAGGCTTGAAGAGGGATGGGGCAAGGGAGACAAAAAAGGAGAGGGTTTGGGAGGGAAAGAAGGAGAGAGGCAGGACAGAAGGGGTAAGGAAGGCAAGCAGGCAGGCAGGCCTCTTCTAAAACTTGCTATAGATCATTGATAACGCTGAGATCATGTTCAATATTTTAAATATTTATTTGTTATTCTACAGTCGCGCCCTCCATCACCACTCGTGTTTCGACTACTACTCTGGCCCTCATGGCTGACTAACCTGAAATCCGTGTTATGGATAAAGAAAGAGATCGACAGATTGAACAAAATACATATTAGAATGTTTGTGCAATTCCAGCAACTGCAGGTGGCACAAAACCACGGAATCCTAGAGGGGTTCACAGACTGGGAAATGTTTTCCTGGGCGCCTGGGTGGCTCCCTCATTGGCTCCCAGTCAGACCCTTCCTGTTTTGCCCCCTCCTCTTAATCAAGCCCAGCCTCTGCAGTTTAAATCCAGGAAGGTAGCAGACAGAGAAGTCCACAGGTCCACAGTCATTGTCTTTGCCCCTCATTTCTTTTCTTGTTTGCCTCCCTACATTTTCTCCTTCCTCAGTTATCCTTTTTTAAAAATTTTATTTCAAAGGGAAAAATAATCAATTACCCTTTTAAAAAAACAATCAAGTACCAAACTTTTCAACCAGTTCTATAAAGGAGATCAAAGAGTGTTCACATATTTGCACAAGCGAGATTGGCTCTAATATACAGATACATCCGTCTATCTATCTGTATGTCCACAGACTGGATATACACAGTACACATGAGGTCAGACAGTGAGCCCAAAACAACAAGAAATACAGACAAAAGAGCACTAGAGCAGCTTCAGTATTCAGTGCTGTGAGGCATCTGGAAGTCCCTTTCCTATCCCCCTCCTGCTCAGGCCCTGCCTGGGAAATCCTTCGGGCGCTTGGACTGGAAGTGTGAAGTTACCTTATGACATCATAGACTCCAGGCCTGCAAAGCCAAAGTGCCAGATATAGGAAAACTTCTGGGTGAATGTGGTAGTGTTTGTCAAAAGCCAAACAGTATAATTTGAGTTACTCAAGAGGCCAAGGCAGGAAGATCAAAAGTTCAAGGTCACCTTGACAACTTAGTGAGACTGCCTAAATAAATAAATAGGACTAGGGAATAACTCAGCGCTAGAATGCTTGTCTATCATGTATGTATCTCTGAGTTCAGTCCCCACTGCTTAAAAAATTTAATGTGTTGCATCTTGAAGGGGGATGAGAAAAATAAGATACAGTAATAAATATTGTGAAGACAAAACACCAGTGGGGCTACATGGAATGTGTATTTCATATGCTGAATATGAAATCACCAGCCAAAAGAACCAGATGTTGGGGGTGGGGAAGAAGAAGGCTTTCACAATTATTGTCAAAGAGAAAACAAAAAAACCAGATCTCTTTCTGAGCCTGCCACCCTCCACTGGGAGGAAGAAGTTGCCCCCCAAAAACCCAGTTAAGGTTTAAAGAGTAAAAATTGCAAAAAGAGGAAAAAGAAAACAGAAACCTTTGATAGACCCATCCCAATTCCCTAAGAATTTGGAAATAAGTGTAATTAGGAAGGTTAATGTTCTCTGTTAGGAGAAACCCCTAAGGAGCTCCATTTTAAAAGCCCAGTCCCCAAGCCAGGGATGTAGCTCAGTGGTAGAGCACTTGCCCAGCATTCTTAAGGCTTTTCGTTCAGCCACCAACACCACAAAACCAAATAACAACTGCACAACCAAATAATAATTGTACAAGGCTGGCTCTGCCATCCTGCGGGATTGTCTTCTTTTTCCCTCTTCAGACTCCATGGGACAAATATCACTCCTTGCCCCCACGCCCACAACTTTCATCAGACAAAACAACGAATATAAAATAAGAACTCAGTGAAAGGATAGTTTCTTTTCATTACCACTAAGAAAAACGGGATTTTTTCATCTGCATCTTTGATGAATCTGTGGTTGAGAAAGGGAGAAAGCGACCCCCTCTTCAACCCCACTACAATAGCTCGCACAGGCTGCCCGCCGACCCGGCAGCGTGCAGAGCAAAATCTCCTTCCCTGAGCGGAAACCCTGGCCCCACTGCCAAGGTGCAGAGGGCATCTACCGAACTTGCATGCGGCAGATGTGGGAAAAGTGTCCCGTCTTCCAATAAGTCTCCTCGCTCTTCTGTTTCTAGGCACCCCATTTTTTTCACCCCAGCCCCAAATAATGAAATGAAATAAAAAATGTGGAGTCGATCACTAATCGCCTTTAATTTTTCATTTGCTTGTTACAGATGTCCACCGCGTCGTTCGCAAGGTAATCTCGCCCTGCGCAGCTGAGCAACCGCATCTTGTGCCTCCAACATCAAAGGGCCCGCACACAAAGCAGTGTTTCTTCGCCACGGTGCATCTTCATGGTAAGTTAGGATTTCTATGGCAATGGGCAAGTCGCACTGAAATCCTGAAAGGCCGAGCCTGGAGCCCGTCCAGGCTTTTCATTAAGGACATAATATTTACGTCTAACAGGCCTTTTTTCTTGTGTATACAAGTATATATTTTTGTTTGACGCGGACTAAATCATTTTCATTTAATTTCCGGTAAACAAAACCCACGCGAATGGGCACTTGTTCCCGATCATAATAAAAATGGATAATAATGTGAAGGAAGAAAAGGGCCGCTTGAATCGCTGCACAGCCCTCTTTGTTTCTGCTTTCTGCGGTGATCAGAGGGCGCATTTGGTTTTGATGGCGAGTTTCTAAAGGCGAGGAAATGGTTTGTAAGAGGGGAAAGAAAAGGAGAAAGGTCTAATCAAGCTCGGGTTGTTCAAAGAGTCGGGTTTTGGGGTTGAAAGTGTGAGTTTGACGGTGCATCAGCATGCCGCGTTAGGCTCGCCATGGAAATGCGCGCGGGGAGCGGCCCCTTCAAAGGCGGCACACTTCACTGCAGACACTCTATTAAGATACATTTGCGCTGACCTTTGCTTTCACGCCATTTAATACTGTCACTGTGCTCTTCAGTATATACTTCCTCTCTAGGACCTGCCTCGCCTGCGTTTAGGGGTTCACCCAGCACCCTGATGTAGGGGGCTTTGTCACCTGGGACGCTTTCAGGAAAAAGAGGAGCGGGACTCCACGCATCTTGACTGCTCCCAAAAGAGGCTCCAGGGTCAGGAGTAAAGGACTTTAGGGCAGCATCAGAAACTTAACAAATTCACTTCCCTAGCTCAGTTTTGTTCAAAATGCCCCTCAGGAATCTTGAGAAGGACGTGGGTTTGAATTTGATGGGGAATTGTGGGAAGGAGGGCCATCCTGAGCAAGTTGAAGGGAATTTAGAGAATGCCCTAGGGACGTTTCTATGCTGGCATTCAGCTCTATCCTTCTGCTCCTCCAGCCCTTACAGCCCCCTAAACCACTTTTCTCCTGGGACTGAGGTGTCATATCCTTAGGCCTTGGTTGGTCCTGGGCTTAAACTCAAAAGCCCAAGGCCAAGGGGATGGGGAAGATGGCAGGAAAGTTAGAAGTCCATGTTCTCTTAATTGTCTTGTTGTTTATTTTATCCAAGTACCCCAGTGAATAGGGGAAAAATAAACACAGTGAAAAAAAATCAAACAGTGGAGTCTTCTTTAGTGCCAGTCCTTGTGGTTGAATAAAAAGGATGGTCCGCTTTCTATTGAGCTGAGAAATCTTTGAAGTGGGAGTTATTATCTGAGACATTCCTTCTTGTTGTCCTAACAACGCTGATGAAACGTAAAAGGTTCTTTGTCAGCGATTTGTTCTCCTCTCTGTCAAACTCCCTCTACCCCGTTAGTTTCAAACCGTTTCTAAAGAGATAAAATCAAACTTCTTTTTAGAAAATATCTACACACTCCACCAACAGACAACTTTAGGAATAAGTCTTGCTAAGGGAAAAACAAAAGCACTGCCTAACCCTCAGGGTCAGGATCTGGTGAAGTGTGCAGATGTGTGTGTATGGGGGGGGGTGCTTTTTACACCAGTTGTGGTAGGTGGGGAAAAGAATGCAGAGACGGTGCAGGCAGAGGGTTGGTACCCTAAATTCACACTTGTGTGCCTGTGCTTCCTGCTCTGATCTGCACTCCCTCAGCCCAGGTTGGTTCACCTGAATGAGCTTCCTTTGGAGACATGTCAGGCTCTGAATATTCCTGTCTGAGATTCTGGGAAGCTAAGGTTTTAACCAAACAATTGTTATTATTTCCTGTTCTTTCAAAGGCATCTCTGCTAAAAATAGGTCCATTGTGTTTCTTCCCACTAGCTGCAGTTAGCAAACCCTTTCTGCCATGAACCAAAAGGCAGTGGCATGAGGAAGAAAGACATTTAAATAATTTTTTGTTTTTTCCACAATCATGACAATTGGAGTTGAGAAGGTTTGTTCTACAAGATAGTGACCAAAAAGTGCATGCAAATGTCCACTGTCCCTTCATCAACCTGTGCGATTCTACATTTTATATTGTGTCCCAAAAGAAACTTTCACCCTCTGCAAATTTCCCTAACCTCTTGTATATTTAAAGGTGGTTTAAATAAACACCCCACTCTGTGTGCTGACTAAATGATTTGTAAAGAAGTTTCCCCAAGCTGTAACCCATGCTGTTATTATAGTTGCTGCAAAATGTTGTCTCTTATATTGATTTTATTTGTTTACTGGAGGTCTCCATATGTTGGTTTATACTGCTAATTTATGAGAAAATGTAGTTTGCAATGAATGTGAATTATAGAGACAGGCAAACATTTTGTAATCATAATTCACACACACACACACATGCAAAAGAATGAGTAAAAACCTTAGACTATTTGGTACCTTCTCTAGCCATGCTGTTTGTGATTTATCATCTGTCCTCCCTTTGTAACTGTTAAATTATGAACTAACTTGAAAGGAAAAAGTTGTTTTGTATTTGACTGAAAGTGATTGTTGAATGAAAAAGGTGACAGTCTAGGCTTAATCTTCTTGGAATATGTAAATGTAAATGAAATAAAAACCTGTGACTCTTTTCCTCCAAAGGACTTTGTGTACAATGGAGCTGCATTTTTCTATTTTATTTGGAAATAAATGATGTGTTTGCTTTCTCTTTTGAATTTGTGTGTACTGTTATTGCTTCATCATACTGAGAGAGATATGAGGCCCTTGCTCATCCTCCAATCCTTTCCCTTGTCCTCACTGTTTGAGGAAAACATCTTTGGAATTTAGCCCTTGGAGACAGCAAAATAAAGGGTCCCACCAATGTGACTCCAGTGGGAGAGAACAGTCTCTTCACCCAAATGACACAGGTGTCATGAACCAATCAACCAGTGTTACAGAAGGGGAAAAGGTAAAGTTCTCTCACATCTGCTAGAGACAGGCTGCCTTTCCCCAAGTCTGGGCACTGCTGCCTCATCTCTCAAAACAACTCTGAATTCCCAGAGAAGAGCTTAGTAGGTGACAGGAGTCAAAAGAAGGAAAGAGAAAAGGGTCTAGTGGCTCCTAAGCCTCCCTGACCTCTGATGCAGTGCCTCAGAGTACTCTCAGACTAGCTTTTTTTTTTTTTTTTTTTTTTTTGTCTTTTTTGTTTTTATCGGTACCAGGGATCGAACTCACGACTGCCTGCTTGCAAGGCAGGTGCTTATGCCGCTGAGCTAAACCCCCAGCCCCAAGACTAGCTTTTCTTTCTGGGTACAAGACTAAAGCCTGAAGGTTCCTTTAGGCCTCCTCAAAGGCTGGACCCTTAAGACAAAGGCCAGAGTAGCCTGTGTTGCAGGTGGGATCTTTGGTTGGTTTTAGCATCTGATGCATATGCCCCCTTCATCTTGTCTTCAGTGGGAAGCTTATTTCAAATGTAACAGAATCCCCTGACCCAGTAGAGCCATTCTCCCTCTACAGTAGTCATGGAGCCTCTGGGCCCCAGAGCTTCTTTCCCCACACATTTCAGAGCTATAAGCTTTACAGTTTTTGAGAAGCTGGTTCCGAAGGTCCTGGCTCGGGAGGGGACTGGACGGAGTGGGAGGACCATGGGAGGGATAGATCCCACTGGCGGACCCCTTGGAGAACCAGTGAGGGGTTAAGGCCTGGGTCCTGGGGAGACTTGTGGGGGCAAAGGACCCTGGACCGAAAAGGTGAAAAATACCCCATAAAATCAAGGCACGAGGAATTGGAGGGAAGCCGGAGGGAGGTCTGCGGACTTTGGTACTAAAATTACTCTCTCCTGCTCCCTCCTGTCTGGCTCGGCACAAGTTAGAAGGGGGTCTGTAGCCTGGGCCACTGTGATGTTGCCTCCGCGCGGGAAAACACTAATTGCAACCTTTTCCCACCCTGTGGGCTGGGGGCGTTTGGGGAGGAAGCCACCACTCCCAGCTCGGGCTCTGCAGAGTAGCGCCGGCCGGTCTTGCACCCCTCAAACCTTCCCTTGCACCTTCTCTTCCCGCCCAGGAAGCGCTGCATTGCCAAGGGCACTCCGAACCCTTCCCAAACACTGGACAGGGCGGAGAGGACAGGAAGGAGTGACCGCCTCTGCCAGCCCACACTGAGGTCTTGCAGAAGGAAGAACCGTCTTTGGCGGACCGATCAGGGGAGCAGGAAGACTGCAAAGAAGCCGTGCTGGGAGACACCACAGCTCCCGCCCTGGGGAACGCAGGCTTCAGTCCCGCACTCTTTGGAGGGGGTGACAGGACGGGAAGGGTGCAGCCCCAGACAGAGAGGACTGAACTGACGGATCCACAAGAGTCCACGGCAAGCCTCACTCACTCTCCAGGGACCTTACCCACCTCTCATCCGAGGGGTACCCTATCCCGGGCAGTTTAGGGACACCTCAGATTACTCCTGGCAAGCCCCTCCTGCCCCCTCTCTTGCAACTCCAGAGCAGAGCACTAGGTGAACCGGGTGTGGGTTTGGGGGAATGACTTGGGTAGGAAGAGCCGGTTTGCTCTGCCCGCATGTATTAACCCTCCGGCCAGAGATAACCGTTAGTCACCCTTTAATTCCGTTCTGTTGTGTGCAATAAGGAATGTAAACCAATCTCCTGCACAAGTTTACTTTTTCATGCTGTATTACCTTTAGCAAGTTAATAAGATAATGTTCGTCTTTAGAGCATTTAAAAGTTACTTAAGTGCTAGTCGTTATTACGGGTACCCGTGCCACCCATCAGTAGTTCTCCACTGAACCAATTATATATGGTACCGAATACAGTACTCCCAGGCCTGCTCCAAAATTGGGGCTTCCTCAAGGGTCCCAAGCTCCAGGGCAGCGTGCGCCCCCCGTAGGCAGCCCTGAGAATAGATGAGAGTCCTGCAGTTGGGGTGAGTTCATGCTTTTCTAAAACTGTCTAAGCTGGGGGCTGTCAGACACTGAGGCAGAGATGTAATTTATTTTTTAAAGGCCCAAGCAAAATGAGAAGGAACTAAGCTTACTTCATAGTGGAATGAAATTGAAGAAATCCGTAGCCTAATGGCATCTTTATGACTTAAAAGTCGGGTTGTGGAAAGTCTATTGCCAGCCAGTCTAGATATTGATTAATTTTTGTCATAAGTTTCTGTGTTGTACTGCGAGTCTCATGTGAGGCTTCTCAAAATTCTAGTGAGAACGAGATGTGGTGGTACATGCTTGTAACCCCAGCATTCTAGGATGCTGAGGCAGGTGTATCACAGTTGGAGTAGCACCTGAGCAAGTCGTATCCAGTCTCAAAATAGAAAAAAAATGAAAAGAATGTAGCTCCATGCAAAGTTTAAGTCCCAGTCTTCAAAAACCCAAACAAAACTATCCTGAGTGTTTGTGTGTATGTGTGTATGTGTGTGGGGGAGGGAGCAGGAAGACACAGTGAGGGGCTGGAAAACTGATGTCTGTGCATTTGGGGACAAAATTCACAAAAAAGACACTGTTTCTAAGAAGCCATTAGGATCTTTTTTTCGCAATCACAATTTTCTTTTACTAAATCCCCATTCTGGAAAAGATTAAAATATGTCAATAAATGACAGAGTGTTGAATGCTAACACTCTCCATTTGTGATTACCTCCCTGTAGGGGCAGTAAGGTAACTTTTTCACTTAAACATCTCTAATGAGGAAAACGAATGGGAGCTTTCAAGTACAGTTGTTAAGCTCCAACCCCAAAATCATGTAGGAAAAAGAAAATAAAAATAAGACAATTAAGGGGGTCTTGATCTCTGAATGGTCCAAAGCCTTTACAAATATGCAAAGCAGCTTCACAGAAAAGAAAGAACACTTTGGGATACATATTGATTTGATGTAAATATGATCGGACAGAAGGACTTTGAAACTTGTGACTTATTTTTTCCATTTCAATGTGAATGTAGATTCTACATGAACCAAAACATAGAGTAAGGAGATCCATTGATTTAAAACAAGGTGTGCAAGGCTGTACATGGGTCTGAACCTCAAAATGGATGGACGGGCTTGGAAATGTCTGCAGAGAAGACAAATCAGAACTGGGTAATTAAATTGATATGCCAGGCAACTGTGGAATAAAAGCAAAAAAAAAAAAAAGCATAAGGAATCTTCCACAAACATCATCAGGTGACTTACATAGTCTCAGAATGATGATCCAGCTTTCTCTTCTCTGTGACAGACTTGCTGGCCTACTGAGTATCATATTAGTCAGAGGAGGAGAATGTTCTTTGCCAAAACTAAAAAGATCCTGCAGGTAGCTCAGAGTACTTTGCTTGTAGCATTGCAACATCTCAGGTTAATCAACGTTCAGCTGTATTGGTTGAGAGTTTAGAAACATTGTTCCAGCACAGTAGTATTTGGTCTGAAATATGAATATTCCTAAACAAGGAGAAATAAGTCTGCCCTTAGGAAGTTTGATTGTTTCCTCTTAGAGAACTGAAGGTAGCCTGAAGCACATTAAGAAATTCTGATTCAAATTTGCAACAACCTTCAGCCTAGAAAGAGTAAATGTTTCAAATGGACCATAAACATTTTCCTAAATTTTTCTACCACTGCACTGAGCGATCAAGAAATATGTGTTGAAATGGGTTCTATTGTCCAAAAACCTGCCAACTTTCTTTAAAAAAAGAAAGAAAGAAAGAAAGAAAGCTGTTTTAGAAAACAGCCTCCTTTAAGTGTGAAATATCATTTTATTGTAAAAAGTACAAAAAAATATAAAAGGAATGGTAATCCAACTTCCGGAAACTGTTCTGAATTATTTTACCAGACCCTTTTAAAAGGGGATTAGCAGGGCTTTGGGAGCAAAATCCTTCTGTTTTATTCAATCTCTGATTTTATGTTATAATTACTGGCTGTAAAGGCTCTGGATTTAGTATGTATGCACTGTCAGGATTTGATGCAGGTGCTATTCTAATGGTTCAGCTTTTTAATTAAGCAAAGAAGTAAGAAAATCGAATCATGAAAACACTTTTGTGAGAGCTGAGAACATTGCAGCAACTGCATGAATAAAGCCTTTATACCTTCCCCTGACAGGTCAGCTACTGAGGTACTGACTTATGACCTTTTCAGTGCCAGACAACAGTTAACAGCTTTCTCACCTTGTCCCCATGGAATCTTTTCTTCTAGATCAAATCTTATGGAAACTGTTTTAAGTAGCTTGACTTACACAAAAGATATTGCAGTGAGAACGGATACACATCTAAATTGAAATGCTTATTCTTAGGTTCATACTACAGACCTCTTGTTTTTAAATCCCTTCTCATGGATGGAGGAAAGCTATGTATAGCAAGCAGAGAGGATGTGTGGGAGAATGGGACCACCACTGAAATAACCCCTCTGGTGCATGCAGTACCAAGGTCAAGGTGGACTTCTTCATCCCTGGGTAAACAAAACAGGAAAAGTGCAAAGGAAAGCTCAACAGCAAGGAAAGGGAACTGGACACTCCCTAGCCTTCTTGAAGGCAACTGCACTCAATACATCAGCCTTTTTTGTTCTTTGTAAGTTCCCTATTTGGCCAGTTACACTAAAATATTTACCTGTAAGTAATTGTTTTTGCCCACAGCATTTCAAACAAGTTCCCCAGATGTCCCACCATCAGCAAAGCTGGAGTTACCCTAGCCTTGATGCACTGCAATCTTTGGCCTATTCAAAGCCTCGGAGCCCCCCTTTATATCTCTCAGGCTTTGCCAAAGTCCCAAAGCCTAGATATGAGTTCTCAAGGAAGCTCTCCCTCTGTCTTCCCCAGAGGCAATCCACACATCACCTTTTCTACCAGCCAGGCAGTGGGTGTGACTGGGGACCTGGTCCACAGCCAGCAGCCCAGGCCTGCCCTTCCAAGGAGGCCAGTACCAGTCTAGGCCTGGCTGAGAACAATGTGAGTATTAGGATATCAGCCGCTCGCGCAATGATCACGCGTTCAACGATTTTGTTTTCACGGCTGAGGGGGCTTTTTTCCAATGTAAATCAAGCGCTTTAGTTATTAAGGCCTAACACTAATCTCCAACAACCTTGACATAATGTGGCCGGGTGCGCCGGCCCACTTCGCACCTGCAGTCTGAATAGGGCTCCTTGTCAATGGGGGACACGCTTGTTGCCCCGGCTTGCAAAGGAGGGGAGTGAATAAGTCAAGCTTTGTGAATGCCCATGAGCGCTCTCCCTCTTGCCTTTGATCATGGAAAATGTCTTCTAATTTGTCCTTTTTTCATTGTA
This sequence comes from Cavia porcellus, assembly GCF_034190915.1. Taxonomy (NCBI): domain Eukaryota; kingdom Metazoa; phylum Chordata; class Mammalia; order Rodentia; family Caviidae; genus Cavia; species Cavia porcellus. Next base: position 72,313,818 of record NW_026947488.1, on the reverse strand, counting down.
ACAACGTTTTCAAGGCCCTATTTTTCCAAACCACAATTTTATAAAGAACATAAATCGACATCCCCCCCCCTCAAAAAAAAAGGGAAGCATCCCAACCAACTGGCGATACCATGCTTCAGTGTTTTGTGGCACTGGAAAGACTTTTCCTGGACCTGCACTTTCAGCAAATGTGAGCTGCAAGGCCCCACTCATCCATATTTCCAGATCTGGGCTTTCAGGAGAATGGGTGGTGTCAGAGTCTCAGGAGAAGTATGCACAGTGGCCTCCCTCTTTGGAAGGCAATGGATGAGTGTAGGTTATCAAGTCTGAAGGACCATTGGGCTAAGGTTAGTATGCCAGGGATCTAGGTGTGCACAGTTGAGTACCTCAAGGACACAGTACAGATTCCCTGAACTCCTAAATTCATCAGGCAGTTCTTAGACGTTGTGAAAGCCAAAATAAGTGATCCATCTTTCTTACAAAGGACAGGTGTGGAAACAAGGACTTCCCTGGAGTTGATCAAATCAAGAAAGGATTCCTGCCTTCAACTCCCAGACCAACTAGTTTTTTGTGGGAATCCAAAGAGTAATTTAGAAACATTCCCTCCCCCATAAGCATCCTGGAGGAAAACAGAGGATTAGTGACATTTTATCCACAGCCTTGAAGCAACCTCTTTGCCAGATGTGGCTTTTATTTGGGATTGAAATTCACTCAAAGTCTCTTTCCAGGAACACACAACTATTAATGACGTTGATGTCTCATTGGGGGGGATATTAATTATCAGCTTGCAAATCAATGAGCAACCTCATTGCTCCGCCTCCCCCATTTTGATTCCAAACATAGATTTAGTTTGGATTCCCAAATATTTTGGGAGAACTCCTTGCTACTACCCGTTTCCTTTACAGCTTAAACTTTGTCCTCTTATTCCTTAAGATCAAATTATTTTTCTTAGATAGCGGCAGCCCTGGAATTTTTTTCTTTGCTCAGTTAGTTACTACTTTATTGTAGATTTGGGGTAGAAAACTAACATTCCGCTAATACAGTTTAAAACACTTTGATGTCTTGCCAAAGAACACACTTTCTTCAAGAGAGAAGTCAACATTTGTTTTTCACATTAAATTGCATTTAGTTGCCAGTAGAAAAAAAATAATTCTAAGGACCACTTTTTAATTCGATGGATAGCAACCACAGGGGTCTAAAAGAAAATAACAACGATAGCTATAGACACAAATAACTAAATTACCAAAACGTTAGTATATCTCCCGGCTTCATTAATATGTAACAGACTCCCCGGTTAATCTCCAAAAGCTAGTGTTCCCCCTGTAAAATAGCACTCTGGGACGAATTTTACATGAGATCAATCACGGCTAATGCAGGAAGGTTTACTGCAAGAAGGGGGAGGAAGCTATTTACACCTTCAAATAGAAGCTTTTCAGATTTAAGAGTAAAAGCCATACATCACCAAGAATAAATGATTATGAATTGGTAAACGTGCCCTCCAGCCATTAGCCATGCGATGCTATTTATCATTTCTTGGGTGGTTATGGTACTGGAGGTTTTTCATCCACCCCTTTGCTTGCTTATAAAATCATCTGACTGTTTGGAAAGAAAAGCTTGACAAGCAGAGGAGGAGAGAGAGAAAAAAACACCGCGGGAAAGTTTGTTTTTGCATATACCCTAAGTCATCAAAACATTGCCTTGCCGTTATGGATGGGCTGGTGTATGGAGAGCTTCATGGGGAACGATACAGCCCTTTCATTGTTTCATTTGTTATTAAGAGTCTGTTTGCCCATTGCAGTTGACAAATCAGCAGGTATTTTTCTGTCACCTCCTCCCTCTTTACTGATCTTGCCCTCTCTCTTTACATTTCCTTCTTGTAGCCCAGGCACACAAGTAGTTTAGCGGTCGTGAAGTTCATTCTTAAACCTATTATCCTTTCCCCATCCCCTTCTTCTGAGAGAGGAATTTCTCCTTCTAGTGCGCAGGGCACTGCGCGTCTGCGCTGGCGCCTGTGCTCAGCACTGCGCGTCAGCTTGAGACAGCCGAGTGCATCCTCCACCCAGCCAGCCGCAGTTGTCCAGGGAAACGGCGCTCCCGCCAAGGCACGGGGTCAGGGACTCCTGGGGACCCCGCTTGCTGTTTGCAACACAAAAGCATATGCAGTGCCTAAACATTCCAAAAAAGACAAAGGCTGAAGCCGAGGACTGACTTAACCCTGGCTAAAACTAACACACAGCCCAACCCTTTGCCCAGGAGAGCTCTGGGATGGGGGGAGGGGAAGGCTTGAGACCCAGCAAAGGCCGGGGGACTTTCAAATTTAGGCCTTGGTCTCCGCTGGCCTGGGAACTGATGGTAGAGGCAATAGGCAGTAAAGTGAGAATGGGCTCTAATGCAGGACAGAGGGTGACCCACGAAGACAGGCAAGAGGGTCAGTCACATCCTAGATTTAAAGCACACTGAGCTGCCAGTCAGCCTGCCAGTAATATTGGTTTGGTTGGCAAAGACTGCCTGGCTTCATCTGAACGTGATAAGAGCATCTGTGTGTAGCCAGTCCGAGAGCCGGTCTACCTGGAGAAAGTTTGAATAGGATTCTCAGGGCAGGGACTTTTAGAGTCCAGGTGGATCATTAGACATAGGATTCGCCTGCCTATTGATTCCCAGAAAGTATTGACCACCTAGATCAGACAATGAACCCTTTTTAGCAATGGGCACATTCTAAGGCCCCCATGTGTGTGCCATCTGTTTGAGGGTGTTGAATGTTGAAACTGAGAAGGGGAGGTGGCATTTTGGGGGCTGGGAGTTGTGGGTTGCTAGGACATCCAACTGAAAAGACTGTAGTGCAACTATGGTATGCTCCTAATGATGCTACACAATGCGGATCTGAATTGTCTAGGGCCTGTTTTCTTAGGTTGGAGAAATTTAATACAGCTGGAAGGATGATTGTACCTGTGAGTCTGTTAGAGTCCCTAAGTCTCCTAAGGGTGCAATTCAGGTCAGTTTACAGAAGGCTTTGCAGAATTCAATGCTGTGGGATAAACCCAGGACATTCCCACATAGGCAAGAATAAGGCCCATTTTAAGTTTACATGATACTGATTTTTATCACTAGCATATTTAATAGAAGTATACCTATACAAAGGAAGCAAATTCCTCCTTTTCAAAAAAATTAAAGTAAGTTAAGGGATCGAAAGTATGCACCCCAACTTTAGAACATACTATAGATCTATTAAAATAAGTTCGCATTTGGGGAAAAGATGAAGAATGAAATGTCCCTAGTTGTTAATTTATTCTTTATTTTGTAAACTTTTCTTGTCTTTTCCCCCATACCCTGAAATTTTTTCCTCTTATTTTGACAACTCCTGGTAGGCGGGTGTATTTCAAGGTTTGGATCAGATACTGCTGACCATCCAGTAATGGGTTTCTCTTTTACTTCTCAGAGCTAAAACAGCATTTTGCTTTAGAGAAGAGAAACGGAGAGAAAGAATAAACTCTGAAATTTGAAAAAGGAAACATACACTCCTTTTGAACCTCCTTCCAAAGAAGTCTTTAATATTTTGCACCCAACAACTGACTCCAGGAAAGAAAAAAAATTGTTGATAATAAACTCTGTGAAATAAGCAAATTGTCACTATGAAGATTTAAATTTGCAATTCCAGTAAAGAATATTATTCATCTGCTTTCTATTGTTCTTGAAGATTTTATTCTTAAATTTAAATTTTAATGCCATTATTTTCTCTTGCACAACTCATTGTTGAAATAAAAGATTCCCTTTATGATATGTTTTCAATAGTGGAAGTCTCTGAAGATCTATAATATTATTATTTATCTGAAATTTGTTGCTCTGAGGGCTGTATACACGATGTAATTGCTTTAACATGTTTTCATAAATTACACTCAGAAACGTGTCATAGTAAATTACCTTTGTAATAAAATGTAAAAAATGCAAATGGCTGTTGTCTTTATTACGTTTTAAACCATTGGTTTATCTGCACTATTTCACTTGTCAGTTGCACAATATGTTGGCTAAAGGGGCGGCACAGTTTGATAACAGAGAGCTGGGTCCTGTGTGTAATCTTGCAGGCACGTACAGTTTGGGTCATTTCCTCACCTCCCGCAGAAAAGACATTATCCCACTCATATTTACATACTTTTCAATATTTGTCAAACAATCATAAATTATAAATTAATGAAATGTTCGACAGTCTTCAGAGATCAGACTAATGAAGACATTTACCTTTTTGGTGATTTTGAGTCTCATCGTTGTAAGTTTAATGATATTTCAATGCTCATGCTTTATTAGGCTTTATTAGATTTGTCCTTCACTCCCGCTGTCATTCAGATGTCTTTGCAGAACCATCACCTGCTTCAGGTATGAGAACAAATTGATTTTGATCAGGAACCCCCTCAAAACAGGGGCTCTGCAACCTTCTTAATTAAGTAATTAATATCAGGTTCAGTGTAAAAGACTCCTAGAAAATTTTATCCTTCTTAAATTTTTTAATGAGACTGCTGTTGCATGTAGTTAAAGACTAGCAATAATATGAGCACTCTAACACATCTACAGGCTGAGATGCACAGTGATTTTAAAGTGATTTATGGCAGTATTATCAGAAATGGAGGAAAGTAACCCAGTTGCCCATTACAGCTTTTCGGATTTTATGGAATTTTCTTTAGATTAAGTCTGGGATGCACAGTTTGGGAACCATCCATTGAGTGCAAGGACAGGAGACTTATTTATAACTTGGCCTAAGCCAAAGGATGAACACTATTGCACTCAGCTCTGGGCGAGAAGGAAAACAAAAAAAACAGAACAATACATATTTACTTTTAGATGCTACTACCTACTGGGTGCTATAGTGACCCTGGGTCCTCAAAGGACCCCCCCCCCAAGCTATGTATCTGCTCAGCTGAGAACAGGAAGAGGACTGTGGAAAATGGGCATGAAGTTGAAATGTTTCCCTGGAAAATGTTGGCTCCCCATGCTCTCAGTATGATTGATGTTACTGGGTTTTTTAAAATAAAATTATAGATGATGAATTTAGTTTAATCCAGAGAGGTCAAATGATCAGCTTTGATTGAAGATTCAAATAGTAAATCACATAGAACGAATGTATATCACTGCCACTCATCCACAGCAAGAGATGGAATGAAGAAGGGTAGAAGAGAGTTGGGACTTTGGTACCATCTGACTCTAAATGAAGGGCAACGAGCCCAGAAGGTAGGAACATCCATGGCTCTGTCATCAGGTTGCATAATTTTATTAGCCTTCCAGCAAATTTCATCAACTCGTGTTAGTACATACCACCCCTGCTGGGCCGCAGCCTTGCTTTCCCTAGCCTGTCCTGTGAGAAGTATGTATCAGAACAGTGCTGAGAGTGTGGGGTGGGGAAAGGTGCTGGAACGTGCAGGCGGGGGGATGGAGGGCTCAGTCTCCTGTTATATTTAAGGGAAATGAGATATGCATGTGTGAGAAGGAGAGAAAGTGGGGCGAGAGAATTTTAGAGGAGCTGCCTGTGGCAAATCTTTATACGCACTCACAAATCCTTTTTATACCAACTCAGCTTTGTGTAGAAGCTCTAGGCACTGGCCGGTGGAAGGCAGGTGGAGGTGGAAGTCGTTCCCAATTCCTTTATGGAGCAGAGACTTAAAGTTTTGCCCTTTGTCTCTTTATAAAAAAAAAATACATCAGGAATAAGCATGCAACCAATTAAAGGCCACCATCGGAACCTATAAAAATGTTAAGAGTGACTTCAAAATATTTCCAAACAATACTTTTTTTAATACACAATGGAGAGTTATTAAGGGACTTCTTGGTGAATGGAGTATGGCTTCCGCAATCATCAAAAATTGATATGTACCACTAGTAAAGTAATTATGCGCCGTCCTGAGGATAAGGGAGCCGGCAATTGTTAATCCACTTGCACACCCGTTGACTTGCAGCATCAAGCTGCAAATAGCTTAATTAAGTCATACACGTGGACTATAACCATATTGCCCCATTGCATTATGCACACTATATCTCAATTTATTGGAACAATTAATGCCAGACACCCACCTCAGGCGAAAACATCATCCATCTAACACCAAAGTTCCTTTTGATTGATACTGGCCAAGCCAGAAAGTCACGAACAAGTGAGAATTAAAGAGGAAAAGATGACTTTTTGGGAGCAGGAGTGGGATTTGTCTTGTGCAAATTTTGGAGGCCCAACAGATCTATATGAATGAATAGTTTGATACAAAAGCAGAGGCAAAGCTCGTGCTTTGCACATGCTCAAGGTCATAGCTGGTTGTGTATTTAAGTGGACAGAAACCCCAATATTTTCATTAAAAAGATAAGGTACACAGATCATTTGTTAAAGAAGTCTTCAACTCAATAGATTGGATCTATTAGGACAGGTATTTAAATCAGCTTTACTCCAGTTTACACACATCTGTCTCCTATAGGCAGTTTATTTTTCTGAGTTTAAGCTACAGATAGTTTCAGGCTAAAATCAATTGATTTCTCTCCATTTACAAAAGACAAAGGGACAAACTGTGTCCAGGAATCCCTCTCCCCTATATACTCACTTTTCAGTAAGTGTTGCAAGTGATGCACGCCTAGAAATGTGATCCTTCACAGGTGCAAATGCTTGGCGGGGGTGGAGTAGAGGGAGGAGCTTCTGACACCTAGAAGCCCTGACGGTAGGACTCTACCTTCACTACTGGTGGGGAGGTCCGAATAGACCAACTCTTAAGGTTGAGGCTATTTCCTGTCTTCTCCCTTTGGAGACGCGTGGGGCACCACTTCTAATTTGGATGTCAGGATGCTTTGAGTCAGAAGTGCAAGATGCCCTGCAAGTAGTTGTTAAGGTCAAGATAGGCAAAATGTTAACAGAAAGTCTAGTCCTCAGGACTTCTCAGACATGGTAGGTTAAAAAAATCAACTTTTCTGCACTTCAAACAAGACCAGTGGGAACTCACATGAAACCCAGCAGTCCATTCCCAGCAGAGGACCTCCAAGTTGAGGCAAAAAGACTTCTCTCTTATTTACTACTAAGCACCACCAGTGTGGTCCAACCCATCCTCTACTGAATTTCTAGCTTATTTATACTACAGTGAGGTGGGCAATATGGATTCTGTCTGGATATTTCACAGGTGTGGCTTAGAGCCCCAAGGCGCAGGAGGAGCTGGAAGACAAGATTTCCTCTCAGGGCTCACCACTCACCTCACCCTTGGCAGTCAGTGGCAGAGAACTTTCCTCCCAGGTTTCTCTGCTAAAAATATTTGAGCTGGAGGTTGTGGCTGTAAATCTGGTACACTGCTTGCTTAGTATTTGCAAGGCCTTGTGTTTGATCCTCACTGTCACATTGAAATAAATATTATGTGAGTTGGATGACTCAAAGCATGATCTTCCCAGCTACTTCTCTGTCTTCCTAAGGTCATCTTCTGTGAGACTTCAAAGTCTCCAGCTCAGCTTTGGAGGCTTCTTTCAATATCTAGTCAACCACGTGGGGCCAGAATTGGGATAACATCTGCTTTCCGAGGTTCTAAGGTGCTGGTGACAGTTGCAGTGCAGGGAAAAAAGGTATGCCCCAAGCATGGACAGGATGGTACTGATGCACTCTGGAAGAGCCTCTAGTTTGTGGAGCCAGAATGCTGGTGCTATCTGTAGGGCTCCTGGTCTCCAACATCTAGATATTTTGACTCTTCAGAGAGTAAACGCCTGGTCTTGCCAGTTGGGTGATTTTGTTCCTGGTATTGTTTGAGCAAAGCCTATGCCACTGTTTACAAAAACAGAACAACAGCATACCTGGGCATGTTAGCACTTATCCAGAATCCCAGCACTGTACAAAGCTGGGGCTGGAGGATCACAAATTCAAGGTCAGACTAGGCAGTTTAGCAATGAGACCCTGTGTCAAAGTAAAAAAATATTAATAGGTTGAGGATACAGCTCAGTGGCAAACCTTGGGTTCAATCACAGTACAGGGCAAGGAAGAGAGGTAGGAGGAGAAGGGAGAAAATACTAGGAATCTACCAATATCTTTTGCACATTTTCTAGAGGCAACTCACCCCCAAAGTTCCACTTAAAACTTTTCAAATGGATTCTATTTTTGTTTCTATTTTATAGATGAGGAACCAGAGGATTGAACAGTGACTAAAAGGCATTGCATTCACCTGGAAGTGGCAGAGCTGGACGCGGGAGGGCGGCAGCCTTTGCCAAATGACCCACTGCTTGGTTTTTCTTTTTGTTTTCCCAATACTGCCTGTCCCTGGTGGGAAGGTGGAGGCTCAAAAAATCCAGTTCAGTGACTGCTCTCCTTTATCCTCCACAACCTCCTAGAAGCCAGAAACATCCCTTATGGTATCCCTATCTCTCTCCATCTTTCTGTCCTCCCATCACCTCTTCAAATCTTTTCAATTTAAACTGGGACAAGAGTGGTCTTCTGGGCTCAGGTCTGGGATATAAACAACCTCCCGAATCCTCAGATGGTACAAAGGCCTTTTTTGGAGGCTTTATTAGAGGTGGCCACCTAGTTTCTAGACCCTGTTAAGTCCTGTCCTTGAGAGGGATGAGGGAAGGGTTTCTGGATGACTTTGGACTACTTCCTTCAGGTCTTGATGTAGGGCTCCAGTCTTGTTGCACTTCTAAAGTAAATTTCCCACTCTTCTACCTCACTAGACTTTCAACATTTTCTTGCTTCATCAGCATCTGTCTCTTAGAACATGGCCCAGATGGGATTTACTGATTTAACAACCCCTACCTCAAAGTGGGGAGAGCCACTTTGGCCTTTCCAGTTTTGTCTGTCTGTACTCCCAAGAAAGTTAGGGGCAAAGTGCATATACAATACTAGGAAATTAACCCTTCATTATGCATTTGAAGTTGCATGGGAGGGAGTCTCTTCCATGTCATGATTTTGAGGGGTGACCCAAGCTCTTCTGATTCTTCACAGTTGTGTCAGTTGAGGGAGGATTTGGGAGAATATATTTGTCCTTGTATTCAGAAATTTCACCTGCCTTAGCTATGAGATGCTAACGGTGGAAGGAATTAGAACTGAGAACTTGGTGGCCCTCCATGGACCTGTCTACCACCTTGCTAGTTAGCTTCCCTTTAGACAAGGCACCATCAGAAGTTTAACTCTATTATTAAGGGGAGAATTAAAAGTGACTTCTCCAAATCTCAAGACAGGGGGTTTTAATCAGCAGCTTTTTGGGTGTGGAGTGGGGTTGAGAGCAAACATTAGGTAGAAAATGAGCGGGGAAATGAATTGCAAAAAGATACATGCCAGATTAAATAAACTAAGAGGCTCAGCCTAGGAGTTCTGGACCTGGATTTTGAAACGGAGGGATCCCTCTACCTTTGGCCATCTGGCTGTTTTAAGCTCTGCCCCATGCTGTATGATTTTAGCTGAAAATCTCTTCCGTTGCAGCTTTGCTTTTATTGAATTCATCAAAAGCAAACTTTCCCTGAGTTTTTTTTTTTTTTTTTTAAGAAGGCTAAAATAATACGCCGACCACTGTGACATTCTCCGTGCCCAGGCCATTTTTCATAACGCCGCGGATCCGCTTTTGTGTCTCTGAGGCGACTAAACAGATGAATAAAGAGCAAAGTCTCCCGAAAGTAAGCTAGCAGCTTTTCTCAGCTCTAAAAAAGTTAACTGAAATGAGAGGTGCATGTAAAACCCCCACACTCAAAGATGGGGGTCACACTTTTATTACTCTGAAGGACAACGGTGTCTTTTAAAAAGCAACTAATTCTCCACACCCGCGCGCACACACTCACACACACACTAGCATACTTGCTCACACAAACCCCACAAACTTTAAGCCTGTGAAGCTGCCCAGGTGGTGCCTGAAGAATTTGGGTAAAGAAAGAAAGAAAGAAGAAGTACTTGAGACAGATGCTAGCTGGCAAGTTATAAGAAGGGCAGAAACTGGTTTTGCTTTATTTTTGTTTTAGTAATTTTTTTATGTTTTTTTTTTTTTCGTCTTTTCCCCCCTCCCCCTGTAACCGAAGCTAGTTTGATCGTTGGTTTCTGGCAAGAGGAAAGAAAGGCTGCAGCAGTAGAGCAAGAATCAAAGTGTTAAAAGGATGCTCAAAATGTAGTGTTGTGGCGGGTCGGGGTAAGTTACATTTTCTTTTGTTTTCTCTTTGGTTTGGAATGCAGCGAAAATGCACTTTGCACTGTCCTGTTGTTTTAGGAATTAGAAACTAACTTTCAGCTCTTTTCTATACCTGTGAATCGTCTCTTCGCTCTCATTTTGTGGTGATTTAAAGGGAGACTGTCTCCTCTGGTGCTGTCATCATAGTCTCAGAGGCCCACGAGCCCGGAATGGTCAGGGCTTGGAGATCCGGGCTCTGGGTACCCGGTACGAGGCAACAAGTCCTGGATTCTCCCGCCCCAGGCGAGCGCCGCGCAGGGCTGCAGGAGAGCCTGTGATTCGCCTGATCCCCAGGAATGAATTTTGCACTTGTAATTATTTGTATGTGGACACTCACAGCTGCTACGCTGGGCTTTATCAGGGGAAAACTCTCTTCCTTTAAATATGGACGATTTGGAAAAACTCAGCCATTGGTCCTTGCCAAATGATTATTGGTGCAAAGGAAACCTTATGGGTTGAAGCGTGTGCTCATGTGTTTAACCCCTACACTATTACACATCCGAGTTGCACAAGTTGACAACTGCTTGAAACCATTTGTATTTTTTTCGGAGGCTGGGAAAATAACTGGGCGTGATCTGTGAGAGATGGTGTAGATGCACTAGTGTGGAAGGCATATTTCACCGAGAAGTGATGCCTCCTGTTCGTTATGTGTAGGAAAATGGCCCCAAAGAAACTTGAAATTGAGGCTCCCAGTGCGTGCGCACACTTTCGCAGACTTGCGTTACACATACTTAGTCTTACGCACTTTTTCGCCACTGATGCACCGTTTTGTGATTCAGTTCTGCGGTTTGAATAATATCCGAGGTCTGCTGTGTGTTTTATGTCGTGCATGTTCAGTGCCAAAGGGTCCTTCGTTTAAGTAAACAGCGACTTGCAAACGTTTGCTGCAAACCAGATTTTATTTATTATTACCCGGGAACGCGGAGAAACGCTGCGCCAGAGGCGCCTGGGCGGAGCCGATTCAGGTATTCGCAAACACATGTTTTTGTCAGTTGCATTCCCGAGGAAGTCCGGAAAATCATCTAGGGAGCAGCAGAGTACTGACCAGGGACTGATCGCAGGCAAGCTTGTTGGTTAGCAGGAGCGACTCCCGAGCCTGGCTCTGAACGGCTGGCATATAAAATGCAACTTTTGCCCCATTGGTTCGCTAGGTAAATTAGCACATACTGGGACTGAACAGTCCTTGACCTTTGCCTTTATGTTTGCGCAAATGTTTGCCTAAAACACAATCGGCCTTGACAAGGGAGCACGATACCGTGTGACACTGCCTATTCACCAGATAGATGTTCCCTGCCACACACGACCTAGAGCGGCCTTTTAAATAGCTTAGGTATTTGTAAAAACCGTATAAATTAATGTCGGATGATTGCTAGTTGCTGGTTAAACAGAAGATCATTTCTATGTGAGATGAGCATCTCCTTCTGGCCCTCTCTTCTCTCTTTAAACTTCGGTGGAATCATCAGAAACAAACTGATAGTGTGGAAAAGTTTGTATTTGGGGTCGCCAACAGATTTTTGTTTGATCAAAAGGGCACATTTGACTAGCTCTTCAGGAGGGACTTCTCCACGAAGATGAGGAATGGATACAGAAAGAAAGAATGTAGAAAACTTAGGGAACTACTGCTTAGCATTAACTGGTACTAAGAAGGTTTGGGATATGAACCTGAATTTCTTCGAAGGTTTGTTGCTCTTGCAGAAACCAGGGACAGTCAAGAGGCTCCCAGATTCCTGGAGATCCTTCCAGATTTGAGAGTGCATCTGATTCCTAAGCTTTACCCTTGTGAACACTTCCTCCAATAGAACCAAATTCTTTAGCAGCAGGAGAAAAACACATTGTAAAAAAGCTAAAATTTGTTTAAACCCTCTTTATAAACCTCTCAGGGCAAGTCTGAAATGATTCAGAGGACTAAGCTGCCTTTTTTCCCCTGAACTTCAACCCCAAAACTTTCTTCAACTATGATTTCTAGCTAGGTTCAGAATTTTCCACATTCTTGTCATTGCTAGCAATGCAAGAAAACCTCACCAATTTCCAAGGCATATTTCCTGGGGTATAAAGGACTATCCAGACAGGAAGAACAAATTAAGAAAAACAAGGGCAGTTTGGATAGTCATTCAGAGGTTGTCATTTTTTTTTTTCTGAAGAGGGGAGGATTTACTTCATCCATTCTAAAGAGATTCAGTTGGCCAAGGTAACAACAACGCAAGCTACAGCCTGCAAATGCAGACTGAAAGTCTGAGAGTCACTGCTGCTGTGATTTCTCTAAACCTTTGCAAGGTTCCTTTAAGTTTTCCCTTAACTGTCTGCAGGTGAGGAACGAGCTGGTCACCAGCTCTCCTACAGAAGATTTTTCTTGATCTCTGGGCAGAATTTGCCTTCTTTCCATTGAGCTATGATTTAGGGTAAAGGGGAGTTTGCTTAACAGAAGCCATATACCAGATCAAATTTCACAGAAAAGTAGTAGAAAGATAAACAGGACAACTCCAGAATGTCATATATGGCAGTCATACAGCTACATCAGAGAATTATCATATGAGAAGGCTTCAAGAATAAGCCTAAGTGTTGTAGAAGAAAATTGAGATAATGTCTACATTTTCAATGATCCCTTTATAATTTATCTTTTCATATTCCTAGGTGATTTTTTTAAAAACTTCAAACACATAAAATTTTATCATTTACTTTTATTATTCAGTTAAGAATGTAACAGGTTTGAACAACTTCAAACTAGTTGTTTTAGCTTTCTGGAAAACAGCATGAATGGGACATATGTATATTGGTTTTAGGTTTAGAAATACAGGCAAATAAGTATGCTTTGAAATTGTCTTTGAGTTTTTAGAGGTAACTTATCCATTATTTTTAGGGCATGATCATCTTACCTATTTCTTGAATATTGCTTTATTTAAAGCAAAAATAATTGAGGTGATCTCTCTCTGAAGTCCTACCTTTTTAGAGAATTTTGGGAGTTAAATGCATCAAAATGCACATTTAGGGTGCTGTTTTCTGACATAATCTGCAGTGACGTGGAGAGAGTCAGGCAACAATACTTTTTAGATTTTGCTTTACTATGTCTGTGTTTGTGGTAGATAAAGTTGTTCAAGTTTACAGGTGATTTGGGAGCTATAATCCACAATCTATGCTGATGAACACAGGAATTAAGGTATAATAATTACAAAATCAGCCCAGGAGTTTAAGAAATTTCCAAATTTGTTTAATTTGAGATATATATTAAAAACATATCGACTTACATAAAAATGTACATATTATGTAAGACATTTCACTTGTATCTTAGCTATCAATAATTCAAGTACTTATTCCATTCATTCACTTAATTATTCAATTATCCTGACTCAAATTGAAGATGAGAGTTGGTCAACTCCATGTATTGCTGACAGATATCTAAGTGTCTTGATTATTTCTGACCAAAGCTAAAATACAATTAAGTATTTATATTAACAAATCTCTAGGTAGTTTTATCTATAAATGTTCAAAGGGACAGTAGTAATTTATTGTTATAAATGAAGACAGAGTATAATTGCCAAAACAGATCTCTTCAAATGAGTAACAAATTAATGGGAAATAAAGAAGGAAAAAAATCTAATATTTCTGAAAATAATTATTTATAGTGATATTATTTTTCTTAAGAGTAAAAAAAAGTATAAAATTTAAGTTTGTATTTGAAAAAGTAAAGTAATTTATTTTTATTAGACACAAATATTTGGTGGCTTTCTGCAAAAAATATATTTGCACATGAAATACAAGATTTTAAAGGTTAAAAGTTTGCATTTACAGGACACGGAAACTGTAAGGACTTTCAGATGTTTGTAGTTGACTCTGTACCCCTCAGTATAATTTTTACTGACTTGACTACAAAATGACACCTGCCAAGGTCTGCAAAGTTCTTTATATTTTACCATGCAGTGAAACTGAAGTGCAAACATAAAATCAGGTGAAGGGCTTGGAAGTTCTGTGGAGAATGCCCTACACCTTCTCATTCTGTGTCCCCAAAGCCACTTTCCCCAATTTATGTACATGTGGTTTGCACGTTGCTCTAATAATTGCGCTTAGCTACCATTGAATTCCATTTTGCACTGTACGTGAAAATTCAGAGATGGTTTACAGGCATGAAAACGCAACCATTCATTCCTGAACTAGCCTCGAGACATTCCACACTCCAGGTGCTGTATTTGAGAGTGAGGCTGTGCTGGAGTTGGGGTTCAGAGAGCAACCACTCCCATGTGGGTGGCTGGGACAGGCTTTCGTGATGCAGAGAGAGTTCTTCTCACATCTGTTTTGATTCCCTATCTTCTGATCAAATTAATTGTGTCGGATTTCCAGTACCTACTGCATCACCCATCCGGGTCTCATTACCTATTCCTAGCAGAGAACGGGGAGGCTGGGGGGTTATTGGCAAGCGATTTGATTCCTAGACACTGTATTGAATTCTTTGCAAAGCTTAGGCTAGGAGGTGAGATATATGATCTCAATGCATAACACGGTCTCTAAGAGCAGTTTGGGCAGTTTTGGAAAGTCCTGGGCTTTGACTGGTCTGGGTCCCCGATTTTAACCCTTGAATAAAATTCCTAATTTCAAACTAGAGAGACAGAGCAGGGCAGACTTCAGATGGGCGGTGGGGTGGGGTGGGGAGGAGTGGGGCGTGCTGGGCCGGGGGCTCTTCAGAGATGAGGGAGCCACTTTTCACCTGATATTTTAGGAGCCCCTTAATTTGCCAGTGGATCCTAGCGAGCGCTTGCTAATCAGTCACAAACGGAAGTCGATCCCCACAGCGAGCTGGAGTTTGGCAGGTACCGAAAGTGCTAGGAAGGTTGGGGGTACGATCTCTGATTTACTGAACTTGAAAGCAGGCTGATGGGAAAGCAAGCGGCCCCAAATTGGGTTCTCTTGGCTGTTGACTCTGGCTCAGTAAGCTCAGACCCCTATTTCATTTGCCCTCCCCACTTCTGGGGCGGCCCCCTCCTGCCCCCCCCTTCACTTCTCCCGTCTACTCCCAGCATCTCGGGACCCTCACCTTTCCACACCCCCCAATCCTTTACAAACCTTCCCCTTTACCTCTCCCTCCCTCCCACCCGTTTCCAGTCTTCTTCCCTGCAGTCCCAGGAATCCCTCAGACCTACCCCATTTTCCCGTTTCCGATCCCTTTCCATGCCTTTACCACCTTCTCCTCCTCAGTCATCCCTGCAGACCTTCCCAGAGCTCAGGCAGACCCTTCTCACCCCTTGGCCTCAGTCACACCCCGTGTCTCTGCCTTCTTTACCTGTCTTGTGCCATCCCTTCTCTGTCACCACGGTCCCCTCTCAACACCCCCAGCCCTCCACACAACCCTATAGCAGGATTCCTGTCTCACTGCAACACACCAGCCACCCTTTCACCTGCCTTTGCTGCGTGAGTTCTGTTTTAGAGGCAGCAATTTCCAATATCTTGTCCTCTGATTCTTCCTCCTCCCACAGCTTCCTTTCACTCTGGAAGGTAAGCATAACTTCTTCCCCCAGTCTGGATTTTTCTTTGCAGGAGAAATTATGGCTATCTCAATTTTTTTCCTTCCGCCCATTACTGATAGTCACAGCAAACTTGGGCTAAGAATGTAAGAGGCAATTCCACAATGTCCTCAACTGGGTCAACACTAGGTAGAAAATCAAAAACTTAGCTGCTTTGGTCTCAGCCCTCAATTTTGGAGAGTTTTTTTTTTTTTTTTAAATTTCTTTCTAGATTTGTTTCCAGATTTGATGTGTTAAAACCCCTAATTCTAATGTTTCCACAAACAGACTGGATGGTACTCTTCTTAATCTGCTGACTCTGTGACTTGATCATCTTCAGAATCACACAAATGCCTGTTCACAAACAAAGAAAGTAATCTCAACACTCAGGAGACTGAGGCAGGAAGATCTTTTATTGGAGATGAGCCTGGGCTGTGTAGTGAGAATATGCTTCAACAAACCAAAGCAAAGCAATAAACAAACAACACCAAACAGCTAATCTTTGGGCTTCAGAATTTCTGATAATCTGTTTTTGTAATAAATTCCTAAATCATATTGAGGCTACCCATCAGGAACTGCATTGTGAAGTGATATTTTTTGAAGTGATCTTTACATAATTGTAAATTCAGACAAAACAAGGAGATTCATAGAACCCAGAAGTATAAGAGAATGACACTGGTTGGGAACAGGGGAAATAGTCTAAAATTTTCTGAAGCAAGAAGGTACTTTGAAAGTAAAGATATCTTCTGATAAATATTTAATTTCTCAGACAGGAAATGACTGTATCGTGTTGAAGGAAGAAAACAGGTCATGGGATTTAGGGCATCTCTTTATCTAAGCTTGACTCAGTGATGCTTTTAAAGAAGCGAGTGGTATTTAGAATTAGAAGTGAGACTTGGACCACTGAAAATGCTGGTTAGTCTGGACAGACTTTTTTCCATCCAGTTCTGGGGCACATCCCCAACCTTTTAAATTTTGATACAGGATCTCACTAAGATGCCAAAACTGGGATCTAAATTTGTATTCTCTTGACTCAGACTCCTAAACATCTGGTACTACAGGCATGTGCATCACACCCAACTGGATAGATTTATGTTTTATGAGACATGGAATGCATGTTTGTATGTGTACTTTAGAGGGTTTGCCATTTAGCTTGTGTTTGGAGGACTCAGGTCCTACAAAAATCACTTTTGCTAATCCAAACAGTAGTGACCATGCTTACTTCTGGCCTCCTTTCCAGGTACCTATGAAAAGGTCTCAGAATTTTTCCTCAAGTCCTCCCAGAGTGGGAAGGTGTTCCCTAAACTTTTAGCCAAGCTTACATTTTGCTTTGTCAATTGTCTGTGGAATGTTTTCTGAGTTTATTTGGGACCACAAAAATGTATAAAAGTAAGAAAAATGTGTGGTCTCAGATAAATGTGTGTGTGTGTGTGTGTGTGTGTGTGTGTCCATGTGTGTCTCTTTGTGTTCAACTGTAATCATTAGATAGTGTATACCATAAATCAGCATATTATTAGATAAAATGTTTCTACTTTATATTTTAGTCTACTTGACATTCTGAATCTCAAATATTAAATCTTGATCATACAGATCAAGTTAAGAACATTCACACAGATTTATCCCCCAGGTGATTTAATCAACAAGTTTCCAATCTCATTTCTTCTCATTTTTCTTTAATCAAAGCAAATTTCTAGTCTACTTTTGGAGATCAGAGTCAAAAGATTAAAATCAAGAATCAAGAGATCAGAGTCCTGAGGTTTTACCATGAGCTCGCACAACTCTTTCCATTTCACAAATTCCTAGCAACAGTCAAACACTTCTTCAATTTTCTTCTCTCTTCATAATCACAAGTACTAATGTATACTGTTCTAATATACATGAGGAAAAATTCAACTGAATTAACACATTTCTCATATGGTTCTCTTACTAAAAATGATTAGACCTTACATATGCAATCTCCAGTATTACACAAAGACTAGAATTTTCTATTAATATGTAGCATTTTACTTTCTTATTGGAAAACATATATTTAAATTCCATCTTGTCAAATGTCTACTTGCTAGCATATTTTGTTTGCTGTATTCTAACCTATATACCATATTACAGAATTTTCTAAAATATTTCAAGTTATCATCTGCACACCAGTTCCTTGAAACAGCAGTTGTGTAAATTTAAAGTTTGGAGTTTTTTTTTTTTGGGGGGGGGTCTAGGGATGTATCTCAGAGGTAGAGTGCTTGTCTGCCTTAAGAAGGCATTGAAGCCTGCATTAAGAAGGCATTGAGTTCAATCCCCATTACCATTATTAAAAATATTTTAGGCGTTATTTTTTGGTTTTCTCCCTCTCAATTCACAATCTATTGTTACTTTGTAAAATGTCAAATAGGACCATTTACTTCATGATATTTTAATACAGAAAAGAAAGAAATTACCAGAGAAACTTGAATATAAATGCAATAAAAATTTTTTAGTACACATTTTAAGAAATGTGTACAGATTAACAAATGTGTACAGATGAACAAATGTGTACAGATTAATCAGTTTCATTTTAGTAGGTTCATACACACATATAACATGTTTTGATCACTTTCATGAGGTAGATTTCTGAAGTATGCAAAATCACTTTTTCTCATTACCTTGAAATCTAAACAATGTAATACATGTTTGTGTTTTCTTATTATTGAAGCAGACAATTTGGTGGAACAAAAAATACCTATAAATATCTTATTTACATACTGGACTCAGACATAATCAGGTTCATAAACATTACTGCTATATTGAAAAGGTAGATTCCTAACATCATCCAGAGGCATGCTATGACTATCTCAAGACTAGGGATCTTGTAATAGTCTTGTTTCTGGGAAAAAAGTTTCAGAGCTGATCAAGTCAGCAACATATTTTGCTATAGAATATCTGATCATAATGATGTTACTGTCACATTGGAAAAATGAAACCAAATTTTGTATCTGTTTAGTTTGGTGTTTCCGATAACTATCTAACCATCCTTCATGGCAAAGCTTAACTGTTAGTTATTTCTTAATTTGTGTCCAGCTACTTCCTCTTGTCTGGCTAAACCTATTCTCCTGCCTCTGCCAGAGAGTTTGATACTGCAACAGCAGCAACAAGCACTAAGGGTTATTTATTGAGCACTTGCTGTGTGCCAAATGTTATGAAGATAACTGCAGCTTGTCCAGGTCTAGTGGGGTTCAATGCCACACCAGACTGTGTAAGAAGACTTAAGATTGAGCAGAGAGTCTAGCTCTGGGTCTTAGTAACTGCTCTCCTGGGGGCCTCTTCAGGGCTTTGATCTCATACAGGTTGCATTGGAACTCGCCTGGAGGTATCTCCGGCCACCAGAAGCTCAGAGCTATAGCCAGTTGTGGATGGAGAGGGGTCTGCTTATAATTTGCGCCCTCTTGTGTAGAGCTGTCCAGTTTGACCTGCAGCTACAGCCAATCCCAGACCAGCATTGTTCGACCTCAGTTCCAACACACTCTGTTTGAAGAGCCCCATTTTGTGCGGTGGCAGTCACAACAAAACCCAACTTTCCTCTGTGACTTTGTTCTTTTGATTTTTAATAGATCAAAGACACGGAGGAAGGAAGGAAAGAGCAGGGGAGGGGGGGTAAGAGGAGGGGTAGGGATTGTTGTCATGGCAAGATGCATGGCCCATGTGAGGCCGCTAGCCCCATTAGAAGGGAAAAGTGCATGGAAAAGGGCGAGCAACCTGCACTTGGAGGGGAATTGTTTGGAGGATTCGAGCTGCGGCCACCGCCGCTGCCACCGCCATACAGTATTGTCTCCATAGCAACGCAACCTGCTGCTGCCTCGCCAAAGTTGAAGGCCTTGAAAGGGCTCGTAGAGACCAGAATCCCAACCCTATTTTGGTTGAGCAACGGGGAGAAAATGAAGCAGTGAAAGAAAGGCGAAAGAAAGGCAGAAAGGAGGGGAAGGGAGTTAGAGGGAGACTGAGAGATGGGAAAGAAGAGAGAAAGGGAAGGAGAATGTGGAATGAGAGAGAGAGAGAGAGAGAGAGAGAGAGAGAGAGAGGCCAGCCGAGAGAAACCCACCCCAGGCCTGTGAATGCTGGCATTGTCCCCTTTTCTGAATCTGATTTACCATATCATAACCCCCAGGAAGAAGAAAACATCAATATCCTGAAGGAATGGAGATGTTTCTATGGAAAACCCAAGAATTTTAGTCCATAACAGATCTGGTGTAAAAATTCAAAGAGATCAAAGGCAAAGCTCCCTGAAGTATGGATGCATGTCTGAATTAAAGATGGACGGTACTGACTACAAAGTAGTTTTTTTTTTTTTTTCTTTTTTATTCAGTTGTGTTTCCATTTCAAGGCAGGCACTAGCCCAGTCGTACCTAAGCTAGACCGTCATTTTTGAGCACAGTCATCATCAGAAAGGGAATAAAAAAAGAAGTAGGAACACTGGGAGCTCAGCTTCCTTTGCTCCAGTTGATTTCCAGCTGTCTTCTCCAGTGTTCTCAGAGGAGGTCTCAGCCTAGCCCTCCTCACAGAAGGAGTTCCTGGAACAACCCACCCCTACCTTCAAACCTACAGGGTACTTCTTCTGATATCTGGAGAAAGAAGTTTGTGCTAGTTGTATTCTTCCCTTCATAAACTAAGCTTGAGACAATATCAAATATAGCAATTCTATAGCAAGGAGGAGAGACAGCATTATTATTATTTTTTTATTTCTGTTATACTTGGGATTGAACTCGTAACCTCATGTTTGCCAGGCAGGTGCTTATGCCACTGAGCTAAATCCCTGGCCCCTTACAACAGCATCTTTAAGTGGAGGTATGAATAGGGTATTATGCCCTCTGGGCCTGCAGACTTTGAGACTACCTCAGCAATTGTCCTCCAGGCTGTGGGCTCCTGACAGTTCCAATGCAGAGACAGGAAAGGTAGAGACTATTCTGGGTCGGGGAATCTAGTGAGGTATGGCAGTTCCTTGATAGAACTTCAATATGCACATAAAAAAAAAAAAACCTGAAAGCTTTTAGACACTCTAGAAAGACTGGCTCACTTCTACTATGAAGGCAAATTTTACTTTATTACTATTTTTTTTTTTTACTTTTTTTTTTTTTTTTTGTCGGTACCAGGGATCGAACTCATGACTGCCTGCTTGCAAGGCAGGTGCTTATGCCACTGAGCTAAATTCCCAGCCCCATTTTATTATTATTTTTAGCTGCTGCACTGGATATTGAACTCAGGGCCTTGCAGTCTAGGAAAGCACTCTACAAGTGACTTATATTCCCAGTATCAGAATTTTCTTTTAATTATTTAAAAGTTTTATTTGCATTTTGGACTGTGATGAGCTGGAGATCTTTATCTTTTTAAATCAAGTTGAAATGTCAGGGATCACAATTTCATGTGTATCAGAAGTTCCTGGATAATAACAATCCAGCAGCAGCCAAAAGGTTTTCTGTATGTCAACAAAGAGAATGTTTTAGTTTGAGCTTTAGCTCAGCAGTATACTTGTGTCCCCTTGTGGGTCCACAGGTTCAAAAGGGCTACTGCACTTGCTGGGTAACTTGTGGGCCTGCTGTTGGGTTTCTTCCGTACCTTGCTTGTACTTGGAAATTAATACAGTAACTTTTCAAAAGCTAGCAACTTCTTCTTTTGGAGAGAGAACAACCATCTGTTAGGTCACCTGTGCAGTGTGTAGGAGCCCAATCCTACAGGCCAGGGGCCTTTTCCCCCCGGGACTCTTCCCTTCTATTTCCACAAAGTCAATGGCAGGAGATGAATATTTGAGAAATCTGTGAAGTTGTTTGCAAACACAGAGGAGTCGTGTGGCCAAAGAGGGAGAAACAAGTTCTCAGGGTGGAATCAGCATCTATACCTGCAAGAGCGGTTCCCAGGGTCAGCCCCACACTAAGAAAACAGTGCTGCAGCCAAGGGCCCTTTTGTAGGGGCTGCAGCTGTCCAGCAGTCTGTCCATTGTGCAGCCAGGGCTGGGACATGGGTGGTGCATTGGTGCCAACTCTGTGCACAGAAACATACTGGCACAGACTGCATGCAAGGTGGCACTGAGGCCGCCAAACCCTCCTCTCCTGCGGCCTTTCAGATGCCTTTTCTCCTTATTAAGAAATAATGAAGATTTTTAAAAAGTCCAAAACTTGGGGAGGTTGAGAGATGGCACTAAGATCTGCTAAGAATGGGAGTGGGAAGAGTTGTGTTTCAGGATAACATCAGAGGAAGCTAGAAGTCAAAATAAAACTGGAAGCAAAAGTGGTCTTTTAAAAAGGGATTTTTCTTTCTTTTTCCTGTAAGGGATTGGTCTTAGAAATATGGTGACTGTCTAATGATAAATGAGGGATGACAGGACACAGTGTGGTAGTTTTCTCCAGCCATAGGTTTAGATGGGTGATGTTGGATTTTACAAGCTTTTCAGGGGCCTTCAGAAATTCCCCAAGGACTCATCAGCCAGGTGGCTCCTTGTGCCCAGCATTTTGCCTAAGGAGGAAAGCTGAAATTCAGGCACAGCCTCCCTAGCCATCTTCCCTGGGTCACATACTAAAGATTGGGGCCCTCTAAAGTGCAGAGCAGGGGCACAGTAGAAGGCAGGCCTCTGAGTTTTAGGCTGATTTTGTCTGACTCTGACCTCCTCAGAAGACCTAGCAACTTCAGCCTGTGGCTTGCTGGGGTGAAACCACTTTTGTACCCAAAAGCCTGGTTGCTACTGGAGGTGAGCAGAGTAAGGTAGAATGCACGGGGTGGGCCGCAGGTATGGAGGGCCGTGGTGGTCCCCTGACTTGAGGCTTCTTATGGTTTCCTGATCCATTACACTCAGCACTTGCTTTCATATCCTGTGCCTCGCACTTCAGTAGGTTCTGTGGCTGAGGCTCTAGTCCCAGGCCTGCCACTCAGCCCCTTATTGTGCCCAGAATTGGCAGAGCCACTCAGCTCCTCAGAGGGATGTACCCAAATACGGTGCTGCAGTTAATGATACCCACCAAACAGCCAGTTCTTGTGTTGTCCTAAAAGCAATTCCTTAGTTGATCCTCTCTTGATACTGACTATAAATTCCATCACTGACTTTTTCATGAAAAAAATCTGAAATTTCTTCTGATCAACAACTCTGCCAAAAACAGGAGGAAAAAAGCCATGCATTTGATTTAAATTGTGTCTCTTTGCTTTTCTTTATTTGGTGAACTCTTAAATTTAGGAAAGTGGAAATGAAAATCAAACCACAATTTCAAAACACTGTCAGGGTGTTGCTGCTGTGAAACACACCTGCAAAACTTGACTGCATAAAAGCTTTTCATTGGGACTCACTGGTCCCAATGAAAAGTCAATCAAAATAACAAGCTCCTGTGTCTCTCCCTCAGTGTTCAGGGGACTGCTGGACAAAAAGCATCGCTTTTTTTTTTTTTTTTTTTTTCAATCAAGAGAATAATGGAGGACAACCTGGGCCAAAATTTTGGATAGTTAAGCTAAAAAATTTCTGTCACACTAGTGAGGGAGAAATTTTAAGCCTCCAAATAATTGAAGTTCAATTGTTCAAGTTTAATAATATGAAGAATGAATGGATATTAAGCTATCTGACAGCAACTCTCATGTGTGAGGTATCCTAGAGATAGCAGGGTGGCAAACTGCAAACCAATTATGGAGCAGGAAGCTTGTATGATTTCCAGGACTAAAACCAGGAAGATGATAAAAACTGAAAGGAAGGAATGAAGAAATGCAGCAACCCCAGATTCCTCTTCCCCAGCTGGGCAAGGGACATGGTAAGATTCATTCTCAGCTTGTGAAGAAAGCCCCAGGGCAGTTGGCAAGGGGACCAAGAGATTCCTAATAAGATGAGGTGTGTGGAATCTTCAGCCACTCTTTCCTGCACACTTATTCTCAAATTTCAGGGGAGTGTTTATTTTGTCTTAATTTTTAGTTTTGTAAGACATTTGCTAGGACATATCAGGTGGCAAGTCTTCCTCCAAGTACTGGTGTGCGCTGGCTGTCCACTTGGCAGAGAAGACTGGGATTGTAAGCCACACAGGCAGCTCAGCCCTAACTTTTCAAGTGTTCCTGGAGTCCTCTGCAGGGAGCTGGCTTCCCCTCCTCCCTTGGCTCCCATAAGAGCTGGAAAAGAAGTGGGGAGAGACTGGGTAACTTCACCACATCGTCAACAAATAAACAGGGTAATTAAAATGACGGTAGATACTGGTATTGGACTTTGCAGTTCTTGTGCTCATTCAAGGCAGTGACTTTAAAAAAGAAACTCAATTAAGTCTAATGATGGACCCTTTCTCCTCGTGAATAGATGGCGAGTTAAACCAATTAGCACATTCATCAAATTCTTTCCACCAAGTTTCTATAGACAATAGGATATGTTCTCAATACAGTGCAGAAACTCACACAGTATTAACCACCCACCCCAGGGTGGGAGGAAGAAAAGCATTATCCTTATTCGGGGAGACTGGTGAGGGGCGCCGAGGAGGGAGCAGGGTGGGGGGAGTTGCAGTCTAGTTCAGTCTCGGCTTTTGTGTAGTGTAAGGACAGTCCGCCATCAGGGATCGGAGTGCCATCCCAGCTTGTTTCCAGAAAAGTCAATCAAAATAACAAATTTTCTGTTCTCTAAGTCCTTCTGTGTGATCAAAGTTCTTGTGTATGGTGTATTTGGCAAAACGCAGTTCCTTAAGTGCTTAGGAAAGCTGGAATTAAGAACCCAGACAATCAAAACAGATTAGCAGGAACATGATATTAGTTCTTAGAAACTTCTTTCCCAATCTCTCACGCTGGGGTTAAGGGGAGTCAGCCTGTGTTACCAAGTGGACCAGATGTGGGGGATGTGAATGGAGAGGAGTAAAGGGGAGCAGAGCCCACAGAACCCCTGCCCCTCTGCGGATCCCCCAGGTCTGGTGGTCCCCTTGTGCAGAATTTTCTCCCAGCATGTTTAAGACTTCCTGTAGCGGGAGCCCACAAATAGCCTCTCCAGAAGCCCCAGAAGTTGAACTTGTGGGGAGTTCTCCAGTGGTCCGGTCTGTCTGGGCTTTCTCTAAAGTAGGAGTTCCATTCATTGGTTCATGGCCAGGGTGTCTGGTGTCTGAGTGGGAACTTTCCATTACCTTGGGAATTATACTGCTGAAATTATGGAGAGGAAAGATGATTCTATGCACTAGGTCACCAAGTATTCAGAACTGTCAACAAGTGACAGGACCTTGAATGTGGCTTCCAAGCAGACCTTCATGTGGTATAACATGCGTGTTGCCTGACTTACATCCACAGCTGTAAAATTACTAATTATATATGTGAACATGATGTATGGCTACATAATGTGTCATTTAATACCTATCACTGAATAAGTGCTGCTGTATTGGTGTATGTTGATATGTTATCATTTTATTGTTATATATGATTAGAGTACACAAATTGATATATGTTTCTTTTTAGGTAGTTTGTCCATATATTTGGAGTATTTACAAATGTAAGTCTTTTGAGCTCCATCCCTAGTCGGGAGAAGCAAAAACAATTGCTTTTCTCTTGGGAGTGCCATTTCCAATTTCTTGAGCCCGGGTTAGCCCCATCTGCAACCCCCATTATTAATAATAAAGTTATGAACCAGAGTGGTAGCCCACATGTGAAATCCAAGCACTATGTGCTACTGAGGCACCTTGGATCCCAGTCTCTGCAATTTGGTGACTTAATAAGACTCTATCTTAAGAAAACAAAAGAAAACAATAACAACAATAAAAGGGACGATTCTGTAATTGCCCTTACAAAAAGTTACTATCGAATAGGTGAACAAACACTTCAATTTCCCCCAAAAGCCAAGTTTATCTCTTTGTCTCAAAGCTGGTTTGTTCCGTTTTGAGTTTAGCTGAGCATCGGAACCTTGCAGCAGCGTGACATTTTTCCACGTTTCAACCCGCTGAAGATTCTAAGACCTAGGAAAAGACACCAGAGCCGAAAGTGCAACTCAGACCAGAAGCCCTGGCCACCAGTAAAGGTGCCAGCTGTACAAGGGTGTAAAATGGAGAGAGCTAACATTTGCGTTATGCCCCTGGGATCACAGTCCCAGGTGGATTTGTTTGTTGCAGAAAACGATGCTTAAAAGAAAGTCCATGCCACTAGGTTGCGGTAAGAGAGAAGAAGGCTGGGGAAACTTCAATTTGCAAGAGAAAAAACTGCTTGAATTTTGTGGCAGCCTGTGCTCCTCTGCCTGGAATCATTTTTCAGCTCCACAGTCCAGGAGCTCTTCTCTAGGCAAAGTCACAAAGTAAATAAATATCCTCCTCCCACTCAAAGTCTGCTTTTAAAGGGAACCGCTAACTACCCTTGAATTACGCCAGGAGCTCACCCGAGAAGGATAAGACAAATAACGGCTATATTGTCGGGGCAGCAGGTTGGGCGCGACGCCCTCAGCCTTTCTCACATCCTGCTCCAAAGCGGCCGAACCTTCAGACACCTGAAAACCGCGGCCCGGGGCCAGCCTAGACTCGGGTCTCTTTAACCCACTTTTCCATCCCCTTGATGTCAAGATATCACAAAAAGGGGAGAGGGAGGGACCAGAGGGACACGCAGGGATTCTTCTCTCCCCGACTTCCTTTGCCAACTTTGGATTCCTTGACAGCTTTTGCAGTTGAGGCAAAAACTTCAGACGTCCAGGTTTTGCTTGGCAAAGCTCCAAGAGGTCCTGGGAGGAGAGAAAGTTTTGGAGGATGAGTGGGCACCTGTGTTTCAGTAGCGATACAGTTACCCATCTGATCCAAAAGGTTCTCAAAGTCTGAGGCTAAAGGAGACTTGGAGAACCTTTATTACTAAGTGGAGAATTGGGTAAAAGTTCAAATGAGAATGCAATTGAATTTATCTCAGATGTAATTTCTTAAGTAAGAAAAAAAAATCGAGACTTTAACCCCAGAGAATATTCAGTGAGCCCCCAGGTACCGTTTTTCTGAGCCCCCAGGTACCATAATTTATGATGTTTTGCCGAGGGAGTCTCCATTTGAAATCAAAGGACTATTTCTGCTTTCCTTAAGTTGGCTAGGCCTGAACAACCCTACCCGTTTAATTACTATCAAACCTCAGGAGTTCATAAGAAAGCTATGTAATAAAATGATTACAAAAACATACCATTGGCTCAGTAAGCCTCCTTAAATATTTTCTTATTTTGGCAAAATTCACAATATAGTACTCTTCTATAAAAGTAATTTTGGAAGAAAGTATAAGGGCTTTGAAGTTTACAGAAGCTGAGGGCTAGATGAATTTAGCATTAGAATGAAAAACTAAGAGTCTCTCTAGACTGTTAGAAATATTTTCTTTAAAGAATATAGATACATTTTTATTCAATTACCTGATTCCCTCCAGCTTTAAAAACTCCACAGGACTCTAGCTAAAGGTATATGCAGACATTTCTCCAGAGGGCTTATGTATATTTATTTATTCCTACAGCCCAAGGCAACCAGTGCTTTTAAAGCAAAGATTGAAAGGGGTAAAGGTATGGCAGAGGTAAAGGGCTTCTGAAGTGAGTCCCTGTGAAGTAAGTACCTGGATGGTGTTTCTTCAGGAAAGATCGTTATCAGCACACAAATGTTGCAGTGAAAATGGCTGAGATGAACACTTCACTGTTTTCTGCATTTGTTAGTGAACACTTTATTACCCACATGGGCATTAGCAACCCACTGTATACACAACAATGCACAAAGAAAAACGTTATTCTCTTAAAGACACATCATGTATACAAGCAAAAACACAGCACGGACAATTCATAGAATCAGAGTAGAGATTAGGGCTGCATCAGTGGTCAGATAATTGACATTAGAAAATGCTTTCTGCTTTCTCACCTGGCTGATGCCAGGGACAACCTTAGGAAGCCCTGAAAAGTGCACAGAACTTGCAAAGACTGCAAGAAGACAGTTCCATAATATGTGCTTCCTTTAGAGTAAGAATTAAAATGCGGAAACAATTCTAATCTGATGTTTAATGTACATGTAGGATTGCATGAAACCAGAAGGGAATTGTTATTCTAGCTTGAGTCTACATTATAAAATATTTACACTGATTTTATCTACCATTCCATCCTAAACTTCCATGCATATATTTTCTCGTTTCCCTCAAATTCCTCTAAATTTGTATAAGAAATCACTGAAAATCTTCATAAACCCTGAAGTTTGTACCCTATCTTGGGTCACCACATTAGCAATGAGCATATATTCATCTCAAATAAATGCCCTGATTCCTAGAATTATATGTTGCTTTAGATCTATCTATTGTCATCAGTAATCTCTATAGTTACTCTTTGATATGAGACTACTTTGCAGTTACTTGTAAACATATTTATGATATAGTTCTCTGACTAAAATTATTTTTATTGTCAGTGTTATTTGTATACACAACTACAAGGCCCTCAGCACTATGAAGAAAGCTGTTGGGTATGCAGTTTCTTAAATAGATGGATGTCTACAGACCACAAAAGTTTTATGTGGGCTTTGTCCATTATTATAGTCAGTGTTATATAGACTATGGTTAATGTTGTATTTTCTCTGTATTATTATTGAACTATATTTAAACAAATAAGTAAAATAATTTTTTGGTTGTAAATACAAATTACTTTCTATGAATGAAAAAAATCCCATCTGACTCTGTCTCACTTCTTAAGAAATTGCCTGCAATCATTTAGTATTTTTTTAAGCTCAGACATCTTCACTATTTCATGAAGATTTCAAAAGAAAATCATAGTATAGTCATCAAAGTGAAGGAAGATATGGAAATAGTGTTTGCTAATTATACATGGGTCTTAATCTGTATTTGGTTGGATTGTTTTATATATATTTTAAATTGATTGGTTGAAAAATTACTTCAGGAAAATTGTAGTATCCTGATGTACTTTTAGATGAGGACCAGGAGTTAATTATAACTTTTTTTCTAGAAGAAAAATTTTCTTTATTTTAAATATCAACAAACTTTGTATTGAAAATATGAGTGTGTGACATTAATTAACTAGAGAAATTATCATCTGATATTATGAAGTATAAGAGTGAATTAAATTATTTATTCAAGTAGTCAGTGTTTTGCAATATTAGCTTATATATGTATTCATACTACTCCGCATGTATACGCATACAAAAAATTAAACTGTTAGTAAGAATTTAAAGTTGTGTTAGATAAATTTTTAATTTACATAAATGTAAAGGTTGCTGTAATGAGATAATCTCTAAAAATTTGTTATTTAACAGAAGTAACAAGTGGTGAATGCTTGCTGAGGAGTAGAATTTCTTTTGTCTTTTTCTTTTCTTTCTTTCTTTCTTTTCTTTTTTTTTTTTTTTTTTTTTTTTTTTTTTTTTTTTTTTATCGGTACAAGGGATCGAACTCACAACCACACACTTGCAAGGCAGGTGCTTATGCCACTGAGCTAAATCCCCAGCCCCCAAGGAATAGAATTTCGGTGAACTGTTACTTTCTGAAATGATGGCCTTGTAATATAAATCTAAATATGTTACTACCTTTTTGGGGGAAAGGTGCTGGGGACTGAGCCTAGAGCTTGTGCACGCTAAGCTTGTAGTCTAGCACTGCACCATTCTCCCAAACTTTCTAGTATCTTGCTAAATATGGAAGCTTTGATTTAGGTATTTGTTGAGTTGCCTGTGTAATATGCTAATATTTACTGAAAAACGTAACAGTATATGGCAGCAGTCTGGGAATATGTTTATGTGTATATACTTTGGTGCATCTGGATAATATTTATTCACAATTGCCTCATTCGTCATGGAAGGATTTTAAGCATTTTACTATATAAACAACTCAATAGATGTATCATATTTTTGGTTTAAAGTAATTATGAACTAAAAGATAAAAACTACCAGGAACAGTTTATTCATACTGGCTACAATGATATTCACCTCACACTGGCCACATTACATTTTAGGGTGGTGCTGACTCTCTAGAACAAATTGGGCCTGCTACATTGCGATGCTCTATTTTAGGGTTCCTGGGAAGAGTCATTCACCAGTTGCCTGGCTGATTTTCCAGTAGAGAGGTTGATCACATTTCTAGTCATGAAAAATCTGTGGACTGAACTTTTTCTGTGTAGTCCTACAAAGAACGCTTGATTCATTTAATTCTAAAGGAACAAGTGTTGATTCAGGCATGCTGGTGTATGACTGTGATTGCAACACCTGGAAGGCTGACACAGAAGGATTGCTGCGAGTTTGAGTCCAGCCTGGGGTACCTGGTGAATCAACAGCCAGCTCGAACTCCATAGGGAGACCTTGTCTCCAAAAAGAAAAAAAAAAAAAAAAAAAAAAAAAATCTTTCCTATTTTCTGTAGTGTCAAAAGTTAAAATAAAGACCCACAATGAATTTGAGTATGAATTATTGTGGTCAGTTTTAGTCATCTTATATCGATACCACATATTATAAATGATTAAAATTTTTCTATCCATGGAGAGAATTATATATTTTCATTATTTCCATTTATTTATTTATGTTGGTACCGGAGATTGAACTCCCAACCTTACGCTTGCCAGGAGGAGCTTACACCACTGAGTTAAACCCCTGGCCGATTATTTCCTTTTATTATATGGAACTAATCATTTAAAGAACTTTTATAAAATTAGCATGGCTTAAATGAGTGGGCTTTTTAAGGAATGTGTCTACATTTAGCAATATAGTGAAGGAAATATGATCAAAAGCTGGCTGAACTAAAATACAAGTCTAGAGGAGTTCTCATTTGACAACTGGGGAAAACATATAGGTAACAGCAATGCTTTTAGTGGTCATTTGAATACCATTTATGTTCCATCCTTTGTTTACAGGTGAAGATAAACTCATGAAGTAAACCGACTCTAAGTTACCATTGCTAACCCAGGCCCAGATCTATGTCTTCTGGCCCTCTCCAGTTTCTGTTAGTAGGGATATATGCTAGTGATGCCTGCACCTTCTTGGAAAGGCAAATCTTTGCCTCTCCCAGCTGTGGTTATGGGATCAGCACTAAGTTCTCATTTAAAACAGAGTTGAATCTCATTGTGGGTTGCTTTGCTTTAGAAAGACCAAACCAAATCACTTACTAGCAAGGTGTTTTCTTCTGGAAACTTTGGATAAAGGTGCACTAGGTATGATACTACTTCCTTGGATCCTTATTTAAGAGGAAAGGAGACTTTAGTGCTGGGTTCATTGATAATTGTGAATTTGAAGCTGAAATAAGAGATATGACATGGGTATATACATGAAAGTAGCTGTTAGAAGGCATTAGAACCAAGATTTGTGTTGAGTATGAGTGTGAGTAAAGCTTGCAGGAGGACAATATATACACACCAGATGGAATCCTGGAAGCACAGTTTGGCATACGATACATTGTACAAATGTTTGCTAGTGCATAATTTAAAACATATAGTTCAGTTTTAAGTGTCTATATGTCATTTAGAAAACAAAACGCTAGTCAAAGAAATAATGTTATCTTGTATTTCATTTTAGCTTTGTTTGTTATGATTCATCAAGTTTATAAAATTTTGTCATTAAGATAAACAAGCAGCGTATTAGTCTTACTAATACTTTTCAAACTGAAAAAAAAAAAATGTAACTGCCCCAAATAATATCACTTCCCTAAAAAACTCTGGGGACAAGCAGTATTTGGTTAAGTTTTAATTACAGGTTTGAAAAATTACAGAATTTGTATTAGCACAAGGAAAATGATTTATTAATTGAAATAAGTAAGTGTTAATTTTGGTTCTTGTGATTTCACAAACAAAAAGAAATCCTTATCTGGATTGGAAAAGCAGTCTTTCTTTTTGCTTGTTACAGAGTGAGAATATTCAGTCACTTGCCAACATCGACTTCCTATAATATGAATTTGTTCCTACATTTTTGTGTGGACTTTTAAAAAAATTATATTGATACACTTAGGATATACATATGATCATCTGTATCATAAGGAATTTGTACCCAGACATATTTTGGGTTCTATTTTTATTCCAATCACCTCCCCTTGCTTTAGCTTATTTCCCCTCCCTGTTTACAAAGCTTTGTTTTCATTTAATCCTTTTAAAAAATCTTTCCGCTTCCTTCCGTTCCCTCTTTACCCATCCTAGTTCATCATCCTTTTCAAAAATTCCTTCCCATTCCACAATTTCTATTGTACATTTTGGTCTTTATTTACTCTTTTCAGTTTCTCGTATCAGGGAGACAACCCAATGTTTACACCACCCTCACCACTACAACCCCTGCAGCAAGGTAAAATCACTCCACCAAGGGGAAAATCACTGCATACAAGTTCCCTGTGTATGCTGGATTTTGATACATAAGTATACAATTTCTTCCTAGGGTTAAAGGTATCACATTAATAGTTACCACAGTTGTATGTGAGTGTACTTGATGCTACTGTTATTGCTAAGTCTACTACTTTATTTAGCCAGAGTGTCATGTGTTATAATCAGTTTTTCTCCCTACTAAGATAACACTGCAGTTTTATGGAGTCATAATCATCTCCATAGTCCAGTACTAAAAGACTGCATGTTGAGCCAGATAGGTGGCTGGACATTTTGAAAGATAATTGGGATGCTTCAATGGGGCTATTTAAGTCAACTTTTATATTTAAGAATTACATGATTTTTTGGGGGGAGGGATTTAGGATTTAACTTATCCTACTTTGGTATTACTGGGTCATTAACTAACTTTATTATCATCTTTTTGTTCATTTAGCTTGTGATGCTGTATCTTTTTATTTATTGTTTTTGATGCTGAGGATGGAATCCAATACCTTGCCCATGTCAAGGATGTACTTAACCACTGAGCTATATGCTCAGCTCTGCAAAATGTTATTCTAATTAATGACACCAGAGTGCCATAATGTAGATGCTACTGAAATGAGTTTTCTTAAGTACTTTTTAATATAAGTGGCATGTTTTCATATTACTATTGGCACACTCTTTGTGTGTATGTGTGTGATACTGGGGATTGAACCAGGCATTCACACTGAGCTGTCTGCAAAGTCATTTTGCAAATTTTAAATTTTGAGATAGGGCCTTACTCGGTTACTAAATGGCCCATGCTGGGCTTGAATTTGCAATCCTTTTCCCTAAGCCTCCCAGAGTGCTGGGATTACAGGTGTGTAATCATATCTAGCTGGTGTTGGCACACTTAAATTGGAATTTCTGTCTTTGCTGAGCAATACAGGATTAAACAGAAGATACAGGATAAAAATCAGTGAAAGATATCAACATCATAGTATACTAGAGAAAAGAAAAGGCATCACTTTGGAGTTTTCCATGCAACAGAAAGATTAGCTTGATTTTCATTTTGATACGGGGATAAAGTACTGGCATACAGGAAGGGATTATTTCATTCTGTTTATGATGACCAATGGCCTCTTCAGGAAGATGTTAAAGTTCTGGATGAGATTTCAGAAAATGTGGATAGGGAATATGGTGAATTACATTAGTTATTAAAATCAATTAAACATTAGAGATTTTTATGTATGTAAATATACAAACAAATACTTGACTGTGTTACAAATTAAGAGCTACATTTTAAAAACATACAAAGCATATAGATAATAATAAAAACAGAATATAGTAACAACGAAAACCTTAGTATTAATAATAATAATACTATATTTTTTGATGGGAGTGAGAGCAATACCTAGCATCTTTTCCAGGAAAGAGAAAGCATTTTATTTCAGAGATGAGTAGTGGTCTGATGGTTCACTCACTTTTCCTATGGTTTCAAGGGGAGTGTTTCACCCTTTGTTGTGAAGAATAAATCGTCATGTGCTTCTGCTGGAAGTACGAGATAATGTTGACATTAGCAACACAAGTGACAGAATGATTAGAAGATAAGATGTTTCAAGAAAGCAGTTAGGCATTTCTTATGAGTGTGCTGATGATAAATATATCATCATTTGCTGTGAGTTTTATACCAACTTTGTTATTAAAATTTTATGCAGCATGAAATGGAGAGTTTAAGAAATAATTCAAAAATTCACACTAAACAATTTTCTGTATATTAAAAATTCACACTAAACAATTTTCTATATATTAAAGCTCAGTTCCCCTTTTTCCTTTTTCTAAGAACAGGTATCTGTACTAAATTGTTAATCTGTAGTTCAACCCACATTTTAATCCCCAATGTTAAATAAGCCCCACTCTTCACACATAGTTGGGCTTTTGGCCTGTACTCTGCCTGGTCAATTTCTATAGCTTCTAAAATTGCATAGGTGTGACTCTTAAATTTATCTTTTGAATATCAAGTTCTGTCTTTATTTGCCCCCACCTACCCACTTTGGTATTGGATGTGAGGGTATTTATCCCCAGGTCCCCTTTTCCTTTTTTTTTTTTTTTTTTTTTTTTTTTTTTTTTTTTTTATTTCGAGACAGCGTTTTCCTAAATTGCTGAGGCGGGACTCAGACCTTCAATCCTCCTGTCTCAGCCTCCCTCAGTGATGGGATTCCAGATGTGCACCCACATCCTAGTGGCATTCTCAGTTTAGTAGCAGAGATACATGCTTTCTTTTTCTTTTCCTTCTTCCATTTTTTAAATGCGTGTCTTGTCAAGCTGGGCAGATTCAAAATGGAACTGAAGGTCTGTCTCCTCTGATACTCCTTCCCATATTTATGTCTATTTGTTTTCTTGTCTTTTTTTTTTTTTTTTTTTCTTTTTTTAAAGGAGCGAGGTAATAGGATCGATACCTTCCAGCCTTGTTGGTGCAAAACCAGTTTTCTTCTTATACTTTATGCCTTTTAGCTCCATGTTGACTTTGTCTATAAGTTCTTCAATTTGTTTTTTGTCCTTTGTTTCTTCCCTCCTTTTATCTTTTTATTTCCTTTTTTTTTTTTTTTTTTTTTTTGTCTTTTTCCTTTTTATCGGTACCAGGGATCGAACTCACAACTGCCTTCTTGCAAGGCAGGCGCTTATGCCACTGAGCTAAATCCCCAGCCCCATCTTTTTTATTTCTTATATCTAAATAATCCTAATTGTCTTTGTAAGCATCCAAATTCCACACTCCAGCTCACTTTTAATTAATTAATTAATTTATAGGCACTGGGAATTGAACCCAGGGATATTGCACTGAATTATATCCCCAGTTCTTTTAATTTTTATTTTGAGCAGCGTCCCACCTAGGCTGGGCATAAACTTGCAGTCCTCTTGCATCGGTCTCCTAGAATATTGGAATTACAGGCATGGACTATATCACCACTCCCAGCTATTAGCTCACCTTTCCTATCAAGGTAATTTGTCTAAAAAGCTGTTATCATTTCAAAATGAACTAGATCTTGAGCACTCTACATAAAATAGTTTCACTTACTTCTCAGAAGTTACTTCGTTCAAACTTGTCCTCCTCATTTATAAAGAAAATGGAAGCTCAGTGAATTGAAGGAATTTGGTTTAGAATTTCCAATAGAGTGACTATAAAATTTCTCTTTCAGAAACACTTTTGAGCATTAAAGAGAGGTACAAGGAATATTATGCACAAACAACAACTGTAAAAATGAAAATCTCCAAACAAACCAAGATATAAGGATATTCACTTAGCAAGCAATTGATTCAAGTAGTACTGTATCATAGGCTTTTCTGGAGAGATACTGTAAACATCTGTGACCATAAAAGAGGAGTTGACTAATTAAATATGACCAATCAGAAGGAGAGAAATAAGCTAGATTATTGATGAAAGTGTTAGTTTATCCCATCTTCTATCTTCATAGGAAGCAGAAAATACCTACCATTATTGTTGGCTTCATATACTTAAGAATAAACACACTTTGCTATAGGAAAAGGCAGTAAATTATGACCTTTTGCAGGATAAGGTGAGTTCAGGACACTTTGAGGTATCACTTAGGTCCATTCAAAAGAACTAATTGTGTGTGTTGCAGTAAGAGTGTGGCTAATGGGAATTTCATGGGAAGAATAACATTTAAGTAGCAACACCAAGTACTAGTTCAAACTCTCCTTATATCTTTTTTTTTTTTTAAGTTGGGACATAAAAAATTTTATTTTGCTTCTCAAGAACTTTTGGCCTCAAGGGCTTCTCTTTTCAGTTTGACAGGCAAGTAATATTAACCTGGGTTTCTCAGGTCACCACAGTATAGGGATTCAACTTGCAAAGTCATGTGGAAATTCTGCATTTATTTGGTTTATTTTTTTTCTTTCAATAGTTCACCTTAATTTTCTCTTGAGCTTGCTCATCTAAGGTGTTATAATACAAATTAATGTATTTTCATTCCACTTTTCTTGCCTTTGTAAATCTCTGGCTTTCTTTGAGTGATTTCTTGTTGAGAGGGAATTTTAAAAAAAGAAAGACCTTTGAAATCATAAGTGGCTTGTTGAAAAAAATGTACTGAATAATTCAGAATTATACAGACAATGCCAGTTGTAGGAGGACCACCTGTTCCAGGATATTCAGTTCTCAATGATTTTAAATACACTTTTTCCAAGTCCTAATTGCCTCAGGATGAGGCAATCCCGTGTATCTGTTCAGAAACATTAATAACTACTTCACCTGATTGCAGAGCAAGTTTTTTCCCTTCCAGATTTGTCAAATGTAAGTGGGAGGACTTTACGCACTAATAAACAACAAAATTGACCAAATTTAGCAGTAGGTTCCAGCAAAGGCAATTTTTTTCTTTCATCTTCCATCTAATTTGGCAACTAATGTATTTGAAAAATTAAAGCTGGATGATTTCTCTTGCACGTTTGCTAGATTTTGATTAGATCACATGTAGTCTGTCTTCTGCTTTGTTCTGAGAATTGTTCTCTGCATTTTCTTCAGTTTTCATAGTCTGAATTATTTGATATAGACTGCTCTCCTTCTGCCCAGCAAAGATGGCGTCCTGTTCCTCTACTTTCATTCTTTGGTTATTTTTAATATTGGCTTTTGATTTATGTGACTTTGAGCAAGTCGCTTAACATCTGTGTTAGATGGGTATTATTATTTGTGAAAGACAAAATTAATGAGATAATGGGGTACATTTTCTAGGCATATAGTTTTGGAAAATCATCAGGTCTATCCAAATTCTAGAGCACTCTTACTGACTATATTTGCTTTCTCACCATTTCTGAAGCTCTTTTTTATGAGCAGCTCTCCTAGTCCCAGTATTTTATGCAGGTGTTTACTTAACAACAACGTTAAAGAACATGCTCAAGGAGAAAGCTAGTGTAAAATAATTATCTAAAGATTGTTTTATGCATGTAAATTGTGTGCACCATGATGATGCTGTGAGAATGTGGGATGAGCTTCTTGAACTGATGGGATACTCATCAACCTGAGTTTGAGTCTCTAAGTCTCCTATTTTCTTACCTGTAAAAGAGCAAGAATAGTATTTACTGCACAGGGTTGCTGTAGGTGTCTCAGGACATCTTTATAAAGATGAGATTATATTTAAAATATACTTTGAAAAAAGCTACAGGTAAACATTGATGTAAACCGCTGTGAATCAGTTAACTGTATGTGGCATGGAGGATCCAATCCAGGGTTACTCTCTGACTGAATTACATCCACAATCCTTTTATTAATTTATCTATTTTGAGGGTCTTGCTGCATTTCTAGGCTAGTCTGGGATTTGCAAACCTCCTGCCTCAGCCTTTTACTTTAGTAGCTGAGATTCCAGGTGGTGTGTACCATCATGCCTAGCATTTGTTTGTTTGTTTGTTTGTTTATGCTGGGAATTGAATCCAGGCCTTCCCACTGAGTTTTGTCCTCACCACGTAGAAACATTTTTTTTTTTCTTTTGAGACAGGCTCTTGCTAAGTCACTAAGTTTCTCTTAATGTCTTGAGTTATTTGACCTTGAGCTTATGTCTTTGGCCAGGTCTTTATTTCTTGACTATGCTATCTTTTTTATTGCCTACCCGAAAGTATTTTTGTCTCATTTTTTTTCTCAATTTTGTCCAATTTTCTATTTGTGCAGGTATCACTTCACTATTTATTATCTAACTCTCCTCAACTCATACAGAACATAAGCTACATTTCCTTTATGCTACTCTGTCCCAGGGCATACATCAACGTCTGTCATAAAGTAGACATTGAAAAAATAGTTTTCAGATGAATGGGTACAGTAATGATGGGGTCTAGTGTTAGTTATAGATGAGGAAGATCTTTCCTGACCTTAAGAGAATCTAGGATAGAGCAACTCAAATTATGGTTCGAAAGGGTGACTCTGTAATACTGAATCAGATGTCAGTGAATAGATACTACCTAAACCAGGATACTTTCAGAAAAAATGGGGTGCTATAAATAATCATGCCAGGATAGTAAGGAAAAACTCATTGATGCAGAGTAAAGCTGATCCATGAATGTCTGCATCAGAGTAACAGGTGAGGAAGGGCTTATAGAGGTAGATTTGTGGGCATCATGTAAGGTCTGTGTCATCAGGATTTTTGATAAAGGGGCCCTAGCATCTATGCTTTAGAATGTTCTCTGGATGATCCTGGAACATGGCAAACATGCTGGAGTTTGGGAACCCCCAGGGTGAGGGATTAGAATATCGTCCTTTGGGTGCTTTGTCCTCCACCCAGGAGACTTCCTTAAAGGTGTTAAATACTTACTGACTCTGATGTGCGGAGCTGCAGTGCTGAGAATGCTGTGTGGGAGCCAAGTGCTCATTAGCGCTTGTATAGGAACTTCTGCTTGTTCTTGAGAATTAATTTCTTGGCAAACAAAAAGAGTCTTCATGAAGCACTTTTGCAAAGTGAGGATAAATTTGGGGTAATGTAGTGCAAATTGTAGGAAGTGAGTACATTAACAGCAAAAGAGATTTAGTAAGTCTGAAAAAGAGAGTTAGTATGTCTTGCACAAAAGATCTAAGTTTTTGGGAAAATGCTAATAATAATACAAGTAGAAGTTTATAATTGATTTTTTTTTTGTACCGAGGATCGAACTCACAACTGCACGGTTGCAAGGCAGGCGCTTATGTCACTGAGCTAAATCCCTAGCCCTTATTGTTGAAATTTATAGGAGAGAATGCCTTGGAGTTTGAAGATCAGATTAATGCAATATGAGGCATCTTGTAGGTTTTTTGCAACACATACCTCTGTTGGTAGCATGAGGAATGTTTCTGATTATTAATGATAGTAATAATGATAGTAATAAATAAAAAAAATAGTAAATAGACAGTAAATAAGGCCTTTACCACCCTCTGATGTTGTTAGCTAGTACTTCTCTAAAGAATCCTCCTCCTTATCTGTCTAATTGTCCTTTTGGGTGTCCTCATGGCATCATTTTCTTATTTTTTTTCTACTCCTCTCTTTCTAATCTCTTCAAATTCATTCCTGTTTACAATCAACTCTGCTTCAGAATGATAACATAGTAATCTGTACTTGTGTCAACTGAAAGTCTTACAAATATATAGGCTTGCTTTCCAGAATCTCAATACCACTTCTGTATTTGAGCTATAATCTCTGTTAAATAGCTCATTTAATGCTTTAATCCAAGTCATTAAATCATAGAGATGATATTTACTTATTTATATGTTTGTCAGTGCTGAGGATTGAATTAAGATCTTCCATAGGCTAAGTGAACGCTTTACTGGATGCCATTTTATGTAGAGATACATGTAAGAGACACAGAGATATCATTTATATATCTCAGCTTTCTACAATTTCTATGAAGTAAAAACAAATGACTGTAGAAGACGGTCTTGTGAGATTTTCATTTAAAGTAATATGAAAAATAAGAATTCATCAATAGGCATATAAATATAAAATAAATATGCATTTCCTCTCACTGATTATTTTCAACTTGTATATTTAATTTCTTACTACAAATATTTACTGTGAGATTTGGCAACTACTTCAAGAACCTGAATTTAAAGTTTTAGAAATACAGATAAAAGATTATAGTCATAACTGTGTTCAATGATTGGAGTGAGAATGCTGTGTGGAGTTTGTAGAAATGGTTAATATAATTATTTATGTGCTAGGTTATCCATGGTAATTTAGACTGGCAACTAAAAGCAAAACAATTTCATTGGAAACTGGGTGTATGTGAGTTTAAAAGTTTTTGGCTTGATGGCAACCTTTTGCCAGGAGGCTGACTATATTGGGCAGTGATATGCAACTGTTCCCACATTTTCCATTTGCAGTTCCAACCAGCGGGCAAGTTGGTGACCTCTCTGTATCCACAACACCTAACAATTCCTGTTCAGAACAATTGTATCAACTTAAACCTGCCTAGAGGGATTACTTCCCTGAGAGCTCCAGAGACATGACATGAAATTATCTTAATTTTTCTTAACATGAGCCAAGAACTTAAAATGCTACATGGTATAATATCTAATTTCCTGTATCCCACAACTCCACCATCCTAATAAACTAACACTAATATGCTGAGAAAATCCATTACATTATGGTATTTGTCAAAATCTGACGTTAAAGAGAAAACAAATGCTTTCTCACTGAAATGTTAACCTCCTGGTAGGGAACGTGCCTGTGCTGGGAATCAATATTTATAATCTAAAAACACCTACAGTCCTGAGTGGTGAATTGTTGTCAAGGTGCTCTCCCCAAAGTTGCTTTTCTTTTGTAATGTCAGTCTGCCATCTTTGCTCCTCATGCCCCAAAATTGATATGTAGCTTAAATTTGGAACTGTGGCCTGGTGTGTCAGAAATGTAATGTCTGACATGCTTCAAAAAGCATGCCTGAGATAGCTATAGGACAGACCTTAGGTATCATATTTTTATTGTGGGACAAAAAAAAAACTCAAACTTTTTTTTCACATTTCAAGTTATAAGAATCTCTGTGTAGGTTTCTCTCTTGAATGCAATCAAGTTCATTTTTTTGTATGTATTAAATGGCATGTGAGCCAATAATTTTTCATTTATGATGTTAGTTGCTGTTCAATAAGAAGATAGTATGATGTTAGTAGCTTTTCAATAGGAAGAGGATTTTAAGTTTTAAGATTTTGGTGCCATGGATATTGATCAGCCACATAGCTCCTGCGTAGCAAGCACGAGTTGAGTTATGGGTTTGAGTCCTACTACAAAAAAGAAAAAAATGTTCAGGGATTTTGTCCTAGTTTCAGGTTAGATAATTAAAAATCGTTTTTTAAAAAAATTTTTCTCCGATTCCTAAAAATTGTCTCCAACCCATTTCAGTTAATAGTTTTGTGGTTGGAATTTCAAGACCTTATGAAAATTGCAGCTGTGTACCCGGGATTTTTATATTTAATGCACATAAAAGGAATATTAGTTGCTTAGTACATGTATAAATGAGTTCATTATATAAATAGAGAGGGCAGTTAATCATAAAGATTTTTTTTTTTATTTTCAGTACTTTAGGACCTAGTTAAAGAAAATGAAAACAAAGAACTTTGAAGGGAAGGAGATCAAAAGCTAGAGGAATGAGGAGGGAGGGAAAGGAGAGGAAGCAGGTAAAAAAGAATTAAGATGTGTCTTGTACCTGTACCAGCTCCCCACAATAGATGATATCACTATGTACTGTGAACATGCACTATTAAAAAGGGAAAAAAGGAAAAATAAAAAATACCATCTCTGTTTAGCTATTTTTATTTTGAAAGTAGCAAAAACATAATTGAATATGAAGAAAATATGAATTTAGTACTAACTTCATAAGAATTCAAAATTCTGAGGGCAAGGAGTATAGCTCAGTGACAATATGTGTGACTGTCATGACACAGGCTTTGGGTTCTACCTCGAGAACCAACTGACACCACTGTCGCCACCACCATCAATAACCTCAAAACCCCCAAACAGAAACAGAAACAAAACAATCAAGCAAACAAAAAATTCTTAAAGGAATTAAAAATTCTTCATGCTTTATGTTTGAAGTATGAAGTAAAGGAATTCTTGGCCTCCACATATTTAAAGTATAGGAATTTTAGATTTAAGTTTAGAATTTAAAAACAGTTTTTGAAATGATTTCATTTCCACTACTGTGTGCATAATTTTTCTATTTACACTGATTTGTACTGGACAATCAAAAAATAAATTCAGTCATATATTACAGTTATCTGATTATTCAAACTTTTATAAAATAGTTTAGAAGCAGTTTAGAAAAAAATGGAATATACATTGTTTACTCTGGGTAGAATGTTAGAAGTAACGAATCTCAGAAATAATATCAACACATTACGTATCCAAGAGAATGGAAAGTATAATTAAAAACAACAACAAAGGAGATAATGATGAACAATTTAGACAAAAGACATTAATGTAATATCAGCTGCAGCAAAGAAAACGTAAGGCAACCATGGATTTTGGCCTTTTATTGGAAAAATATTAGGGGTGACTAAAATATTGGGAACATATGTAATTGAAAGGAATAGAAATTCCTTCATGAAAATTGGAAAAATGAGTTTGCAATGACAGTCATCAACTGAAGAGAGATCATGAGAACTACATAGGTGTGGAAAGCAAAT
The DNA here is from genome assembly GCF_034190915.1 of Cavia porcellus. NCBI lineage: Eukaryota > Metazoa > Chordata > Mammalia > Rodentia > Caviidae > Cavia > Cavia porcellus. Next base: position 72,271,898 of record NW_026947488.1, on the reverse strand, counting down.
ATAAATTTTAAAGAGATGATGATTTTATTTAAATTCATGTCCATCACTTTGCTTGTCCTACAATGTAAGCATTTGAATAACAGGTGAGATACTTTAAACTGTAATATCTTATGTTTTAATTGGATGAATTGAAAAGGTAGGTTAAAAGAGATTTAAAGCAAGAAAGGCATCCATGTTTTGCTCCCTCAACATTAGAATTTATGAGAGAAAATTTCAGTTTGACACACGAATGGGGGGGGGAGATTGTTAGGATGATATGAATCACATCAAGAGGAGGGTGGTCCTTATGGGTGAGAAGACTAAAGAAGCCCCAAAGAAAAAGACAAGATTGAGACAGCAAAAGGAAAATGCTCAAAGGAATTTAAGCTCCAACAATAGCCCTATCCATATCACATAAATTTTTACTTAATTAGGATAATCATGAGATGGAAAGGAGAAAGGAAAATAAAAGGATCATGATTTGGTTGGTAAGTGAACCAATAACCCATGATGAATACACTTGTTATGTGTTGCAAATATATTGGCCCTGTTTTGCCTGTAAAGTACCCTGTAACTCATACCAGGCATGCACCTGTCCCTGAAGAACAAATGGAAGGAATGAACTTCTTGGTGATTTACTCTCCAAGGCCAAAAAGCACCAACAGTCTTGTTATCATTTAATTCCTTCCCCTCTCCTTCGTCTGGGAGAAATTAGCAAACCAGGTGATGCCCCCTCTGTCTCTGCACCTGTCCAGAGACCCAGTGTCTTGTTAGGCTCCAGCTGTATTTAGCTATTTGAATATGACAAACTCTTTATTAAGGTTCTTAAACTTGTAATTAAAAAGGGATTGTCCAGAGAACACTCTAATGGCTCTGTGGAAAAACTCTTAATTCCATCTACTAAATACAAATTCCAACATTGTAATTAATTATGACAGTTCATGGTAACCTTTCTCTGACCACATTACCAGTCTTCCAATAGGGAGTGGGCAAACACTTTCTAATGATGCCTTCATTGTAGCTATCTGTTCCCACTTTCATCAATGATTTTCATGTCCCTTGAGTTCTTGTACCTTCATCTGTTCTCTAGTAGGTTGTGAGGCTCAGTTTTGTAATTCCCTCTTCTTTAAAGCTCATAACCATGAGCTTTCATGAGGCTTTGCTGCTTTCAGTGTCAGTCTTTGTAAGTCTGTGTCCTCTATCTTTACTGAATGCTTTCATTTGCTTACAGGTCACTTCTCTCACTCAGCTTTGGACTTTCACAGCTCGGTACTTGCTTTCTTTTCTGTTGCAGCATCTCATGAGCACCTTTGCTTTGGCTTCCACACTCAGTTGAGCCATTCTGTCCCTACTTGGTTCCCCTTGGCATGTCTTCTCTCGTCACTTATGGTATTTCCCCATTCCTGGAGCAAGGTGTCCCCCCCCCCCCCAGGGAGGCTTTAAGGGCTGTAATTAGGAGGCATGGTTCTCAGGCCATCTGTCTCTCTAGTGGACAAGTTTCACCACTGTGATTTCACTGGTTTTCTATTAGAGACTCCTATTCTTTCATGGCAACATCTATCTGCTTTCCTTAGAGGGTGTACTCTCCAAAATCTCCAGGGCAGATAGAAGGCTATGTTATTTCTGCAACTCGTGAAGCCAAATTAGTACTGTCTCAATAGTACCTCTGCTGATGGTGTGATCTATATTAAAATACGTAGCTTCTCTGTGCTTCAATGTCCTCATAGGAAGAGGTAGTTATTCTGCCTATCAGAAATTGAAACGAGTTGTACAAGGATGAGACAGAATGAAATAACTGTCTATGTTTTTGCCGTCCAACAAGTGCCATTAAAAGTTTGCTAGTTTTATGGTTATTCACTGAAAGATAGAGTCCTGAATATGAGGAGTGTGTCCACTTGTTTGGCTGTATGATAGAAGATATTTTCACCATTTCACAATCATAACATGTGCCTTGCATCCTGATGTATTAGATTTAATTTAACTTTAGAGTAACATACTTTATAATGCCACCTAGAGAGTAAGAAATATGCTTCTATCTGAAATATGGATGAAATCCTGTGGTTTGAATTTATGTTTCACTCCGGAACTAAACAATATATTTACTTGAAAGTTATGAGAGCCTATGTTACCATCATTACTATACTACTTGGGTAGTGAAGATTTTGTAAAATGGTCTACAAAAAGTAACATTTAGGAATCCAGATAAATATTTCCATTTTAACAGTTCATCTCTTTTAAAGAGAAATACAGCTCACAGTAGAATTGTAACCTTATAATGATCCAGTGTAGTCATTTTTCTTTTTCTAATTTATGTACTTAGGGGATAAAACTTGAAAAAGGAGACATGTTGAAAGTTACTAAACAAGATGTTTGGTAATAATTTTTATTATCAGATTATAAAACTACAAGAGGCTTCTGTTGTCATACTTTATGGGTGTGTTCATCTGCTTGTAAAACTTGGAGCGCACACATTTGAAATGTGTTAGAGGCTCGATTGTTTCATTGGCGTGTAACACATTTTGCTATAAACAATAGTTATAGTTTTGAGTGTTCCTAAGTATGTGGTACGTAGATTTGTACATGCCCTATGAGATATTTAAAACTGTAAGATAATTTAATGATAAAGATATATTGTCAATACACAACGTACATTTTTCCTTACATACAAAACGAGTAGCTTGTTGATCATTCTATGAATTATTTAGCGGGGAATAATAAATTATAAACATTTTTGAACTTCAGAGGATCAAAAATGACTATACACAGAGATGTATAAGTGTACATGCATTTAAGTCAATGTATTTCCTGTGGGAAGGCCGAGGTTGTTTTTACACTGTAGCCTGTTATTTTCAGGCAACAGAACACATTGTTTTGGTAATTTCTTCTTCTCTTGCTTTCTCTCTTTCCCTTTTCTCCTTCCTTTTTTTAATTTGTCATGATTGCAATAATTTCTTTGACCTTTAAAAAAGTGGCATGATTTTACATTTACATTTTTAAAAAATAATACAAATAGCATACATCTATGTACCATAAAAGTTATTGTAAGGGTGTTACTGAGCTGCTACATGCCTAAATAATGCAACCATTCTTGTTTGTTAGTGTGAAAAATTTAGGCTTTTTGTTATGACATTAAAAGCTAACAAGTGAAATGAACATTTACTGATATAGTTATAATAACTTAATAAATAAATATCTAAGGACTCACAAATCTAGGCTCACATTTTGAAGACAACATTTTCTAGTTCTAATGGATATGATTTTGCCTTGCTAATACATGCTATGTCATTTTGTAACTCTAACATATTACAAATGTTAAGGAGTATCTGGGCAAGTTCACATGATAAAATTTAAAATGAAACCGACATCTGATTTTCTTAGTAAAGCAATTTCCACAATATGAAGCCATTGGAGTAATTTTGTTTGAAATAGTAAATACAAGTAATTACTCTGTATCATTTGATTACTTCCTATTTAAAGAACAATCTCTTGGATTGTAGTTTTAATTTTACCTGAAAAACTGAAAATGGATCAAAGTCATACAAAAGCGTCTAAGGCAGCTAGAAATTCACCTGCCAATGCTGCTGAAAAGTATGATCAACCTGCCTTTTCTTATTTTAAAATTTATTTTGTTTTAAAGAGAAGAAGAAAAATAGAAATACAATAAAACAGTTTCAGATCAGGCTAATAGGAGAGAAACAATACATTGTGTGTTGTTATACTCATAGTACTCAGAATACAAGATATGGACTTGAAATGTATAGAAGATAGTTAAGGTAGTCCTACAGCTAGTTTAGCTTAGTTCATTGAAAAGAAAGATTTGTGCTAATATTGCTAGGACAATATTTCCTGCCTTTTCTTTTGAAGATCATATAAGAAAAAGTTCAGGTATGCAATCATGCCTAATTTGAATTACTGACAATAATTTGAATTTGAGATAATAAATACTTGATACTGGGACATGCGAAAATTTTTAAAAAGAGAACAATCTAGGTAATATTGAAGGCAGACATAAATTTCTAATTATAATGAACACTGAAAACCAAAGACTTAGTAACTAAGAATGCAAGTGCCCATGGTTATACGTTTTATGAAAGTGTACTGAGTTAGCTAAACATAGCGTGTTTATTTGTAACTGCTATATTTATCTGGGAGAACTGGAACTTTATTAGTATTGTTATTATAAGAAAAACATGCTAACCAATGTGAAATGTACATCACAAATCTATTTGTCCCTATATGTTTGAATATTTATGGCAGGGCAATTATCGTTGAATCCACACACATTTCTGCCATTTATCAAAGCAAGACAAATTTCCCATCTTAGTTTAGTTGTCCTGGAAGTGAGCAACATCAATATTACCTTGACTGGGTGTAGAAATGGTTTGCTATTAAACTGTTCTTCAGTTTGCAAATGAAAAC